>NC_138048.1:5957968-6557968 GCF_964194185.1 Rhinolophus hipposideros | reverse complement strand
GTTTACAGGTAATTAAAACTTGACTTTCACTCATTGAGTTGTCAGTCCAGCTTTTTTCAGATGTCCACCTGCTATCTTAATCTCATATTATTTTCCTATTTTGAATCCAAAAATGAGAAAGCTGAGCATTTATATTTTTTAAGAAAACCACCCGAAGTCTTAGAATTATGCCATATTTTTAGATAAGAGACCAAACTGCCTCCTATTTTTACTTTAGAGCTGAGAAAACTGAGGCCTGAGAAATTTAAGCAGCCAGCCTGAGATAAATGGATCCTTCTCTGAGAACCATGATTTTCATTTTATTTTTAAAGTCTGTTTTCATAAGATATCTTCATTATTTGGATTTAGTTTAAAACAACTTCTAACCCTTTTTAGAAAGAAAAGTAGTCTTACATTTAGACTGGTTTATTTTCATCCAGTTAGTCTGTCAGCATGTGGACACTTGTTTTAGATATTTAGCTACTTTGGTAATGTATTGTTTACATTTCTTTTGAATGACAAAAACAAAACATAGTATGCAGTGATATTTTAATTACAGTAATGCCATCTCAAAGAGTCTAAAAAGCAAAAAAAAAAAAAAAAAAAAAAAAGGCTCTTTAATACTTAACACAAGGGAACTCATTCTGCTTTGCCCTTGCACCTGCTTAAAGGAATTTATTGGAAGAAATGGAATTGGAGATATTTGCCCTTTTTATTAAAATAAGCTTAATAGTTCTTAGCACCACCTGTTACCACATTGTATAATCCATCTTTGGGTACTAGATTTTCTCCAGATGTTTAGCTTTTTGTTGTTTTGGGGATTGTCGCTTTTTTTACAGTCCAATTAATCACGGGTCACATAATTTGCCTGTGGCAAACATGGAGACATAAGCAGTTTAAAAATGTCCTGAGTTAAGAAAAAAACATACTGTTGATTTTGAGAATTCCACTTTCAGATTTAAATAGTGAGCTAATTGTGTCAGGAGAACCTTCCCAGGCAAATGAAGATTGGTCTCTTTGTAATTCTGCCCTGTCAGTATTCCTTAATTCTGAATGGCCATCATGTTAAAGCCTCATTCAAGAGGAAGAGCAACACTAAGAATGTGGACCTATGTTGCAGATTAGGGCATGTCCTTGTACTTCTCCTTTGCTAATTCTCGAGAAATTTGATTTTTTGGACACTTAACAAGACTCTTATCTTGATTAGTTGGCCTTTAGCGTTTAAGTGGACATATTCTGACTAGATGGAGTATAAGAGAAGCTCTTGGCTGCCTCACTGAGTTGTAAATTAAGTACAAGCTTCTTTGGAATAGAATGAAAAGGAGGCTGATGAGCGAAACCAACTTACAAGGACTGACCCAGGTTTAAGATTTGGAAGGAGGATAATTCAGATGCATTTCAGAGTAGCTTTCTCTTTCTGAGTCCTACTAACTCAGATGAAATGCAGTACCATATGGACATTCCGTGACACTTGACTCCTGTGTTAGGAGAACTCCACCAGGCCCCAGGAGCCCCAAGTATCTCGAGTGCAACTTGCCTCCTTTTATAGCATTAGGCAGGGACCATGACAATGCATAAGCATTTAACCTATGAGATAATTCCTGGTTGTACTTCTCTATTTTGTCATGATTATGTTTTTACTGTCTTGTTGGAGCTAGAGTAAATCTGAACATTGCAGATATATGAGTTATTTACTCTGATTTTCAAAAGACTTGACTGATTTAAGCTTTTCCTATTGCATAAAGACTACTTATTGTTAATTAAACAAGCAGCTTTCAACTTTGCTACTTCCATTTGTCATCAAAACTTTCAAATTTAATAACAGTATCTTGGGCAGGGTAGAAAGGCTTGCTTCCCTGGAAATAAATTATTGAGGAAATACAGGTATCGTATGCATTCATTCTATAAATGAAAAATAAGAACAAAAATATTTAAGAGTACTTGCTGAGAAAAGAGAGCACTGCTAATGTTCTACATTAGCAGAAAAAAAATTTTTTTTAGTTTTGATGGTTAAAATAAATTGCTTCTTTCATTCTTTTACAATTTTACATCTCAAATTTTACATCTCAACTGAGGAAGCGGACTTATATTTAAATAAGATTTGGTATTAAACAGCTGAATGCAGAGATTTAGCTTTCCTGTCTTTTCAGTCTCATTTTAGTATAGCTTTTGCAGGAAAGGGAAGCAGAAAACAAGTTGTAAACTGATAAGGGAAAACAATTTTTATATAAAGAGACTTCTAATTTTTTATCAAAAACTTTTATTGAATCCATCCTATGTCTGTGTGCCAGGCCCTGTGCCAGAAGCTGGGACTATAAACTTTCATTTAGTCAACAAATTTAAATAAGTCCTTTATTTACAAGCCAAGTGTTATTCTAGGTACTGGAGATAACAGACAGATAGAGAGAAGAAACAACAATTCTTGGCCTCTTTGAACTGATGTTCTAGTGGGGAAGGTCAGATAAAAATGCAATATACAAGTAAACTTTGTTAGGTGGTGAGTTCTAGTGAGAAAAATAAAGCAAAACTAAAGGGACGGGAGAACCAGGAGGTTGTAATTTTAAATGGGGTGGTTTCAGCGAGTGTTTCAGGCAAAAGGAACAGCCAGTAGTAAGGCTCTGTAGTGGAGCATGTTGGGACAGGCTCAGATCAGGAGAGAGACTAGAGAAGTTGCAATCGAGTGAGCAAGGGGGAGAATATTAGAAAATGAGAAATAATAATAGTGAGTCAGATCGTGACAACATTGTACGCTATTGTAAGAATTTCAGCTTTTACTTTAAATAAAAAGACACCATTGAAGGGTTTTGAGCAGAGGGTTTAATCTGATTTGAATTTTAAAAGGATCTCTTTCACTGCTGTAATGACTAGATTGTTACTGAAGGAAATGAGGGCAGCTGGATAAGGATGGAAGCAGAGTTTCTTGCTCCTGATGGGTCTAGTTCAGGAGCCAGATATGTTCACAAATTGTAAAGGTGAGTATTAAAGGGGAAGTGGGAGGAAAGTGTGGTCTGAGAACAGAAGCCAGCTCTTTCAGAGTCAAAAGCACTCATTTCCAATTCTGCTCAATCAGTGTTAGTCCATTTTTAGAATCCTGGGATGCGGAGGCAGAAAATAACAGAAAGAAGTTGACACATTTTTATTTAAAATATTTATCTTTTTCAATTATAGCTGCAATATACATTAACTATAAATACGTTTAGGAAAGTATAAAGTAAAAAGTAAAGTGTAAAAATTTAAATTAAAAAATAGAAATCAATTATAATGTCGTCATAAAGAAATGGACAGTGTTAATATTTTTAGTTATTTCAGCTTTTTATCTATCTATCCACCTATTTATAAAGAATTTGAAAACAACTGCTCTATGGAAATGGATTCAGTTTTTTCCTCAAATTATACCTTTAATATTTACCCATATAGTGTAATATTTACAGAAACTATGATTTTTGTGGCAACATTTCCATTGTAGAGATATAACACTATTTTACAATAGCCATACAGTTAGATACATTTTTACTGCTATACTGTTAAATAAATGATGTTATAATCATTCTTGAATGTAAATGTAAGAATCTCTAATAATTTTCTTCAGATACATTGATAGTGGCAGTAGTGAAATTTCAAAATGGATAGTGCAATTATCATTAAAGGTCCTGGAATAGCATCATACTGTTTTCCAGAAAGGCTACAGTTGTATGCCTTTGATAGCCTTACCATAATCCCAACAGGCTTTGAACAATATTTTTAATATACATATATGAGTTTATTTAATACTGAGTTTTTACATTCATTTTTTGGTATTGTATTTCTCTTCACCTCCTTTTTTCCTTTATTGAGTTGTACATATACTTCTTCTTCATTTATAAGATCTTTGTATATAATATCATTCAACATTCTGTTATGTATTTTGCAAACATATTTGTCACTTTGCTTTTTAATTTGCATGCTATTTTAAGCTATAGATGGTCAGTCTTTTCCTTTGTTATTTCTTTCCTTATCTGTGGAAATACTTTTTCCCATTCTGATATTTTTATTCATGGCATAGTTATTTCTATGAGCTCTGGTGTTATTGACTTTATTTCCTTTTAAAAAATTTTTCTTCTCACATGTATTACTTATTTGAACTTTTTAATGTAGAGTCAAAGGTAAGCATCTAAGCTCACTAGCTCACTTTTGTTCTCTCAATATATAGCCAGTTTTGCCAATGGGGTGTTTAGAATAGTCAATTCTTTTCCCATTAAGTTGTGATATTTTCCTTATTGCACATAAAGATTTTTTATATACTGGGCTCTGTTCTCTCTGATATGTTTTTAAAAAATGTATGCTACAATATATTTTGTTATGTGATAGGAAATATCTCTGGGACATTTCAAGTCTTAAATATGATTAAATTAGTTTGAGGATGTCAGACTAGTCAAAGAGGCTTCTTTGTAGATCAATGAATTATTTATTTTTATTTTTATTTCTATCTAAAATCAAAATAACAAAATGTCTTTTTATCATCTATTCTGTCATTTATTATTGATTCTGAATAAACTCTCAGAATAAACTCTCTTCCATGCTAAAAATATTTGGCAAGAAACAAAACTTTTAGAATTTAATATTAAATCAAACCAAATCCCAGATTTTATATATGAATACAGTATAAAATATGAAACATTTCTGGTAGGTTAAGTGACTGAGTACGTGAATGAATGAACAAATGAATAAATGAATGAAGGAAGGACGGAAGGAAGGAAGGATGGTATGGCGATACATACAGAGATAAGATTTTCATAATGACATCACACGGGTAGATATACTCATAAGAAACTCTTATACAAAAACACACTTTATGGTGTAAGATGTGAACTCTAATTCAGAATTTTGAAAATCTAGTGAAGAATATGGTTTGAGACAGGACGGAATGACTGAAAATCTAAGATGATTTTCCAATTTTCATTTCTTTTCTAGTAGTGAGTGGGAATTAATATTCTGTGGCAAAATATAAAGGTTTTGACATCCTGATTAGCCTGACAAATGAAGCATATACTGAGGGCTTTTTTTAAAACCATAGTTATATTTTATATAGAACTTTTTGTCTCCTCTACTAATTTTTTTCTTTCTCATTCTCTCACTGTTTCCTTCTCCTTTTTAAATTTTCTTCCTCTTGTCTTCTATTTCATTTCTTAAAATCTAGCCTGATTAACTTCAATAAGAAAGGCCTAATAGTCAATCATGGAAAAGAACAAAAAAAGAAAAGAAACTATCAATTGATTAGTATATATTTCTCATTTTACAGTAGATTAGATATCACTCTTTTGACTTCCCAGTCTCATGACAAAGATAGCTAAGAAAGACTACAACAAAACATTTATTAGGGAGATCCAGTAAACACTGTGTGTGTCTCCTTCCATAAACACATTAAAATTACAACTAAATTATAGAAAAATAAACCTGCAGAACCATCTCGAGTCTAGCTGAACAGAAGTTTTGTAACTAAAGATATAAATGAAAAAGCCACATCGAGACTGGTAGAAGGACTGGAGACCTGAAACAAGCTGGCCCCAAACCTTTAAAATTGGGAGGAATATCTCAGCCACAGAAGTTCCTCCCAGAGGAGCGAGGAACCCCAGCCCCTCACACCAGGCTCCCCAGTCTGGAGTACTGGTGCCAGGAAAAGGAACCTCCACAACATTTGGCTGTGAAAAACAATAGGGATTCTGACTGGCCAGGTGGAAAGGAAGGCTGCAGGAAACCCAGCTGTTCTCTTAAAAGGTCCACCCACAGACTCACTCACAGGCACTCACCCTGGGCTCCAGCAGAGGCACAGTGACTCAGGGGGAATCAAGACATATACGGAGAGACTGAGCTGTGTGATTTCAAGGGAAGGACTGGAGGGACAGTTGTCTTTTTCTCTGTGTAGAATCCTCCTCTTGTAGAGTAGGCAGATGGATGCCATCTATCCTGTGTTGAGACCTTCCCCCATGCACATGGTCAAATCTGAATCTGATTTGGCCTGGTGAGTTCTGCTCACTATACCCTGTTGACTCCTTGGGACCTGGACCCACCCAACTCCTCCAATGTTAGAGGCATTTTCTCAAGGAACAGCCATCCCTGCTCACATTGCATTCTTTCTTGGAGAACTATCAGGATCTGCAGGTCCCAGACAGGTGGCAAGTCACCCCGGTGCGCTCTGAGACTTTTTCTGAGTAGCTCCAAGCTCAGCACTGGCACCAAACCAGAATGAAATTTGGTTAACATAACTCTTCCCACTCTAGTGACTCCCCGAGACCCTGCCTCACCCAACTAGCATATAGCATGAGGCTTTATCAGTGGTGGCAGCAGGCCTCGGGGTGTTCTTGCTTTTTTTTGGCACTATCCAGGTTCCGTACTGGTGACAGACATCCTCATTTCACAGCATGGCCTCTCCTATGTGCCTCCAGGCTTATAAAGGAAGTGAACAACCGTGGATTACTTTGTAGCTATTACCACCAGTCATAGGCAGTGGCTGACCTGGGCCTGCACCAGAGTCCCTCCCAAGAGACCTTAGAACAACATGCTTGGAAGTTGGCTTCAGACTACAGCAAAGCACCTCCCAATTTGTCCCACAAGTGGCACACATAAAGGGTAGTCTCAACAGGCACCATAGCCTGCTGGGACAAATCCCACTTAGTGGGGTAAGCCCCCAGCACAGCAGCATGTTAGCTGTGGACGTGGCTAAACCCCACAACCAATCAGCCTGAGGGTCAATCCCACCCACTGATGTGCCAATCATTCAAAGCTCAACTATAATAGGAGGGCACATACAACCCACACAAGGGACACTCTTGGAATACCCAAAACAGGTGACTAGGGAGATTGCACCAGGGCCCCACAGGTTACCTACTACATAAGGCCACCCAGTCAAGATGAAAGACACAGCAGATCTAATACACAGAAACAAACACAGAGAGGCAGCCAAAATGAGGAAACAAAGAAATACATCCCAAATAAAAGAACAGAAGAAAATTTCAGAAAAATAACTAAATAAAATGGAAGCAAGCAGCCTACTACCCCGTTTCCCTGAAAATAAGACCTAGCTGGACAATCAGGTCTAATGTGTCTTTTGGAGCAAAAATTAATATAAGACCCAATATTATATTATATTATACTCGGTATTCTATTCTGTTCTGTTTATTATTCTATTCTATTATTATATTAAAGACCAGTTTTTATAATATAGTAAAATAAGACTTGGTCTTATATTAATTTTTGCTCCAAAAGACGCATTAGAGCTGATTGCCCGGCTAGGTCTTATTTCAGAAAACATGGTAGATACAGAGTTTAAAACAATAGTCATAAAGGTGTTCAAGAATTAACAATTCTTGTCAGTAATTGGGAAGGTCAGTGGGGTGAGAAGAAGAGTAGTTGCTTGGAGATCATTGGTGTTATGAAATGATTGATGTTATATATAGTTATACTAAATCTTTGGGATACACAGTTTAGGGGGGGAAAGACCACTTGAACTCAAGTTATGATGGTAGAAAGGAGAAATCCTATGTCGGTGGGTTTAAGGGAACATGAAAACTAAGTGTATATTTCTACAATCTCTCTCATCTTCCTGTACTGCCAAGAGATTCCAACTATGGGTTTTACAGTTATATTGGAAGCATAAAATAACCCATAATACTGTGTTTCCCTGAAAATGAGACCTAGCCGGACCATCAGCTTTAGTGCATCTTTTGGAGCAAAAATTAATACAAGATCCAGTATATATTATATTATATTATGTTATATTATATTATATTATATTATATTATATTATATTATATTATACCCTGTCTTATATTAAAATAAGACCGGGTCTTATATTGATTTTTGCTCCAAAAGATGCAGTAGAGCTGATGGTCCGGCTGAGTCTTATTTTCAGGGAAACACAGTAATAAAGTAGAGATGAGTCTATTCAACATCTCTCTGTCACTTTTCTCCTTTTAGAGCTAGATTGATGTGTTCTTAGCTATTGAACACAGGACAAGTGACCAAAATTCCCTCTTCTGATTTTAATTGAAGGAGGGACTCATGTACTCTGATGTAAACTAAATTTTAAAAAGGAAGTTATAGAAAGCTAAGATATTGGATGCTAGATATCAATGTAAAAATTAAACAGAACAGATGTGATCTCCAATATATGAAAATATTTATAAACAAGTAATACAATAATTTAGAAAAAAGAGAGAAACGGAAAAAATTGTGAGCATGATTTTTGTACCAGATGTGAGCATATATACAGCAAGCAAAATAAACTAAGGACCAGCCATATTATGCACAGGATGATGATAAACATATTTTATAGTATACAGAATTTATAGAGAGACGTCATTAAAATGGCGGTGTGAGGTGAGCCTTTGTAAAGCTCCCCTGGAATTTACAACTAATTGAACAACAACTCCACAAAGGACTGACTGCACAGCAGACAGGCAAGACGAAGAGGCCCACTACTGAATTCACCTCCAGGTGGGAGAATCTCGGGAGCGGGGGAGGAGGGAAAGGAGAAGTGCGGGGACGGAGCCACGCGGGCGCAGGATGCAGACCTAGCTCAGTGCTCCGAGCTCGCTGCATCCCGGAACTACCGCAGCTGAGGGACAGGGAAGAACTCGGACTGCTAGGGCTCCGCTTACGGCCCACAGGGCTGAGGGGGCAGCATATAACATGGCTGAACCCAATGCTCTCGTCAGAGACCTCGGAGCAAAGACTGAGAGAAGAAGACTGAAAACAGTGGTTTGGGCCCTCACTGCCAAGCAGAGAGTGGAAGCCTTAGGCACTAAGACTAGTCGCCCCCTCCCTATCCTCCAGAGCTCGCCCCACCCCCACCAGCCCGGTGCTAGAAGCGGAATAGTAGCAGTGTCAGATTAAAAGAACAGAAAATTTGCTGTTCTGAGAACTGTGGACTGTAGACACAGATTCGCAGCCCAACTAGTTCCAGCAAAGGAGAGGGAGATGTAGGAGCGGGACCGGCTATGGTGGTGGTTGTGGCCATTGCTCTGGGCCACCTCCCACGACTCACCCCGCCCCTGGCACCACCTATCTGGGCGGATCCCTGCAGAAGTAAACAGAACTGCTGAAACATACAGGCTCTAAATCTGGTGCAGAAAGAGCTTTGGAACTTCAAAAGCTCTCTGCATCCCCAAAGGGACATGGAGCCCTATGACTCAGGTGAACTGTTAACAGAGGAGAAGCCCATCTCCCAGGGAATCCCCCCATTAGTGCAGAGAAATAGTGCAGAGAAAACATAGCACTACTGTGTGAGAGAGAAAAAAAAGGCTGCAGTCGGAAAGAAAATAAAACATCTACCAACAAGTACTGGAAAACAAAAGAAAGACCTCTTCCAATCAACCTGTTGCAGAAGCCACTTCTGTAGATGTCCAGGAAGAGAAATAATAAATCAGTAATTGCCATGAATAACTAAGGCAACAAGACAGCTCAGAAAGAAAGTGAAAAGTCTCCAGAAAACAAACTTAAAGATATGGAAATGTGTGACTTAAATGACAGAGAATTCAAGATTGCAGTTCTGAAAAAACTCAACGAGATGCAAAAAAACACAGAGAGGCAATTTAATGAACTCAGAAATGCAATCAAAGAACAACCTGAGCATTTTACAAAAGAGATTGAAATATTAAAAAAGAACCAAGTAGAATTTCTGGAGATTAAGAACTCAATAGAAGAAATTAAGAATGAAATAACCAGTTCAGGTAGTAGAGTTGACCAGATGGCGGAAAGAATCAGTGATATCGAAGATAGAAACCTGGAAATGACACAGATGGAAGAAGAAAGAGACTTGAGACTTAAAAGAAATGAAAGAACTATAAATGAACTTTCTGACTCTATCAGAAAGAGCAATATAAGAATAATGGGCATACCAGAAGAAGAAAGAGAGAAGGGAACAGTGAATATACTCAAACAAATTGTTGATGAGAACTTCCCAAACTTGTGGACAGAAGTGGATCCTCGAATCCAAGAAAGAAATAGAACACGTAATTTCCTCAAACCCAACAGGCCTTCTTCAAGGCACATTGTATTGAAGCTGTCTAAAATCAACAACAAAGAAAGAATCCTCAAGGCAGCCAGAGAAAAGAAGATGGTAATCTACAAAGGAAAGCCCATTAGATGATCATCAGAATTTTCAGCAGAAACTCTACAAGCCAGGAGAAAGTGGACCAAATATACAAACTGTTGAAAGAGAGAAATTATGAGCCAAGAATAATATATACAGCAAAGATAACCTTTAGATATGAAGGAGGAATAAAGACCTTTCCGGACATACAGAAGCTGAGGAAATTTTCTAATACACGAACTATACTGCAAGAAATACTAAAGAAGGCTATTCGACCACCATCAACAGGGACAATTTGTGGCAACATAAAAAGGGAGAGAGTAAAGGCCTGAACCAGATTATGGGAAAGGAGAAAGTAAGCATGCTGAAAAAAATGGAATATTCTAAATATCAAACTTTCTTTTATATAAACATAAGGGTAACCACTCAAAAAAAATCCAGAACTGAAATATATACTGTAATAAAAGAAAAAACAGAGGGAAACATCGTAGAATACCACCACACGGAAATAATAGACAACAAAAAAAAGGCAAAGAAACAGTGGAGACATAGCCTTACCAGAAAACTAAAGATAGAATGACAGGAAATTCTCACGTATCAATAATCACCCTAAATGTAAATGGTCTGAACTCACCAATAAAAAGTCACAGAGTAGCAGATTGGATCAAAAAACTAAACCCAACCATATGCTGTCTCCAAGAGGCACATCTCAACTACAAGGACAAGCATAGACTCAAAGTGAAAGGGTGGAAATTGACACTCCAAGCAAATGGTACCCAGAGAAAATCAGTTGTAGCCATAATGATATCAGAAGAAACAGACTTCAGGGTGAAAAAGATAACAAGAGACAAAGATGAACATTTCATCATGGTAAAGGGGAAATACAACAAGAAGACATAACAGTCATCAATATTTATGCCCCCAATCAGGGAGCACCGAAATATCCAAGCAACTACTAACAGAACTAAAGGGAGAAATTGACCAATACACAATCATACTGGGGGACCTAAATACATCATTGACAGCTATGGATAGATCATTCAAACAAAAAATAAATCATGAAATAGCAGCCCTAAATGACACATTAGATGAAATGAACATAATTGACATATATAGAGCACTTCATCCTAAAACATCAGACTATACATTCTTATCGAGAGTACATGGAACATTCTCAAGGATAGACCATATATTGGGACATGAAATCAGCCTCAGCAAATTTAAGAAGATTGAAATCATACCAAACATATTCTCTGATCACAAGCTTTAAAATTGGATATCAACAGAAAAGAAAAGGAGAAAAAAACACAAATACATGGAGATTAAACAACATACTTTTAAAGAACGACTGGGTCGAAAAAGAAATTAGAGGAGAGATCAAAAGATACATAGAAACAAATGACAATGAAAATATATCCTACCAAACTTTTTGGGATGAAGCGAAAGCAGTTTTAAGAGGGAAATTTATATCATTACTGGCCTATCTCAAGAAACAAGAAAAATCCCAAATAAATAACCTCATGTTACACCTCAAAGAACTAGAAAAAGAAGAACAAGTGAAACCCAAGATTACCAGACGAAAGAAAATAATAAAAATCAAAGCAGAACTAAATGACATAGAGAACAAAAAACAAACAATAGAAAAAATTAATGTGACAAAGAGCTCGTTGTTTGAAACAATTAACAAAATTGACAAACACTTGGCTAGACTCACTAAGATAAAAAGAGAGAACACACTAATAACAAAATCAGAAATGATAAAGGGGAAGTTATCACCGACAACACAGAAATACAAAGGATCATGCAAGAATACTATGAAGGACTATATGCCACCAAATTCAATAACCTAGAAGTAGTGGACAAATTCTTAGAAACATAAAGTTTTCCAAGGCTGAACTATGAAGAACTGGAAAATCTAAACAGAGCGATCACCAACAAAATTGAATCAGTCATCCAAAACTTTCCCAAGAGCAAAAGTCCGGGACCAGATGGCTTTACTAGTGAATTCTACCAAACCTTCAAAGAGGATCTAAGTCCAATCCTGCTCAAAGTCTTCCAAAAAATTGAAGAAGAGACAGTACTCCCTAACTCATTTTATGAGGCCAACATTACCCTGATACCAAAACCTCGTAAGGACAACAGAATAAAAGAAAACTACAGACCAATATCTCTGATGAATACTGATGCAAAAATCCTAAACAAAATTCTAGCAAATCGAATACAACAATGCATTAAAAAGATTATTCATCACGACCAAGTGGGGTTCATCCCCTGGGCACAAAGATGGTTCAACATCCAAAAATCCATCGATGTGATACATCAAATAAACAAAATAAAGGACAAAAATCATATGATTATATCAATTGATGAAGAAAAAGCATTTGACAAGATACAACATTCATTTATGATTAAAACACTTAATAAAATAGGTATACAAGGAAAATACCTTAACATAATAAGGCCATCTATGACAAGCCCTCAGCTAATCTCATAATTAATGGCGAAAAACTGAAGCCCTTTGCTCTACGTTCAGGAACAGGACTGGGCTGTCCCCTGTCACCTCTGATTTTCAACATAGTGTTGGAAGTCCTTGCCAGAGCCATCAGGCAAGAGAAAGAAATCAAAGGCATCCAAATTGGGAATGAAGAAGTTAAATTATCACTCTTTGCAGATGACATGATGCTTTATATAGAAAACCCTAAAGACTCCACCAAAAAGCTGTTAGAAACAATCAACGAATACAGTAAAGTTGCCGGCTACAAAATCAACGTACAAAAGTCCATGGCATTCCTATATACTAACAATGAAATCTCAGAAAAATAAATACAAAAAACAATTCCTTTTGCAATTGCAGCAAAAGAATAAAATACCTAGGAATAAACTTAACCAAGGATGTGAAAGACCTATATGCTGAAAACTGTAACACATTTTTGAAAGAAATTGAAGAAGACAAAAATAAATGGAAAGATATTCCGTGCTCATGGATTGGAAGAATCAACATAGTTAACATGGCCATATCACCCAAAGCAATATACAGATTTAATGCAATCCTCATCAAAATCCCAATGTCATTTTTTAAAGAAGTAGAACAAAAAATCATCAGATTTGTTTGGAACCACAAAAGACCCCGAATAGCCAAAGCAATCTTCAGGAAACAGAACAATACTGGAGGTATTGCACTCCCTGGCTTTAGATTGTACTGCAGGGCTACAATAATCAAAACAGCATGGTATTGGCAGAAAAACAGTCACATAGATAAATGGAATAGAATTGAGAACCCAGAAATAAAACCACATAAATATGGACAGATAATTTTTGACAAAGAAGCAAAAAACATACAATGGAGAAAAGACAGCCTCTTCAGTAAATGGTGCTGGGAGAATTGGATAGCCATGTGCAAAAGAATGAAAGTGGACTTCTATCTGTCACCATGTACCAAAATTAATTCAAAATGGATCAAAGACTTAAGCATAAGACCTGACACAATACACTGCATAGAAGAAAACATAGGTACTAAACTTATGGACCTTGGGTTCAAAGAGCATTTTATGAACTTGACTCCAAAGGCAATGGAAGTAAAAGCTAAAATAAACGAATGGGACTATATGAAACTTAAAAGCTTCTGCACAGCAAACGAAACCATCAACAAAATAAAGAGGCAACCAAGTGAATGGGAGAAGATTTTTGCAAACAGTGCCTCCGATAAGGGGCTAATATCCACAACATACAAGGAACTCATGCAACTCAACAGCAGAAAAACAAACAACCCAATGAAAAAAGGGCAGAGGATCTGAAGAGACATTTCTCCAAAGAGGGCATACAAATGGCAAATAGATGTATGACTAAATGCTCAACATCACTAATCATCAGAGAAATGCAAATAAAAACCACAATGTGATATCACCTCACTCCAGTCAGAATGGCTATCATCAACAAGACAAATAGTAACAAGTGTTGGAGAGGCTGTGGAGAAAAAGGAACCCTCGTACACTGTTGGTGGGAATGCAGACTGGTGCAGCCGCAATGTAAGGCAGTGTGGAGGTTTTTCATAAAATTATGAATAGAATTACCATATGACCCAGCAAAACCCTCTCCTGTGTATCTACCCAAAGAATTTGAAAACACTTATCCATAAAGACACGTGTGCTCCAATGTTCATTGCAGCTTTGTTTACGGTGGCCAAGATATGGAAACAACCAAAATGTCCTTCGATGAATGAATGGATAAAGAAGTTGTGGTATATATACATAATGGAATACTATTCGGTGGTAAGGAAAGATGATATAGGAACATTTGTGACAACATGGATGGATCTTGAGAGTATAATTCTAAGCAAAATAAGTCAGACAGAAAAAGCAGAGAACCATATGGTTTCACTGATATGTGGTATATAAATCAAAAACAACAAAAGAACAAGACAAAGAAATGAGAAACAAAAACTGATAGACACAGACAATAGTTTAGTGGTTACCAGAGAGTAAGGGGGGAGGGAGGTGGTAGATGAGGGTAAGGGGGATCAAATATATGGTGATGGAAGGAGAACTGACTCTGGGTGGTGAACACACAATGGGATTTATAGATGATGTAATACAGAATAGTACACCTGAAATCTATGTAATTTCACTAACAATTGTCACCCCAATAAATTAAATAAAAAAAGGTAAGTAATAGTTGACATCTGCTGAATTCTGTCCATGTACCAGCCGTGTGTTGTGTTTTATGTAGATCATTTAATCCAATCTTCAAAATACATGTAATTATTAAATAATTTTAGTATTCACATTATTAGTATTACTTTGGAAAAATTTGACTGAACTTAAGATAGGATTTCAAACCGAGGAATTTGGATGCCAGTGTCTTACTATGACTCTGTACTGAGTCCACATTTTGTAATCAATATCTTAGTTTTCACATAAATAAGATTGTGCAAGGCTTTTCTTTACCTTTTAAATAGTCTACCTAGAAAATAAAGATTTTGGGTTTTATCAATTTAATTCCCTGTGCTTCTTGTTGTCTTTACCTGGTCTCTGATTCCTTAAGAAATTGAGTCTTCTTTATTAAAAGAGCTAGGTTTTATTTACAAGTATATAACTTTCTGTATTTGCCTTTGAAGTCTTCAATTGCCACTTTGATTAGAAGAGTATCACATATATATATATATATATATATATATATATCTGAATATATATATATGTATATATATATGAATATATATAAATATATATATATATATATTTAAGAATTGTATTTATATATATAATTCTTGCACATATAGGACCTGAAATGAACTTTTCCCTTTTAGTGAGAAACAACCCAACGTCCAGCTGCTACATGAAAGATAGTGTTACTGTTCATTTGGTCCAATATCTCTGGATGACATCTATTTTCCTCTAGTTCTGTCATGGTTCCCTCATGGAATTGTGCAACCTATATAGGCAAGTCATGTGTATAACCTCATTAACACACGCAAGTTCTGACAATTAAGTTCATGAACTTGTTGCAAGGATGTTGCTCACAGTTTTTTGATACCAGAGGATTATTCATTATGAAATGAATTTATACCAACTGGACAAACAGTTAACCAATTTTACTATTTGGAAGTGCTGAAAAGGCTGCATGAAAAAGACCACCTGAACTTGTTGCCAACAATTCACGGCTCTTGCATCACGACCATGCACCAGCTCACACAGCACTGTCTGTGAGGGAGTATTTTAGCCAGTAAACAAATAACTGTATCGGGATAGCCTCCTTACTCATCTGATCTGGCCCTCAATGACTTCTTTCTTTACTCAAATATAAAGAAAATATTGAAAGGAAGACATTTTGATGACATTCAAGACATCAAGGGTAATACGACAACAGCTCTGATGGCTATTCCAGAGAGAGTTCCAAAATTGCTTTGAAGGGTGGACTAGGTGTTGGCATTGGTGCATAGCTTCCCAAGGGGAGTACTTCAAAGGTGACCGTAGTGATATTCAGTAATGAGGTGGGTAGCACTTTTTCTAGGATGAGTTCGTGAACTGAACTGTCGACCTCATATGTACAAGACAAGAGAAGAATTAAAAAAAATGAAAAAATTTAAATATCATGTGTTCTGCAAACAAGTAACAGATTATATTCCTAATTTTTGCAAATTGCCAGAAGGCCAGAGCTGGTATTTCTGACTTAATTCCTCCACTACCAATTCATATTGTCTTTGTTCAGTATCTCTGCCTTTTAGAAGTTTTTCCCTATCAGAATGATTCAAGGTATTATTCCTGAGGGCCCAGAGCCTGTAGTGGGTCCTTCTGATATAGGAATGCCATAAATTTTACTTCTTGACAAGGTAGAACTAGTACGTACTGAAGAGTAATTCCCTGTATTACATCTCTAATTCCCCTCCCCTTCCGCACCAAGCTTCATTATCTAGCAGGAACTCCACTTACTCCTGAGAGTGAGGGCCAATCATCTCAACCATAACAGTGAAATGTACTGCTTCAGATTCTGCTGCCCACTGGGAGGGGCTCTATTCTCCACTCTCCTTCATGCCCCCGTCCAGATATCACAGGGGCTGTGATATAATAACTGCCACTTTCAATAGGTGACTGCACTTTGCTCACAGCCAGTTATAATCTACTGTCCCATTTCTTCATTTTCAAACTGAAATGGACATCTCCATGAGGTCCTTATCTTTGGTATTGATGGAGGCAAAGCAGTGTTATGGCAAGGAAAGACATGCTGGGAATGTGAGCAGTGCCCTTAAGAACTTATCTAGACTTTGCAGACATATTTAGGGAAGAACCCCCACTTTATGGCTAATTAGGTCACATATTAGATAATTCAAATTGGACAGCTGAGACAAATTGGTCAACTGATCTCCCAAGCACTCTCCCACCAGAGACACAAGCTATTTTTCAGACAGGAGATAATAAATTGCTCAAAGGGACGTGACCTATCTCCAAAATCCTAGTGACCTTTCGCTGTGACTAGTCTATCAGGGTTTTTCACATGACTCATCCAGGAGGATGGAAAGGTGTCCTCAAGATGCTTTTAGCAGCATTGGCTCATCAGCTGAAAGAAACAGGGGCAGAGCCGCTCAGACTGTATTCGGGATCAGTGGGTTGCACACTTCCTCTGAGCTCTACTCAATTTTGGATGACTTGATAAAGGAATTGGAGGAGGACACCTATAGATAGTATATGTTTGTCATAAAGGTCCAGGTGACACACCAGGCATTGTACCTTCCCCGTGGTGATTTAAGACATGAAGTATGATGGTTTGTCCTTCAGTAAAGGAATAATTGTTTTTCACTAGAGAAAGGGGTCATTTGACATGCTCAATGCCACTCAAACCCAGAAAATGTTATGATATGGTCCTTGCCATTTTCTCTGAATTTATTTCTAATTTATTTTCAACGCGTCATGTGAATTTACTACTTCACACTCCTCAGATATCACTATAATGGCTTCAATGTAGTGGATGAGCATGAAGTTCTGTGGGATAGTAGGATGGTTGAAGTATTTAGCTGGAATGTTTTACTATCCTTGAAGTAAGATATTACATTTTTACTGCTGGCCCTTTAAGATGTTTTTCTCATTTTTTGTGTAGGAAGAAATAAAATGTATTTGCTATTTCCATGCACACCAAATACCAGGGACACTTTAATTTTCTTTAGGAAGCAGCCCACACTAGGAACAGCAGTAGCATCAGAATCATAACCTGATCAAGTTCAATAATCCTCTACCCTTCCCCAGGCACCACTAGTCTTTTCATTTAGCCAGAATAGGAATCAGAAATGTGATAGGAAGCAACAAATCTCCATCTTCCAAGGCTGTAATGTAACAATAACCATTTCAGTCCTCTCAGAGGTGTGTTATATTGTTTGACTTATTGTTATGATAGGAAAAGTGAGGCTCAGTGGCTTTTGTTTTTACTTCCAACATAACAGCCCTTCCTGAAGTATCAGGAAGTCAGAGTGGTGACTCTGCAAAGTGGTGATATTGATCCAAAGCATGAACGATACAACTATGGAAATTTCCAGAGTGGAGTCTGGGCCACAGAGACCTAATTGTGAGATTACCTTACTTTTGAATTCCATTTATTATATGACTCTCCAAAGGCCCTTAAGACTGGTTGCAAGTTTTTGATCTGGATGTTCATGAATAGTGTTTCGTTAGTGTTGGTCCATGAAAATTATGATTAGTTCTCCTTTGCCAGTGAACAATTACCTAGGAAAGTACCCATAATTGTTCTGGGGAAGGTTAGGGAAAGACCCATGTTATATGAAACCAAGGCAAATCAATCTTGTGGATCAATGGGAGACTGGGCTTATATTCAAACTGTTTCCTTACTCATTACTATCTTGATGTTATTTTTCCCCTGGAGGACATACACACTTTAAAAGAAACACTAATAGAACTTAAAAAAATATATAGTTAGATAAAAAAAAAAAAGCTGAAAATATTACTATCCAGGAATGTAACTCATTTATAGCACTGAACATTTCTCTATATCTATATTTGTATCTGGTAAAAATTATAGAAATCCCAGACTTACAATGGATCAAGAAGAAATGAAATTTTACAGCCATTGTAAAATGTTCCTTCCTTATCCTTCACACTTAAAAATAGTAACAAATATTAGCATGCTATTTGAATTGTAAATTTGTAAAAATGATGACTCATTTATTTTAAAACTTTGACACATTAACTAAATCAAAAACATGTGGAAAAAAATCCATGTGTTTTGAAATTCTTAATATCTCTTCAATCACCTCTAGATGACTGAAGAAAGAATACTGTTATAATGTTTGAAATATTGATACAGTGAATACTTGAGATATCTTGTCAGACGTGATTGGATCATTTCACTTTTACAAATACTTGTAAGTTACTATCAGAAATTAACATTGGTTGTGTGGCTATGTAATTTACCACATAAAATATATCTTTTGTCTAGGCTATGAATAAAGGTCATATTTGGATTTGCAAACTTAGTTGCTTTTCTTTAGCCATAATCGTCCTTGTTCTCAATCTCTGTGTTCTTATCCAGACTATGAAACAGTGTTTCTCAATACTACCGTATTTCCCCCAAAATAAGACTGGGTCTTATATTAATTTTTGCTCCAAAAGACACATTAGGGCTTATGTTCAGGGGATATCATCCTGAAAAATCATGCTAGGGCTTATTTTCCAGTTATGTCTTATTTTTTGGGGAAACACGGTAGATGAACATTAGAATCACCTGGGGATTTTTTAAACACTGATGTATAGGTTGGACCCCAGATCAATTAAATCAGGATGTGGGGGGCACGACCCAGCCATGAATCACCAAGACTGAGAGCCACTGCTTTCAGTTTCTGCATTATATGTAATAAATCAAGAAACTATGTCAAGAATTAAAAATATAAAAAAGTATAAAATCAGTTCTTAACTACAACACATAACCATACAATCAATCCAATTTGTTCTTCTCTGTCAAATCACACCTATTGATGTAGTACTAGGGATAATTGTAATAGCATTTAAGTTAGACCTCAAAACTATGAGGTAGAACAGATCTCAAGACTATGACTTAAAGTAGATCTCACAGAAACAGCACAGGTATGTAGGGAGAATGATCTCCACCTACTAAGTCTGAGCTAGTCCCACCCTATTTTAATTGACAACACGGGTGAGAAGGTCATGGTCAGAAACTTTCAAACAGACCTAGAGGCTCAGTATGACCCCTCCCAGGCTGCACTGTTGGTTTTGTAGCTTCTCAGACATTCATAGTGAGGAGTGACTTAAATATCCAGGCAGGTGTTTGGGATAAATGTCTGAGACCCAATATTTTCTAGAGGGGAAAGTTTATTTTTCTTCAATACAGAAACATGTATTAATATTTCTACTATATGTAGTAGAGCATACAGAAAACTACTGGTTCATAATAACACATTAAGGCCCATTCAACAACCTGCAATGCTTATAGCCGATCTGAGAATACTTTGTAAAATACTAATGAGCCAGGGAGAGTGTGTTATTTGTGGATTATTCTTCTAGAGTCTTGTAATAGTAAACATCGATCAGAAGGTTGGAGATTAAATGGCTCATATTATTTAACATATTTTATTTTCCTGTAGAAGAAATGTTAGATGTGATGGCTAGGTTTGTAGGTTTGGTAGTCAGATTTATATTCCCTCTTTAACCCCTGCTAAAAGTTTACATACTAATCCCTGGAACCTGGGTGTCATGCAGGGCGTCAGGCTGGGTCTCTGGTCCCACTCCCCACATAAGAACGCAGGACATGGTGAGGCCAAACAAAAACACCCACGGAGCCATATATAGGGGAGTCAAACCAATATATTCTCCCTGGCGGCTGGGCTGGAGACACAGGAAGCAGGATCTACATAATCTGCAACCCACCATCCTAACAGCAGTCCATGCTTGCCAGCCACCATCTTCTTGCTAGCCTCCATTTTTTTCTGCTAGCGTAGCCACAGCAGTTATATTAGTGGCCAATGGCTTACAGGTTACAGCTGTCGGCCAAGTAGCCACAGCTGATGGCCATCTGATCACAGTTGATGGCCATTTACTACCCGAGCCAGCACCTTTCTATGTGAGGCCGAGAGCCTGGAAACTGCTTTTTGGGGCTTTGTCCCCACACTGGGAATATGTTACATCACATAGTAAGCGGGAATTAAGTTTGCAGGATTAAGATTGCTAATCACCTGATCTTAAAATAGGTATTATTCAGGTTAGCCCATTGTAATCACAAAAGCCTTTAAATGTGGAAGAGGGAGGCCAAAGTATCAGTGAACAAATGATGTGATGTGAGAAATACTTGACTGGCTGTTGTTGGCCTTGAAGCTGGAAGAGGCCCAAGGAATGTGAGCAACTCCTAGAAGCTCACAAAAATGGACTCGCCCTTAGAGTCTCCAGAAAGAAATGCAGTCCTGTTGACACCTTTTATAACACAGTAAGATTCATTTCAAACTTCTTACCTAAAGAAAAGGAAGATAATACCGTGTTTCCCCGAAAATAAGACCTAGCTGGACCATCAGCTCTAATGTGTCTTTTGGAGCAAAAATTAATAAGACCTGCTATTATATTATATTATACTATACTATAATATAATATATTATGTCATGTTATGTTGTGATATGTTTATTATATTATATTATAATATGATATATTATATTATATTACATTATACTGGGTATTATATTAATTTTTGTTCCAAAAGACACATTAGAGCTGATGGTCTGGCTAGGTCTTATATTTGGGGAAACATGTTTTAAGCATTAAGTTAATTTTTTGAAGCAGTAATAAGGAAACAAATACACTAGGCCAGACCTTAAAATACCTTCTTATAAAATACATTTAAATTAAATGTATCTTTTCATGAGGTATAATTTACAGTTTCTAACTTGTAGCGATAACTTATACTTCAGTCATATAGGTTTTGAGAAACATATACCCATGAAATCCACATTCTTGTCAAAATACAGAATATTTCATCACCTTAAAATGTTTGCTTTCTTTTTCTTAATAATTTAAAATTTATTGGGGTGACAATTGTTAGTAAATTTACATAGATTTCACGTGTACAATTCTGTATTACATCACCTATAAATTCCATTCTGTGTTCACCACCCAGAGTCAGTTCTCCTTCTATCACCATACATTTGATCCTCCTTACCCTCATCCCCCTTACCCTCTGGTAACCACTAAACTATTGTCTGTGTCTATGACTTTTTGTTTCTCATTTGTTTGTCTTGTTCTTTTGTTGTTTTCGGTTTATATACCACATATCAGTGAAATCATAGGGTTCTCTACTTTTTCTGTCTGACTTATTTCAATTAGCATTATACTCTCAAGATCCATCCACATTGTCACAAATGTTCCTATATCATCTTTTCTTACCGCCGAATAGTATTCCATTCTGTATATGTACCACAACTTCTTTATCCATTTATCTATCGAAGGACATTTTGGTTCTTTCCATGTGTTGGCCACGTAAACAAAGCTGCAATGAACATTGGAGCATACGTGTCTTTATGGATAAATGCTTTCAGATATTTTGGGGTAGATACCCAGGAGAGGAATTGCTGGGTCATATGGTAATTCTATTCGTAATTTTTTGAGGAACCACCACACTACCTTCCATATCGGCTGCACCAATCTGCATTCCCACCAACAGTGTACGAGGGTTCCTTTTTCTCCACAGCCTCTCCAACACTTGTTACTATTTTTCTTGTTGATGATAGCCATTCTGACTGGAGTGAGGTGATATCTCATTGTGGGTTTTATTTGCAATTCTCTGATGGTTAGTGATGTTGAGCATTTTGTCATACATCTATTTGCCGTTTGTATGTCCTCTTTGGAGAAATGTCTCTTCAGGTCATCTGCCCATTTTTCATTTGGGTTGTTTGTTTTTTTGTTGTTGACTTGCATGAGTTCATTGTATATTGTGGATATTAGCCCCTTAACAGAGGCACTGTTTGCAGAAATCTTCTCCCATTCAGTTGGTTGCCTCTTTATTTTGTCGATGGATTCTTGTGCTGTGCAGAAGCTTTTAAGTTTCATATAGTCCCATTCGTTTATTTTAGCTTTTACTTCCATTGCCTTTGGAGTCAAGTTCATAAAATGCTCTTTGAACCCAAGGTTTATAAGTTTAGTACCTATGTTTTCTTCTACGCAGTTTATTGAGTCAGGTCTTATGCTTAAGTCTTTGACCTATTCTGAATTAATTTTGGTACATGGTGACAGACAGTGGTCCAGTTTCATTCTTTTGCACGTGGCTGTCCAACTCTCCCAGCAGCGTTAATTGAAGACACTGTATTTTCTCCATTGTATGTTTTTTGCTTCTTTGTCAAAAATTGTCTGTCCATATTTATGTGGTTTTATTTTTGGGTTCTCAATTCTATTCCATTGGTCTGTGTGACTGTTTTTCTGCCAATACCATGCTGTTTTGATTATTGTAGCCCTGTAGTACAAGCTAAAGTCAGGGAGTGCGATACCTCCAGTATTGTTATTTTTCCTTAAGATTGCTTTGGCTATTCGGGGTCTTTTGTGGTTCTAAACAAATCTGATGATATTTATTTCTATTTCTTTTAAAAATGCCATGGGGATTTTGATGGAGATTGCATTAAATCTGTATATTGCTTTGGGTAATATGGCCATATTAACTATGTTGATTCTTCCAATCCATGAGCACGGAATGTCTTTCCATTTCTTTGTGTCTTCTTCAGTTTCTTCAAAAATGTCTTATAGTTTTCAGCATATAAATCTTTGGTTAAGTTTATTCCTAGGTATTTTATTCTTTTGCTGCAATTGCAAAGGGAATTGTTTTTTGTATTTCTTTTTCTGAGATTTTATTGTTAGTATATAGGAATGCAATGGACTTTTGTACGTTGATTTTGTAGCCAGCAACTTTACTGTATTCGTTGATCGTTTATAATAGCTTCTTGGTGGAGTCTTTAAAGTTTTCTATATATAGCATCGTGTCATCTGCAAATAGTGACAATTTAACTTCTTCATTCCCAATTTGGATGTCTTTTATTTCTTTCTCTTACCTGATGGCTCTGATAAGGACTTCCAACATTATGTTGAAAAGCAGAGGTGAAAGGGGACAGCCCAGTCGTGTTCCTGAATGCAGAGCAAAGGGCTTCAGTTTTTCACCATTAATTATGAGATTAGCTGAGGGCTTCTCATATATGGCCTTTATTATGTTAAGGTATTTTCCTTCTATACCTATTTTATTAAGTGTTTTAATCATAAATGGATGTTATATCTTGTCAAATGCTTTTTCTGAATTAATTGATATAATCATTTGATTTTTGTCCTTTATTTTATGTGATGTATCACACTGATGGATTTGCGGAAGTTGAACCATCCTTGTGGCCCGGGGATGAACCCCCTTGATCATGATTAATAATGTTTTTAATGCATTGTTGTATTCGATTTGCTAGAATTTTGTTTAGGATTTTTGCATCTATATTCTTCAGAGATATTGGTCTGTAGTTTTCTTTTTTTGTGTTGTCCTTACCAGGTTTTGGTATCAGGGTGATGTTTGCCTCATAAAATGAGTTAGGGAGTACTGTCTCTTCTTTAATTTTTTGGAAGACTTTGAACAGGATTGGAATTAGATCCTCTTTGAAGGTTTGGTAGAATTCACTAGTAAAGCCATCTGGTCCCGGACGTTTGCTTTTGGGAAGGTTTTGGATGACTGATTCAATTTCGTTACTGGTGATAGGTCTGTTTAGAAATTCCAGTTTTCATGTTTCAGCCTAGGAAGTCTATATGTTTCTAAGAACTGGTCCATTTCTTCTAGGTTACTGAATTTGGTGGCGTATAGTCCTTCATAGTATTCTTGCATGATCCTTTGTATTTCTGTGGTGTCCGTGATAACTTCCCCTTTTTGATTTCTGCTTTTGTTAATTAGTGTCTTCTGTCTTTTTATCTTAGTGATTCTAGCCAATGGTTTGTCAATTTTGTTAATCTTTTCAAAGAAACAGCTCTTTGTCACATTAATTTTTTCTATTGTCTTTTTGTTCTCTATTTTATTTAGTTCTGCTCTGATTTTTATTATTTCATTCCTTCTGCTGACCTTGGGTTTCATTTGTTCTTCTTTCTTGTGTTTTTTATGGTGTAACATGAGGTTATTTATTTGGGATTTTTTTTGTTTCTTTAGATAGGCCTGTAATGATATAAATTTCCCTCTAAAACTGCTTTCGCTTCATCCCAAAAATTTTGGTAGGATGTATTTTCATTGTCACTTGTTTCTATGTATCTTTTGATCTCTCCTCTAATTTCTTCTTTGACCCAGTCATTCTTTAAAAGTATGTTGTTTAATCTCCATGTATTTGTGTTTCCTCATGCTTTCCTTTTGCAGTTGATATCCAATTTCAAAGCCTTGTGATCAGAGTCTATGCTTGGTATGATTTCAATCTTCTTAAATTTGCTGAAGCTGATTTTATGTCCCAATATGTGGTCTACCCTTGAGAATGTTCCATGTACACTAGAAAAAAAAAAGTATAGTCTGATGTTTTAGGATGAAGTTCCCAATAAATGGCCATTATGTCCATTTCCTCTAATATGTCATTTAAGCCTGGTATTTTGTTATTTATATTTTGTTTGGATGATCTATCCATAGCTGTCAATGATGTATTTAGGTCCCCTAGTAAAACTGTGATTTGGTGAATTTCTCCCTTTAGTTCTGTAAGTAGTTGCTTGGTATATTTCGGTGCTCCCTGATTGGGGGCATAAATATTGATGACTGTTATGTCTTCTTGTTGTATAGTCCCCTTTACCATTATGAAATGTCCATCTTTGTCTCTTGTTATCTTTTTCACCCTGAATTCTGTTTCATCTGATATCAGTATAGCTACACCTGATTTTCTCTGGATACCATTTGCTTGGAGTGTCAATTTCCACCCTTTCACTTTGAGTGTATGCTTGTCCTTGTAGCTGAGATGTCTCTTTGAGACAGCAGATGCTTGGGTTTAGTTTTTTGATCCAATCTGCCACTCTGTGCCTTTTTGTTGGTGAGTTCAGTCCATTTATATTTAGGGTGATTATTTCTTGTCATTCTATCCTGTCAGGGTGAGGATTTCCTGTCATTCTATCTTCAGTTTTCTGGTAAGGCTGTGTCTCCATTGTTTCTTTGCCTTTTTGTTGTTGTCTATTATTTCCGTGTGGTGGTATTTTATGATGTTTCCCTCTGTTTCCTCTTTTATTACAGTATATATTTCAGTTCTGGATATTGTTTGAGTGGTTAAGCTTAAGTTATGTAAAAGAAAGTTTGATATTTAGAGTATTCCACTTTCTCCAGCACTCTTACTTTCTCCATTCCCATAATCTGGTTCAGGCCTTTACTCTCCCCCTTTTTATGTTTTGGTTGCCACAAATTTTCCCTGTTGATGGATGTTGATTAACCTCCTTTAGTATTTCTTGTAATGAAGGTCATGTATTAGAAAATTCCCTCAGCTTCTGTATGTCTGGAAAGGGTTTTATTCCTCTTTCATATCTAAAGGATATCTTTGCTGGATATATTATTCCTGGCTCATAATTTCTTTTTCAATAGTTTGAATATTTGGTTGCAGTCCCTCCTGGCTTATAGAGTTTCTGCTGAAAAATCTGATGATAATCTAATGGGCTTTCCTTTGTAGGTTACTGTTTTTTTTTTCTTTACTGCCTTGAGGATTCTTTCTTTGTCATTGATTTTAGACAGCTTCAATACAATGTGCCTTGGGGAAGGCCTGTTGGGGTTGAGGTAATTAGGTGTTCTATTTGTCTCTTGGATTCGAGGATCCAATTCTTTCCACAAGTTTGGGAAATTCTCATCGACAATTTTTTTGAATATATTCTCTGTTCTCTTCTCTCTTTCTTCTCCTTGTGGTATGCCCATTATTCTTATGTTGCTCTTTCTGATGGAGTCAGAAAGTTCTTGTAGAGTTCTTTCATTTCTTTTAAGTCTCAAGTCTCTTTCTTCTTCCATCCGTGTCATTTCCAGGTCTCTATCTTCGATGTCACTGATTCTTTCCTCCATCTGGTCAACTCTACTACCTAAGCTGGCTATTTCATTCTTAATTTCTTCTATTGAGTTCTTAATCTCCAGAAATTCTACTTGGTTCTTTTTTAATATTTCAATCTCTTTTGTAAAATGCTCATGTTGTTATTTGATTGTGTTTCTGAGTTAATTAAATTGCTTTCTGTGTTTCCTTGCATTTTGTTGATTTTTTTCAGAATTGCAATCTTGAATTCTTTGTCATTTTAATCACATATTTCCATATCTGTAAGATCTTCTTCTGGAGACTTTTCACTTTCTTTCTGAGTTGTCTTGTTGCCTTGGTTATTCATGGCAATTACTGATTTATTATTTCTCTTCCTAGACATCTACAGGAGTCACTTCTTCAACAGGTTGATAGGAAGAGGTCTTTCTTTTTTTTTTCCAGTACTTATTTGTAGAATGTTTTGTTTTCTCTCTGACTGCAGCCTTGTTTTCTCTCTCACATGGTAGTACTATGTTTTCTCTACACTATATCAGCTTCTCACACAATGGGAGTATTCCCTGGGAGGCTGTCTTCTACTCTGTTAATAGTTCGCCTTGGTCATAGGGCACAGTGTCCATGTTGGTATGCGGAGAGCTTTTGAAGTTCCAAAGCTATTCCTGCACCAGATTCAGAATTCGTATGTTTCAGCAGTTCTTTTTACTCCTGCAGACATCCTCCCAGATAGATGGGGCTGGGTGAGTTGTGAGAGGTGGCCCAGAGAAATGGCAGTGACCACCACCACAGCTGGTCCTGCTTCCCCAGCTCCCTCTCCTTTGCCAGAGCAAGTTGGGCTGCGAATCTGTGTCTGCAGACCACAGTTCTCAGAATAGCATATATTCTGTTCTTTTGATCTGACACCGCTAATGTTCTTCTAGCACCAGGCAGGTGGGCATGGGGCGAGCTCTGGGAGTGTAGGGAGGGGGCAGCTCTTCTCAGTGCCTACAGCTTCCGTTCTCTGTGGTAGTGAGGGCTTAAATTGCTGACCTCAGTTTCTTCCCTCAGTCTTTGCTCTGAGATCTCTGCTGTGAGCGTTGAGTTCAGCCATGTTATAAGCTGTCCCCTCAGCTCTGTGGGCCATAAACGGAGCCCTAGCAGTCTGAGTTCTTCCCTCTCCGGCAGCTGAGGTAGTTCCAGGATGCAGTGAGCTCAGAGCACTGAGCTAGGTCTGTGTCCTTCTCCGGCGTGACCCTGTCTCCGCACTTCTCCCTTCCCTCCTCCCCCGCTCATGCGATTTGCCCACCTTCAGGTGAATTCAGTAGTGGGCCTCTTCTTCTTCGCTGTCTGCTGGGTAGGGAGTCCTTTGTGGAGTTATAGTTGTCCGATTAGTTGTAAATTCTGGGGGAGATTTACAGAGGCTCACCTCACACCGCCATTTTGATGATGTCTCCCTTAAAATATTTTTTTATCACCCCTTCCCAATCAATTTTCCCTTCATCCACCAGACAACTACTGTTATGATTTCTATCAGTAAAAATTAGTCTTGCTGCAGTTTCATATAAATGAAATCAAACAGGATTGACTATTGTGTTTTGTTTCTTTTACTGCGGTTAATGTTTTTGGGATCAATCACAGGGTTATGTAAATCAGTAATTCCCTCTTTTCCATTACTGAGTGATATTCCATTTACAAATATACACAATTGTTTATTCACTTGTTGACTATCTGAATTGTTGCTAGTTTTTGACTCTTCTTATTCAGGTGTTTGAAAATTTCTTGTGCAAATTTTTGTGGACATTTATTAGACCTTTACATTCATATTTGGCTGAAGTATGAAACCAATTATATTAGCCTGGACAGTGGGTCAGAGTGCAAGAATCTATGTGGTGAATATCAACTAATTGAATAATCACACTTGAAAATTGTTGTTGGCTCAGATCAATTTTAGGTTCTCCCTTCTAGTTATCCAGTTCCATCCAGCTGCCCATAAGTCACTATTGGAAGCCAGTCAGTCCTGATCTCCACTCATATTTATCTATCCGATTTAGCATAATAAATAGCTTTGATGCTGGTATCAGAAATGCCTGGATTAAGGGCAATTTGGATATCCACACGCAAAAAGATAAATCAACACACTCACCTTACATAATAACTAAGAATTAACTCAAATGGATCACAGACAAAAATGCAAGAGCTAAAAAAGTATAAATTTTAGAAATAAACAAAAAGTCCTTAAGACTTCAAAAGATTTTTTCTATGACACCAAAAAGCATGGTCCATAAAAGAAAAAAATATATATAAATTGGACATTACAAAAATTCAGAACTTTTGCACTGCAAAAGACCCCATTAAGAAAATGAAAAGTCAGTTAAGGACCTGTATTCAAAATTTACAAAAATCCTTTTACAACTCAATAATAAGACAAACAAGTCAATTTTAAAAAGAACAAAAGACACAAACAAATACTTCATCAAAGAAAATATATGAATGGTGAATAAGTGCAAAAAGATGCTCAACATAAGTCATTTGGGAAATGCAAATGGAAACCACAATGATATATCATTTCATACTCATTAAAGTGGCTATAATAAATAAAACAGACAATAAGATCAGTTGTGGAGGACATGGAAAAACAGCAACCTTGTCACAGTCCTGGTGAGAATATAAAATAGTGTAGTCATTTTAGAAAACAGTTTATTCGTTTCTCAAAAATTAAGCATAAAACTATCATGTAACCCAGTAATTTCACTCCTAGTTATCAACCCAAGAGAAATTAAAAGATGTCTACACAAACATTTTCATGCAAATCTTCACAGCAGCATTATTCATAATGGCAAAAAAAAAAAATGGAAAAGGAAAACTAATGTACTTCAACTAATGAATGGATAGACAAGATATGGTATACCCATGCAATGGAATACTATCCAGTAATAAAAAGTAATGAACTATTGATACATGCTGAATCATGAATGAACTTTAAAATATTACACTAAGTGAAAGAAGTCAGACACAGGAGACCACATGTCCACAGAAGGCAAATTTGTAAAGACAAAGTAGATTAGTGGCTAGGACTTCGTGGTGGGAATTAAAATTAAATGTAAACGGTTATGAGGAATATTATCTTAGGTGTAAAAATGTTCTAAAACTGATTTATCATTGTGGTTGAACAAGTAAGTAAAGTAAAATACAAAAATTATTGAATTGTACACTTTATTTTTTATTTTTTGAATTGTACACTTTAAATGTGATTTTTTCTTATATGAAAAATAGCTTTAAAAATAGTGTTTTTTTTTTTTTAAGAAAGAATGCCTAGGTTCAAAGTTTGGTACCTGAACTTACTAACATCTATCTTTGGGCAAATTAGTTAACTGCACTGAACCCCTTTGTCTCATGTGTAATATGGTGAAATCTGTATCTATATCTTAAGATTGGCTCAGGTTGACAAAAGAACAATATGCCATGGACCTGGAATAGAGTAAAGGTTTGATTAGTGTAATTATTATTTGTCATACTATGAAACTATTTTCCACTCTACTCTCCATTCAAAACTCTTATTTCCTCTAAAATTCTGATTAAACTTAAAATAATTGATAGGTCATGCATACTTAGGGAGTTGTTTGCTGGTTATTTTAATCTAACTTTTAAATTGGAGAGTTGAAGGGAGATAAACAATATTTAAGGCCTAAGAACGTATGTGGCATGTATTGGTGCTCCTGGTGGTGAGCCTATGGTTACTCAAATGCTATGCTCAGGGAGGGGAGAGGGGAGTGGGGGCGGCCAGAACTGGTTGGAGTGTTCACCTGAGCTTAGATGACACTTCATATGTTCCTCTTAAACTTTCTAACCTGGCACACTGCTCAGCACATAGGAGTACATATGGCAAACAAATACCATATGTGTGCAACTTGATTCAATTACAGATGCTAATTTAATGAAAAAATTAATAAAGGTGACAGTTCCCTTTAACTGAGAAGAGATAATTACATAAGCCTCAAAAGAATGAGCTTGAATGTATAGTTATAAAATAGGTCTTTAAGTGTTTAGATTTTAAATCATAAGGAAAAGTTAGTTGAAACCTAGAGTTGAATTTTCCACATCTGCTCCAGTGTAAACCTAGGTCTTAAAACTCCATGTAGAGATGTTTATGTGAACATATTATTATAGTCTTCCTCAGGTTTTTCCTAAGCACATTATTTATTTATTTATTTATTTATTTATTTATTTATTTATTTATTTATTTACCTTTTTAACCTCTAGGTTCTGGGAAGCTTTCATAAATGCCACTGGCAGTGTTCATTAAATGAACATTTCTCCTGTTACCTAATTGTTTGTTTTGAATCTCCAATTTTCTTTAGTGGCCTTCCGTGGATTACTTTGCCTATATTATAGGCTTCTACTCTGGATATATATTTAATAATGTGCTAAATGGCACATTATTTTCCTAAGCCATCAAATCTGTGAGCATTCCTCAGGGTCACACTTGATTTTCCTACCTTCTGCCATCTCTTTTCTAATATGCTACCATAAAACATAAGCGGCAAAATAATTTACTCCCTGCAATGATTAAAAAATTATTTTAAATCCCACATCTTTTAGGGCTCTCCCAACACCCTCCTTCACCATATACATAATCAGTCAAATATATCAAGTGTGGCTTCTTAGGTCTTTCTCTGATTGGAGCTAATATTTGTTGAGAATAGTATGTGTAAGATACTGGGCTAGGCACATTGACTGAATACATTGTCACATTGTCCTCACAACCACCTTAGGAGGTAGGAACATCACTGACTTCATTTTATGGACAAGGAAACTGAGATTCAGAGAGACTGAACACCATGTATCTATAAGGTCATTTTTGAAACATGCTTATACTCATACTCTATTTGGTCATTCCACTTCGAGGACCACACTGTCCACATTAAATAACTCACCTAATTGAAATTAAAAATATTCTGCACTCAGTTATGAGCCTCTGCTTCTTCAGAGTAATGATCTTTGTCCTATGTGGCTAGACACGAAAGTGGAAATGCCAGAAAGAGTGAGGTTCAAAGCCTCTGGAATGCTGAACAGAGCTATTTCCATGAGAGTGTGCATTCCAGCAATGGGTTTAATTGGTGGTCAGGTGACAAGATCCAGGAAGACGGCACAAGCATGAGTAGAGAACAAGAATCATTTACCCTCCATTGGGGAGAAAACTGGGCAGAGCATAAACTGCCATGTACAAGATGGAAAGCAGACTCCCACAGATAGGTACCAGACTAATTTTTCTCTCACTCTATCTAACATGAGAAGAAAAGTATGAAATGTGTCCTGTTCTCCAGAGTAAGGGATGATTTTCAGTGTTTGCAGAAAAGGTGTTACTGAGTAGATGCTGAAGTTCTCACAGATTGCTTCAATTTTCCATCCTTATAAGCTCCAATTATCAAATTTCCGGTAATTCGTATGCTCTGTTCTAAAAGACCTCCAATTTAATTCCAAGAAGAATGAATACTCAAGAAAAGTATAGTTTCAAAGACTCCAAATACTTATTATTACTCTATTTCAATATGAAAACAATTTTGAATTATCTCTTAATTGGTTTGAGTTATTTACAATCCGATGAATCAGTTGGAGTCAATAGCCAAACAAACAAACAAAAAAGGTGTGTGTGTGTGGGGGGGAATTTACTTTGAATTCTAATAGTTTTGAACCAACTTCAAACGCTTTAATACAGTATGAATTAATAAGCATAAGCCTAAATTTTTCTTTTTGACAAATCAGAAAGTTATGAGTTCTTTGAATGTCATTACTGATTTATTCCATCAGAATCCTAATTGTATTATTCTACCACTCCAATTCATAGTGCAAATTATTATTATATAAATTTAAAAAAATATATCCTTCATTGAGGGCATCTGAGATTTCAGATACTGTGCTTGGTGCAGATAACACTTTAGTCCCTCAAATAATTAATTTTGATTTCTCATAGATTACAGAACCAAAACCCAAACTTAATGCTCATCAAATTTTTGTAACTTAGCCTTAATGTTCTTATAGTTTATATAAACCTATACGTTTTCTAGATGTTCTGATCGACCATCTGTTTTTCAAACACACTTGACCCTTCTTTCCTTTGATCTCACAATTTGATGAATCTGCAATGGCATCCTTTAGTTTTTGAACACATTAAAGTTGTTCTTGGTATAAAGAACATTTGTTGTATGTTTGCTTGCCTGCCATTGATTCCTTCTTTTGGAAATATATTCCTAGTTCATTTTGTGGAAGCACTACCTGCCACATTCTTAAACTTTCCTGCCGTACTAAATGGTTCATGGGTAAGCAATTGAACCTAGACAAATATGGTTGGAGTTACTCTCAGTGAGGAAAGTGTGTTTTTGAGGAAATGGAGCAGAGAAACGGAGAAAAATGCATCCTGATGATGACAGTGTTTGTACCTTGATCAAAGACTTTCTATAATAGGAATCAATAATTTTATCTTATAATTTTTCCCTCAAAATCCAATTCATATTGTATTTTCTGCCATTTTTTTTCCCATTTGCCTCCTCCACTAGCAATTCATTTTATCCCGTAGTTCTATAGATATAAGAGTTTAGAGCTGTACTTAGAAGAACATGGGGCTTAAATCATCCCATGTATTCTTCCCTTTCTAATTTTGTGTCTCCCCATTGTTCAAAAATTTAATAGGGAAATTTAGAATATGCTGGTTTCATGCTCAGAATTGCCACACACACACATACACACTCTCACACACACAACATTCTATTTTAAAATAAGCAAATCCAAACAATACAGATATTTTGTGTGTGCATAAAAAAGGTCAGCAGTATTAAGAGATTTCCTCTTAACTCTGCATCAAAGTGCAAGTCCAGTTAATTCTAAGACTAGCAGTACAATGAAAGCACATTTGTAAATGGGTTGTATAGACTGGTGTGTGTAAAGCTTTGAGAATGTCTCAGAGCACTCAGAATATTCCCTGACCTCAGTTCAAGGCTCGAGATAACCCTTACATTCTATGCACAGCTCCACCTGTGGTGTCACAACCTATCTGCTGGGCCACCAAAAGAATACCGGGGAGAGAATAGTTCCTCGTAACTGTGTTCACCCACTGTGCATAAAAATGGACAGCGTCAAGGAGTCATCTACAAACAGATTATCTTCCATACAAGGAGCAGAGATTGATTTGCAGGGATAGAGTATTTTTCCACTAAAAAGAATTATTGTACTACATGAATTTAAAAGATATACTTTTTTTTTCCTTCTTTAAAACACATATTTGACTAGATTGGCCATGCGTTGATGATTGTTGAAACTGGGCTTTGGGAACACGAAAGTTCATTGTGTTACTACTCTCTCCGCTTTTGTGTGTGTTTGAAAATTTCCACAATTAAATGTTTTTAAAAATGAAGAAAAAAACATATTTGTAAAAGCACAGCTATACCATTGCAAAGAAGATTATAATGATTTTTAAACTTTTCAATTTTGCCTGTGTTAAAACATAGGGATTTACTTGATTATTGTAGTAAATTTTCCTAAGATGGCTGCTTTTATGTTGGAGTAAAGTTGGCAAAGAAAAGTTTTCCTGATAAGAAACAATTTTATTTAATGTGATCATTCGTGTGTATGTGTTATATGTATGTGTGTGTTTATGCTTATAACTAATTAAGTATAGAAATCCTATGTTTGAGATTTTCCTGACATACAAACTCGATAAGTTTGTCACTAAAGGTGAGAGAAAGCTTTTCATGGAAGCATTGGTGTTTTTTCTGACTACTGGTCTCTGAACAAGGAAACCTCACGGAGCATGGAGAGCCGGGGACCATCATCATTAGGACCCTGTAAGTTCTGGGTCCTGAAAGCTGAATTCATGAAGATACTTTTAAATTAGCATCTTAGTCTCTGTTTTATATCTCCTGTAATCTCTTTCTGAATTTAAAATTTACAGAATCAACATTTTTAAGTAGTTTTCATTTCACAATTTAAAAACTACTCCTCCACACAGATGCAGTAACCTGTATAGACAAGGTTTTGAAATATTACCATCTTCATTAAAATTTATTGTTTCAGGGAATAATATCAAGGCGAGTTCTCTTCTAAACTAGATTCTAAATAATTTTTTGTTTAAACCACTTTACTGTGTTTTCTTTGTAATCATATACAGCTTAATTAGAGTGGGTTTGGCTAAACATCTGGATAAATGTCACGTTTTCCCAAATGGGCCTACATGTGATAGAAAGGAGACTGTTATTAGTGTATTCCACAATAACTAAGTCATTTGTGGTTTTCAACAACACCCAGGGGGTGACATGCCTGTCATAAAAGCATCACATACGGTACTCCTACTGCTTGACTAGCAGATAGTCAGACATCACACTTAAATACTTTCTACTAGTTCCTCATGAGAGCAAGTTTTCCTGAGATGAATAGATGAAAGAAGAAAGAAGTGGGGGGAAAGAATGATGAATAAGTTTGCTTACTTTTAAATTTTGTATATACTATTTATTGTACTGTGTTCCTGTTTACTATCAAGTTCTATTGAAGATTTTGTGACATTAAGAAAGCCATTAGCATATGGAGTAGCTCTCAACTCTTGTCACGTTCTGATCTCTTGGGATGATAGAATCAGTCTCAGAGAGAAAGAAAGAGAGCTAAGAGAACTCAGGACCTCTTCCTCTTAGTAGCTGCCCCAGAAAACACTGGATAGAAAATAGAGGGCATGAATCAGATAGTCCTTGTTGAAATTCTGGCTCTTTCAGTTACCGGCTGAATGTCATTAAGCTATGGACTTGAACTTCTCTGAACCCGCTCAGTCTCTTTCACTGTAAAATGGCTACAGTAATACTTACTTCAGATAACAGAAGAAATGATGGGACAAATATATAAAACACCTCTCACAGAATGACTTCTATAAGACTAAATTATTATTATTTTCCTCTCTCTGATGAAGGAGATAACAAGAGTATTGCAGGCTATTGGAGAAGAAAAATCTTATAATTTCAAGACTTCTAAATGTAACAGTAATAAAGTCATTTTTCTAGATTAAGTGCTTTCAATTTTTATGAATGCATGAATTAACCAGTATTTATTGAGCTCTTGTCCAGCATGAATCCCATTACCTACATGTTTTAACTTTAATTAGAAGAATGAAAAGATCTAGTTCCTACTTGCTCTGTTTATGGTACAATTTAAATAATGGAAATAGCATGAAAATGGAAAACAATTATGAGCAAAAGATATACAATGAATTGTAATGATATTGTTATATGGAAGTAATATTAATAGACCTGAAGAGTTTATCACTAGACTTTCAGATTACCTTAGAGACGAGTGTGAACATGTATGGATTACCTTCCTGACCTTTCTCTGTCTGTGCTAGGTGTTGAATGCCAACTATCTCCTGTTAATCCTTGTGATAACACATGTGTATGAGCTGTTATTATATGCATTTCAAGACAAAGAGTATATTTTTAATTAAAGTTTATTGGGGTGACAATTGTTAGTAAAGTTACATAGATTTTAGGTGTACAATTCTGTGATACATAACCTATATACATCATATTGTGTGTTCACCACCCAGAGTCAGTCCTTTTTTCATCTCCATATATTTGATCCCCTTTACCCTCATCTACCACCCAGTTCCCATCTTACACTCTAGTAACCACTAAACTATTGTCTGTGTCTGTGAGTTTTTGTTTCTTCATTTGTTTGTCTTCTTCTTTGTTGTTTTCAGTTTTGTATATCACATGTCAATGAAATATTATGGCTCTCTACTTTTTCTGTCTGACTTGTTTTGCTCAGTATAATAATCTCAAGATCCATCCATGTTGTTGCAAATGCCACTATTTCGTCTTTTCTTACCACCGAATAGTATTCCATTGTGTATATATGCCAAAACTTCTTTATCCAATCATCCATTGAAGGACATTTTGGTTGTTTCCATGTCTTGGCCACCGTAAATAAAGCTGCAGTGAACATTGGAGCACATATGTCTTTATGGATAAATGTTTTCAGATTTTTGGGGTAGATACCAAAGAGAGTGATTGCTGGGTCACATGGTAATTCTATTCATAACTTTTTGAAGAACCTCCAGACTGTCTTCCGCAGCGTCTGTACCAATCCACATTTCCACCAACAGTGTATGAGGGTTTCTTTTTCTCCACAGCCTCTCCAATACTTATTATTTGTCTTGTTGATGATAGCCATTTTAACTGGTGTGAGGTGATATCTCATTGTGGTTTTTATTTGCATTTCTCTGATGATTACTGATGTTGAACTTTTTTTTTCATGTGTCTATTGGCTATTTGTATGTCTTGTTTGGAGAAATCTCTATTTAGGTCCTCTGCCCATTGTCAAATTGGATTGTTTGTTTTGTTGTTGTTGTTGAGTTGTGTGAGTTCCTTATATATTTTGGATATTAGCCGCTTATTGGGGGCATGGTTTATAAAAATCTCCCATTCTGATGGTTGCCTCTTCATTTTCTCGATGGTTTCTTTTTCTGTGCAGAAGTTTTTTACTTTGATATAGTCCCATTCTTTTATTTTAGCTTTTATTTCCCTTGCCTTTGAGGTCCAATGCATAAAATACTCTTTGCAACCAAAGTCCATAAGTTTAGTACCTATGTTTTCTTTTATGCAATTTATTGTTTCAGTTCTTATGTTTAGGGTTCTGATCCATTTTGACTTAATTTTGGTACACGGTGACAGATAGCAGTCTGATTTCATTCTTTTGCCCGTGACTTTCCAATTCTCCCAGCACCATATATTGAAGAGGCTGTCTTTTCTCCATTGTATGTTTTTGGCTTCTTTGTCGAAACTTATCTATCCATATTTATGTGGTTTTTTTCTTGGGTTCTCAATTCTATTCCATTGGTCTGAGTGTCTGTTTTTCTCCCAATACCATACTGTTTTGATTACTGTTGCCCTGTAGTACAAGCTGAAATCAGGGAGTATGATACTTCCAGCAGTGTTCTTTCTTCTTAGGATTGCTTTGGCTCTTTGGGGTCTTTTGTGGTTCCATACAAATCTGATAATTTTTTGTTTTATTCCTTAAAAAAAAGCCATTGGGATTTTAATGGGGATTGCATTAAATCTGTATATTGCTTTAGGTAATACAGCTATTTTAACTATGTTGATTCTTCCAACCCATGAATGTGGAATGTCTTTCCATTTCTTTGTGTCTTCTTCAATTTCTTTTCAAAGTTTTCAGCACATAGGTCTTTCACATCTTTGGTTAAGTTTATTCCTAGGTATTTTATTCTTTTTGCTGCATTGCAAACTGAATTTTTAAAATTATTATTATTTCTTTTTCTGAGATTTCATTGTTAGTGTATAGAAATGCAATAGACTTTTTTGTATGTTGATTTTGTAGCCAGGAACTTTATTGTATTCATTCATCGTTTCTAATAACTTTTTGGTGGATTCTTTAGGGTTTTCTATATATAGCATCATGTGATGTGCAAAAAGTGACAATTTAACTTCTTCATTTGCAATTTGTATGTGTTTTATTTTATTTTTTCTCTTGCCTGATTGCTCTGGCAAGGACTTCCAACACTATGTTGAAAAGCAGAGGTGATACGGGACAGCTCTGTCGTGTTCCTGAACGTAGAGCAAAGGGCTTCAGTTTTTCACCATTAATTATGAAATTAGCTGAGGGCTTGTCATATATGGCCTTTATTATGTTGAAGTATTTTCCTTCTATACCTATTTTATTAAGTGTTCTAATCATAAATGCATGTTGTATCTTGTCAAACGCTTTTTCTGAATCAATTGATAGAATCATATGTTTTTTGTCCTTTATTTTGTTTATGTGATGTATCACATTTATCGATTTGCATATGTTGAACCGTCCTTGTACCCCAGGGATGAATTCCATTTGGTCATGATGTATAATGTTTTTAATGCATTGTGACATTTGATTTGCTAGAATTTTGTTTAGGATTTTTGCATCTGTACTCATCAGAGATATTGGTCTGTAATTTTCTTTTTTGTATGTTATCCTTACCAGGTTTTGGTAATCCTTACCAGTCTGAGGCCATCAGGGTAGTTGGCCTCAGAAAATTAGTTGGGGAGTATTGTCTCTTCTTCAATATTTTGGAAGAGTTTGAGTAGGACAGGTATTAGATCCTCTTTGAATGTTTGATAGAATTCACTAGTGAAGCCATCTGGTCCCAGATTTTTGCTTTTGGAAAGGTTTCAGATGACTGATTCAATTTCCTTACTGGTGATTGGTCTATTTAAATTTTCTAATTCTTCGTGATTCAGCCTAGGAAGGCTATGTTTCTAAAAACATGACCATTTCTTCCAGGTTATTGAATTTGGCAGCATACAGTCCTTCATAGTATTATTAAATGATATTTTGTATTTCTGTGGCATCCTTGGTAACTTCCCCTTTTTGATTTCTGATTTTGTTTATTTGTGCTTTTCTGTTATCTTAGTGAGTCTAGCCAAGGGTTTGTCAATTTTATTAATCTTCAAAGAACCAGCTCTTTGTTGCATTAATTTTTTCTGGTGTCTTTTTGTTCTCTGTTTCATTTAGTTCTGCTCTGATATCTATTTTTTCCTTCCTTCTGCTGACTTTGGGTTTCATTTGTTCTTCTTTTTCTAGATTTTTAAGGTATAACATGTGGTGTTTATCTGGGATTTCTTTTGTTTCTTGAGACAGGGCTGTAATGATATAAATTTCCCTCTTAAAACTGTTTTCGCTGCATCCCTAAAATTTTGGTAGGATGTATTTTCAGTATCATTTGTTTCTATGTATCTTCTCATCTCTCCTGTTATTTCTGCTTTGACCCAGTCGTTCTTTAAAAGTATGTTGTTTAATCCCCACATAGTTGTGGGTTTCATGCTTTCTTTTTGCCATTGATATTCAATTTCAAAGCCTCGTAATTAGAGGACATGCTTGGTATGATTTCAATCTTCTTAAATTTGCTGAAGCTAGTTTTATGTCCCAATATATGGTCTATCCTTGAGAATGTTCCATGTACACTAAGAAAAACATATAGTCTGATGTTCTAGGAAGAAGTGCTCTATAAATATCTATTATGCTCATTTCATCTAATGTGTCAGTCAGGCCTGATATTTATTTATTTTCTTTTGGATGATCTATCCATAGCTGTCAATGATGTATTTATGTCCCCTACTATGATTGTGTTTTGGTCAGTTTCTCCCTTCAGTTCTGTTAGCAGTTGTTTGATATATTTCAGTGCTCCCTCATTGGGTGCATAAATATTGATGACTGTTATGTCTTCCTGTTGTATAGTTCCCTTTATCATTATTAAATGTCCGTCCTTGTCTCTTGTTACTTTTTTTTTATCCTAATGTCTGTTTCATCTAATATCAGTATGACTACACCTGCTTTTCTCTGGATGCCATTTGCTTGAAGTGTCATTTTCCACCCTTTCACTTTGAGTCTATATTTGTCTTTGCAGCTGAAATGTGTCTCTTGAGGGCTGCATATGGTTGGTTTTTATTTTTTGATCCAATCTGCTATGCTGTGCCTTTTTATTGGTGAGTTCAGTTCATTTACATTTAGGGTGATTGCTGATATATGAGGATTTCTTACAGCCATTTTATTTTTAGTTTTCTGGCAGCTCTGTGTCTCCATTGTTTCTTTGTCTTTGTGTTTTTGTCTGTTGAGTACGGTGGTTTCTATGATTTTTTTTCTCTGTTTCCTCTTTTTTTATGTTATGTGTCTTAGTTCTGGATTTTTTTTATTTTTGAGTGGTTACCATTAAGTTTTTGTTAAAGAAAGTTTCATATTTAGAGTATTCCATTTTCTTCAGTGTGCTTACTTTCTCCATTTCCTTGAGCCTGTTCAAACTTTTACTCTCTCCCCTTTTATATTTTTGTTGTCACAAATTATCCCTATTCATGCTTTGAGTTGATTTATGTGTTGCAGTAGCAAGTTGTCTTTTTCCTCTTTTCTTAAGTGTTTCTTTTTTTTTCCTTCTTTACCCTGCATGTTATGTTTAAGTGTATAGATTCTGTTTGATGTAGGGGTTGCCATTTCCTGCTTCATTCTGTTTGTGATACTACTCGTGGTTTTGTATTCTTTTGCTTTTTTGTTTCAGGTTGAAAATCCTCCTTCATTGTTTCTTGTAGTGCAGGTTGTGTGTTAGAAAATTCCCTCAGCTTCTGTATGCCTAGAAATGTCTTTATTCCTCCTGCATATCTAAAGGATATCTTTGCAAGTTATATTATTCTTGGCTCATAATTTCTCTCTTTCAATAGTTCCACTCCCTCCTGGCCTGTAGAGTTTCTGCTGAAAAATCTGATGATAATCTAATGGGATTTCCTTTGTAGGTTACCATCTTCTTTTCCTTGGCTGCCTTGAAGATTCTTTCTTTGTCATTAATTTTTGACAGCTTCAATACAATGTGCCTTGGAGAAGGACTGTTGGGATTGAGATAATTGGATATTCTATTTACTTCTTGGATTAGTCTATCCAGTTCTTTCCACATGTTTGGGAAGTTCTTGTCAACTATTTGTCTGAATATACTCTCCGTTTCCTTCTTCCTTTCTTCTCTTTTGGTATGCCCATTTTTCTTTCTTCCTTCCTTCCTTGCTTTCTTTCTTTCTTTCTTTCTTTCTTTCTTTCTTTCTTTCTTTCTTTCTTTCTTTCTTTCTTTCTTCCTTCCTTCCTTCCTTCCTTCCTTCCTTCCTTCCTTCCTTCCTTCCTTCCTTCCTTCCTTCCTTTCTTTCTTTCTTTCTTTCTTTCTTTCTTTCTTTCTTTCTTATACAGAAGCATATTTATTCTATAAATGTATTTTCTTCATTTCAAGAAATAATGTGGCTCCATATTTTCATATAACTTTGTTTTTTTAGTTTTAGGTAAACAAAACAAAGTAATAGTTAGACGTTTATCATTTATATCCTTCGCACTGTCAACCCCCGTCCCCTCATCCACTATCCCTCTGACATTACACACAGCCAATACATTTCCACTGTCTTTATTCCCAATGCTGTACTCCGCTTCTTGTAAATATGTATATATATATATATATATATATCAACTTGTAGTTGACATTATTGTTCAGCTTCAGCTTCAGGTGTACAGTGCAGTGATCAGTCATCTACATCATCCCTGAGGTGGTCTCTCTAATGAGACAAGTGTCCATCTGATACCCTACAAAATCTTTATATTATTGATTACATTCCCCAAATTAACTTTCATAACCCCGTGGCCATCTGGTGGTTACTGACTGTGCTTTCTAATCCCCTCACCTTCCCCCTTATTCCCACCACCGCTCCCATCTAGCATCCCTCAGTTTTTCCTCTATGTCTCCGAAAATGTTTCTGATTAGTTCATTCACTTATTCTTTTCCTTAGATTCCACATGTAAGTGAGATCATATGGTATTTTTCTTTCTCTCCCTGACTTATTTCACTGAACATAATGTTCTCTAGGTCCACCCCTGTTGTTGCAAATGGTAAGATTTCTTTCTTCTTTATGGCTGCGTAATACTCTATTGTATACATGTACCACAGTTTCTTAATCCAGTCATCTACCGATGGGCATTTCGGTTGTTTCCATGTCTTGGCTATTGTGTATAGTGCTGCAATAAACATAGGAGTGCATGAAGTTTTTTGAATTAGAGTTTTGGATTTCTGGATAGGTATCTAGGAGTGGAATTTCTGATCATAATGTAGTTCCACTTTCAGATTTTTGAGATAGCTCCACACATGTTTTTCATAGTGGCTGCAGCAATCTGCAATCCCACCAACAGTGCACAAGCGTTCCTTTTTCTCCACATCCGCACCAGCATTTGTTGTTTATTGATTTATTGATGACCGGGGTTAGGTGGTATCTCATTGTGGTATTTATTTGCATTTCTCTGATGTTTAGTAAGGCTGAGCATTTTCTCATATGTCTGTTTGCCATCTGTATGTCCTTTTTAGAGAAATGTCTCTTCATGTCCTATGCCCATTTTTTAATTGGGTTGTCTGTTTCTTTGGAGTTGAGTTGAGTGAGTTTTTAATAAATTTGTGATATTAACCCTTTATCAGATGTATCATTGGCAAATATATTTTCCCATTCAGTAGGATCCCTTTTTGCTTTATTGATGGTTTCCTTTGCTGTGAAAAAGTTTTTTAGTTTGATGTAATCCCACATGTTTATTTTTTTCTCTTACTTCCCTTGTGCGAGGGGATGTATCAGTAAAAATCTTACTCCATGTAATGTCTGCAAAGTTCCTTCCTATATTTTCTTCTAGGAATTTTACGGCTTCAGATCTTCACATTTAAGTCTTTAAGCCATTTTGAATTTATTTTTGTATATTGTGTAAGGAGGTGGTCCAGCTTCATTTTTTTGCATGTGTCTGTCCAGGTTTCCCAGCACCATTTATTGAATAGACTGTCTTTACCATAAATTCTTGCTTCCGATTTTGTAAATTAAATGACCATATAGGCATGGATTTATTTCTGGGCTCTCTATTCTTTTCCATTGATCTATGTGTCTGTTTTTATGCCAGTACCATGCTGTTTTAATTACTGTAGACTTCTAGTATTTTTTGATGTCAGGTATTGTTATACCTCCCACTTTGTTCTTGTTTCTCAAGATTGCTGATGCAATCCGGGGTCTTTTATGGTCCCATATAAATTTTAGGATTGTATGTTCTATTTCTTAGAAAAACATCATTGGTAGTTTCATAGGAATTGCATTGAATATGTATATGGCCTGAGGCAGTATGGACATTTTAACTATATTAATTCTTCCTATCCATGAACATGGTATGTGTTTCCATCTATTTATATTTTCTCTCATTTCTTTCTTCAGTGTCTTATAATTTTCTGAGTACAGATCTTTTACTTCTTTGGTTAAATTTATTCCCAGATATTTTATAGCCTATGGAGCAATTGTGAATTGGGTTGCTTTTTAAATTTCTCCTTCTGATGTTTTATTATTGGTATATACAAAAGCAAATGATTTCTGAATATTAATTTTGTATCCTACTACTTTACTAAATTTATCTATCAGCTCTAATAGTTTCTTGGTGGAGTATTTAGGGTTCTCTCTATATAGTATCATGTCATCTGCATATAATGACAATTTTATTTCCTCCTTACCAATTTGGATCCCTTTTATTTCTCTTTTCTTGTCTGATTGCTGTGACTATAACTTCCAGCACTATGTTGAATAGAAGTGGAGAAAGTGGTCAACCTTGCCTTTATCCTGATCTTAAGGGGAATGGTTTTAGCTTTTTTCCATTGAGTATGATGTTAGCTGTGGGTTTGTCATATATGGCCTTTATTATATTGAGATATGATCCCTCTATTCCCACTTTCTTAAGGGTTTTTATCATAAATGGCTACTGTATTTTATCAAATGCTTTTTCTGCATCTATTGATATTATCATGTGATTTTTATTTTTCATTTTGTTAATGTGGTATATCACAAAAATTGATTTGCGGATGTTGAACCACTGTTGCATACCAGAGATGAATTCCACTTGATCATGGTGTATGATCTACTTAATGTATTGCTGAGTTCTGTTCGCTAATATTTTGTTGAGGATTTTTGCATCTACGGTCATTAGAGACATCGACCTGTGTTTCCTTTTTTTGTGGTGTCTTTGTCTAATTTTGGGATCAGGGTGATAGTGGCCTCGTAAAAAGTGTTTTGGAGACTTCCCTCCTTCTGGACTATTTGGAAGAGCTTGAGGAGAATAGGTGATAATTCTTTTTTGAATGTTTTATAAAATTCACCTATAAAGCCATATGATCCTGGGCTTTTGTTTGTTGGGAGACTGTTGATTACTGATTCAATTTCCCTGGTGGTAATCAGTCTATTCAGGTTTTCTGTTTCTTCTTGAGTTAGTCTTGGAAGGTTGTATGCTTCTAGAAAATTGTCCATTACTTCCAGATTGTCATGTTTGTTGGCATATAGTTGCTCATAGGTAATTTCTTATAATTTTTTGTATTTATGTGGTATCTGATGTCACTTCTCTTCTTTCATTTCTGATTTTATTAACTTGGGTCCTCTCTCTCTTTTTTTCAATGAGTCTGGCTAATGGTTTCTCAATTTTGTTTATTTTCTCTAAAAACCAACTCTTGGATTCATTGATATTTTGTATTGTTTTTCTGGCTTCTATTTCATTTATTTCCGCTCTAATCTTTATTATCTCCTTCCTTGTACTACCTTTGGGCTTATTTTGCTGTTCTTTTTCCAGATCCCTTAAGTGTGAAAATAAACTGTTGATTAGTGATGTTTCTTGTTTCTTTAGGTAGTCCTGCAATGCTGTGAATTTCCCTCTTAGGACTGCTTTCGCTGCATCCCATAGATTTTGTGTCATTGTGTTTTCATTTTTGTTTGTCTCGAGATGTCTTTTGATTTCTTCCTTGATCTCATGGTTGACCCATTCATTATTTAGTAACGTGTTATTCAGCCTCCATGAATTGGTGTGTCTTCCAGTTTTTTCCTGTAGTTCATTTCTAATTTCATAACACTGTGATCAGAGAAGACAATTGGCCTGATTTCAATTTTCTTAAATTTATCAAGGCTTGTTTTGTGGCCTAACATGTCGTCTATCTTGGAAAATGTTCCATGTGCACTTGAGAAGAATGTGTATTCTGCAGCTTTGGGGTGAAATGCTCTGAAAATATCAATTAAATCCAAGTGGTTGAATGTGTCATTTAAGGCTGTTGTTTCCATATTGATTTTCTGTCTGGAAGATCTGTCCCTTATTGTCAGAGTTGTGTTGAAGTCCCCTACTATGAGAGTGTTACTGTTCATCACTGTCTTTATGTCAGTCAATATCTGTTTTATATATTTAGGTGTTCCTATGTTGGGTGCATAGATGTTTACTAAGGTTATGTCCTCTTGTCGAATCAATCCTTTTATTGTTATATAGTCCCCATTTTTGTCTTTTAATATATTCTTCCTTTTAAAATCTATTTTGTCAAATATAAGTATTGCAACTCCAGTTTTTGTCTCATCTCCATTTGCATGAAATATTTTACTCCAACCCTTCACTTTCAGCCTCTGTGTGTCTTTTGATCTGAGGTGAGTCTCTTGTATATAGCATATACAAGGGTCTTGCCTTCTAATCTACTCAACCATCCTATGTGTCTTGATTGGAGTATTTAATCCGTTTACCTTTAAAGTGATTATTGATAGGTACATAGTTATTGCCATGTTTTAAATTTATAGTTAGACTGTTTTCATCTTTCTTCTGTTTACAAAAGCCCTTTTTGTCCCGACCTGCAGGATCGACAATGGAAGACCTGGGGGAGAAATAGGGGTTCGGGGGAACAGGGGTACGCCAGAAATGGAGACAAGACAGGAGTCTGATCAAGTCTCTCTTTATTGAAGGTAACAGCTTGTATATATAGATTTAGGCACATCAAAGAAACGCCTGGTCTCCCGATATGGGGACAGACCAATCAGAGGGTGCTTCGTCATTTCGGCATAGCGGGCGGGGAAATGGCGGGCTGGCTGAGAAATCAAAACTTAAACTTAAACAATAGAATCGAATCTTAAGCTTGGCCCAGGGGCAACCAGGTGCAAACATGTCCGGGCATGTCTGGGCGGGTCCAGGCAGGCCAGCCCCGGACACTTTTAATATGTCCCGCAATGCTGGCTTGGTGGTAATAAATTCCTTTAGCTTATTCTTTTCGGGGAAGCTCTTTATCACTCCATCAACTTTAAATGATAACCTTGCTGGATAAAGCAATCTAGGTTGTAGGCCTTTGTTTTCCAACACTTTGAGTATCTGCCACTACCTCCTGGCCTTCAATGTTTCTGTAGAAAAGTCATTTGATAGTCTTAAAGGAGTTCTGTTGTATATAACCCTCTGTTTGGGTGATCTCTGCTAACTTGACTTCTAAGTCACTGATTCAATCCTCTGCTTCATCTAACCTGCTGGTAATTCCTTCAAGTGAATTCTTTATTTCAGTAATTATATTCTTTAGTTCTAACTGGTTGTTGTGATTTCTCTATCTTTCTTTATGTTGTCACTAAGCTCCTTAAACATTCTTATCATCAGTGTTCTGAATCTGTGATAGATTGATTACCTTTATTTCATTTGGTTCCAGTTCTGGAGGTTTCTTCTGTTCTTTTGTTTGGGACATGTTTCTTTGTTTCCCCATTCTGGCTGACTCTCTGTTTGCCTCAATGTATTAGGTAGATCCCCTAGGGTTCTTAGTTCTTGCTGGGTTATCTTATGTAGTATGTGTCCTTTATATTTGACTTGCACCACTTCCTTCTTCTATTCTGCGTGTGCTCCAAAGGTGACTTTTGTGTTGTGTATATTGTCCTGTTAAAGTTGATCTTTAATTGCTTTTAGCTTGTGAGTTGGTGGGGTTCATTACTAGGGTGACTAGTTGTGAGACTTAGCTCTGCACACAGAGGATGTTCTGCTGTGTAAGGGTTGACTGCTTAAATGAGGCTTGGCCTTTATGGGCTTTTGTGCCTGTAGAGAATTCCCTCTGGGTGTGTCACTTGTAGGTCAAACCCGGTAGTACTCTGGTTTGGTCTGCAGTTGGACTCTGGGTATGTTGAATCTTGTGTCTCTTAAGCTGGGCGCTGGTAGGGCAATTTCAGAACAAAACAAATCACCAAGCACAACAACAACAACAACAACAAAGAAAAAAACAAATATATTCAGATGTAGAAACAACCGATAACCCACACTCAACATAGGCAAAGATATCAAAGATATAAAAACAAAACAAAACCAAAAAAAGCAGTACCAGTCTTGACTTAAGCCCACCAAGTAATCTCCAGGTTGTCTTCTGCTGTACCAAAAAGTCCTCTGTGTATTGTACAGGCAGAGCCGGTCACCTGGTGTCCAGAGTGACCTTGGGATTGCAGATTTAGATGATTGGGGCTGAGGCGTCTGGATGGTAGTTTCTGCAAAGTCAGTGCAGTTTCTGCTCTTGCCTGCACATATGCACACTGAGAGTAGCACCACCAGCCCTGTGTCCAGTTCTCCTGAGTCTTAGGGCACTTCTTCCATTTGTGTGTGTGTTTGTGTGTGTATGTATGTTTGTGTGGCGAACGGGAGATTTCTGAGCCGCTAAAAGCCCAGAACTGCATCTTCCGCCTACTGCTGTTCCCTGGCTATGTCTCCCCAGTTGTAATTGCCCTGCCCTAGGCAGGCCAGAAAGGGTGGGGGCTGGGGGTGGAGGGGTCTTCTCTCTCCCAGCCCAGCAAAAAATCTCAGTCTTCCCAGGCTCTTCCCTGGGTCAGTGCTGCACTGTGGTCTTCCCAGAATCTGAGCACTATGGCTCCTCTGTAATCTGACACTATTCCTCCGTTCAGGGGCCAGTTTAAGTCTCTGGAAGGGTGGGGATAGGATTGGGAGAGTAGGGGGAGGGGCACAGGTATGGAGTTTGTGTCCTTTGTCCGACCTAGGGTCCAGCTGAAGGTCTCAGCTGAGGTTACTGCCTCATATGCTGGATATGCTGCCCCCTCAGTGGGAGAGATCAGCCGTGGGACGCAGGGAAAGAGCCCACCTCCTGGATTTTGTGTTCTCTGTTCCATCCTCAGATCCCCCACGTCTCCATAGCTGCAGATGCGGTCCGCATCTCCATAGTCCTCCGCTCCCTTCCCTTTTCCCCTGCTGGCCAAATTTACTCACCTTCAAGTAATCCTTGCACGAGTCTCTTAGCTGTTCTGCGTGATTTGCAGAGAATCCTTTGATGGGTTATAGATGTCCTTTTTGTGATAAGATTCAGAGGAGCACTCAAAAAATCTGCCTCGTTGCCGTCATTCCTATGACGTCACTCTTCCATTATTCTTATATTGCTCTTTCTGATGGAGTCAGAAAGTTCTTTTATTTCTTTTAACTCTCAAGTCTCTCTCTTCTTCGATCTGGGACATTTCCAGACTTCTATCTTTGATGTCACTGATTTGTTCCTCCATGTGGTCAACTCTACTACCTTAGCTGACTATTTTATTCTTCATTTCTTTGAGTTCTTAATCTCCAGAAATTCTATTTGGTTTTGTTTTAAAATATTAATCTCTTCGGTAAAATGTTCATTTTGTCCTTTGACTGTATTTCTGAGTTTATTAAATGGCTGTCTGTGTTTTCTTGCATCTCATTGAGTTTTTTAAGAACTTCTATCTTGAATTTTTGTCATTTAAGTCACATATTTCCACGTCTTTAAGTTCATTTTCTGGAGACTTTTCATTTCCTTTCTGAGCTGTCTTGTTACCTTGGTTATTCATGGCAATTAATGAATTATTATTTCTCTTCCTAGACATCTACAGGAGTGGGTTCTGCAACAGGTTGATGGGAAAGGTCTTTCTCTTGTTTTCCAGTAGGTTTTGCTAGAATGTTTATTTTCTCTCTGACTGCAGCCTTTTATTCTCTCTCATGCTGTAGTTTTATATTTTCTCTGCAGTGTTCTGGTTTCTCACACAATGAGGGATTCCCTAGAACACAGGCTTCCCCTGTGTCAACAGGTTGCCTGGGTCACAGGGTACCACCTCCATGGGGAGATGTGGAGAGCTTCTGAAGTTCCAAAGTTTTTCCTACATCAGGTTCAGAGCCTGTGTGTTTCAGCAGCTCTATTTACCCCTGCAGGGACACCCAGATAGGAGGGACAGGGACGGGGTGTGTTGTGAGTGGTGGCCCAGAGTAATGGTGGCAACCTCTGGCACAGCCCGTCCAGCACTGAGGGCTCCCTCCCCTTTGCCAGAACTAGTTGGGTTGCGAGTCCTTGGTGTGGGCTGCCATTCTGAGAACTGCAAATATTCTGTTCTTTTGTTCTGACACTGCTACTGTTCAGCTTCTAGCACTGGGCCGGCGGGGGTGGGGCGAGCTCTGGGAGGGTAGGGAGGGGGCAGTTAAGCTCTACACCTAACCCTTCTGTTCTCTGCTTGCAGTGAGGGCTTCAACTGCCCTTTTCACCCTTCTTCCCTCAGTCTTTACTCCTAGGTCTCTGCCTTGAGCATTGGGTTCAGCCGTGTTATATGCTGATCCCTCAGGTGGTACTGTGCGCCATAAGGAGAGCCCTAGCAGTCCCAGTTCTTCCCTCTCTTATGGCTGTGGTAGCCCCAGAATGCAGGGAGCTCAGAGCTCTAAGCTCTGGTTTACATCCTGCACCTGCGCGAACCTGTCTCCACACTTCCCACTTTCCTCCTCCCCTGCTCCCCAGTTTGCCCACCTTTAGACGATTTCAGTTGCACATCACTTATTCCTGACTGTCTGCTGCACAGGGAGTCCTTTGTGGAATTATAGTTGTTCTGTTTGTTGTAAATTCCAGGGTACATTTCAGGAGGCTCACCTAATGCCGCCATTTTTATGATGTAAATTTACAACAAAGAGTATTTCAAATTAAAAAAAAAACACAAGTTTTTTTTTTTAACTTGGATCAAAAACAGTTTACAAAGAGTCACATGGTTAATGAGGGATCAATCTGATATTCTTAATCAAGTTACCCTGTGTTCAAAGTCCATGCCTTCCTTAGCCACTTAACCTCCACATAGAAATTGCAGGCTTCCTGAGCGCCAGTGCTTTTGGAGTACTTTTCTTGTTACCACCACTTCAGGATTCACATATCATGGGTGTTTGTGCAACCTTCTCTGACATGAGATACTGAGTGGGTTGTGGGCAGAGAAGTGCTGCACGGAGGAGGACTACTGTTGTACAGAGGTCCCTCTCTCCTGAGTTGTGAGGTAGAATGAAGAACTGGTTTTTCCACACATCCAATATTGTAAATGGCTCAACGTCCAGAGCCAACACCCCAAAGCCCACTTAGGCTAAATATGGATAAATAATAATACTAATGGTTACATTTCAACACTGATAATCTCCTTTCTTGCCTCCTTTTAATCTTCCCTCTGTATTAAAACCAGAGGTATTTATATCTGTGTGCACATCTCTTGCTGCTTTAAAGGTTTCCCTGTGCTATATTTGAAGACCCCAATACTTCAAGCTCTCTGTCCAGGTATATGTTCCTCTCTTCTCCCATTTTTTTTCTTAATTAATTCATGCAGAACACAGCTTATGTCTCCATTTAAATATCACTGAAGAAAATTGTCCCTAACCCCCTGTACTAGATCTGCTGTATGTTTCTATAACTTCATGTTCTTTTCCTCCAAAGGACTCATGAACAACAAAATATGTTTTTGTACAAATATTTGATTAGAATATTTACTACTCCACCTTAAGCTCCTTGACAATAAGATCCTTTTTTGCTCAGCATTGCTCACCTTTTGATTCCATTGTTGTTTTGCTCATTGTAATATCACCAACACCCAGGAGAGTGTCAGGCAAAGGTAATCAAAAATTATGTGTATAATAAATAAAGAATATTCTTCTAAACTATACTATTCTTCCTTTCTCTCATCTAGATGGATGACAAGAAAGTTAAAAAAACAAGATGAAAAGATTAGTGATGAGGGACAAAACATGTGGATGAGTCTTGTTGGAAAGGGCATGGCATGTGGCCACACAACAGCCTACCCATCTGTCTCCTGTACCTGTCCCCAAAGAAAGGAAAGTCTGTGAGATGGATCCTTTCAGGGACTTTGCTACACCTTTGTGCTTGCACCTTATGTCTCTCTGTTTGGCCCCAAAAAGATGGCTCGTCAACCAATGATGAGTAAGATTCCCCACGGGGAGGAGGGGGCAACTGAAGCCAGGCACAGTCGAGTGAGGACCAACAGGAGAACCCATTGGTGTTCATAGAGGTGGGCACAGCCCCCAACCTTCCTCAAGGTAAGGAGAGCCTCTGCCTCTGTGGCTGCATTCCTTCCCAAAACCTGCAAGGGAAGAGATTCAACGATGTGCTCTCCATCTATTCATATGCATATAGGTTTTTTCCCTTGGAGAAGTACAGACATCTTGAGACTCATGGTTCTGCTGCCTGCAGGCAAGAGTGATTGGCTTGAATCAGTTTCCTATTATGATGTGTGGGATTCACAGATCTTGAGATTGACAAGCTTTATCTCCTTTACTTCCCCACCTAAATAATAAAAGTTAATGTATAGGCCTGATTCTGGGTATACAGTCCTTGAGACTGGGCATCACTTGGCCCTGCTTAAACTCTATTATTGGGTACTGTCTTTTCTTAACCCTGCACTGCCCTCCTTGCTCCCCACGACTCTCATCTCGTGGGGCATAACAGTGAAATATTAGGATATTTGTATTTCATTATTTCATTTGAAAAGAATATCCACTGCAGGGAAGACTCTTCAGGTGTAGACAATGATCTGTTCTGTGGATGTCAGTTGAACTTGCTTTCATTTGCAATCCCAGTGTATGAATTCATGTAAAGAGTGACCAAGTTATAAATGGGCTTAGCAACAAATATTTTCATTCAACAAGACTTCTCTGGCAATTGTAACCAATGAGTGCCCCACCTGGATTCAGCAAAGACCAAAGCTGAATCCAGATATGGCACCTGAATTCTGGAGGACCATTTGTCTATCTAATGACAAAGTGATTACATTTTGGACACCTCCATTTTGTAGGGGCGCTCACAAGAATGCATATTTAGTCTACTTATTTTTTTCTTTTCTTATCTGTTTTACTTTTGTTAACACTGCCATCCATCTACTTACTAAATTTTTTATTTAGCATGTTATTCCAAATGTTTCCAACCAAGGAGCTCATTTACTAAAAAAAACCAAAAAACAAAAAAGAGTGGGTTCACACCCATGATAATGGGTTCTTTTAAAATATACTCTACTAGAGAAGCAGGTGGACATGTAGAAAAATGGAACAATAAAATAACTTGCTGAAAATTCATTGACAGCTGAAGAACAAAATCTTGCAAATTTAGGCTCCATCCTACAAAATTAAATGCATGCTTTGAACCAACAGTTTTCCAAGGCCAGTATATACATGTGTAGTAATTAACAGATGGAAGCATGAATGTCTTCTCTCTCTTAAAATATTAATATCTCACTTACAAATATTCTACTTCCTGTCTAAAGTCTTTAGGTTTAAAAGTCTTAGTTCAAAAGGAAGAAATAATTCCAATAAGGGAGAAAAAATGGTTTTTGGAATTGGAAATTGTGATAGCTACCTGACTCTTTTCGGGCTCCTCATGCCAAGAGACAAAGAAGAGTGTACACTACTCTGTTGTGATAGAGGCCAGTTATTAAGAAGAGAGAGAGCTCTACATGCAGAACCCAAGGTATATTTGGGATACCCCTTAGTATTTTAATATTGAATGGTAAAGTTCATAGAAGACAGCATGTAAACAATAAAGGAAGGATTGATTACTCAAAGATTAGACCTGATAAACAAACATTTAGATTGTCAGGCCATCCTACTACAGAAAATTCTGGCCAGGCGAGGTTAAAGAAATGGATAATGAAAGGAAATTGTAAATGTCAAACACCGTCTTGTGATCAGTTATTTTCCTCAGAGTGCGTGTGTGTGTATTATATTTTTCTTTTCTCATTTTTTCTTATTATTTTAAATAATGAGTATTGGGGATAAAATTGTCACTGAACTAGAACACAAATGAACATTCTCCAAAATGTTTACAGTGACTGATAAGACTATTTTTCTACTGTTAGTGGGAAAACAATGACAGTGTCATCTTTTATATGAGAGCTATATGTGAGAGTTTCATCATGTTACTAGAAACATGGTGTTGCATTATTGTTGCTGTTTTGAAGTTTAATATCATTAGAAAGTGTATGGGTGCTGAATAATCAAAGGGTTGGGAGTTACCAGATATTATTAGTAGTTGACACTCAAACCTATCATGTACTTCTCTATATTTTCTTTGTATCATCAGGCTGAAACCTGCAAGTTACGTTTCACATACTCTCTTGCCAACTAGGTTCTGGTTGTCTTCTGCTAATGGAGACCCAGCACCTTGTGAGAAAGCTGTCAGCAGGTAGAAACCATTTTCTTTTGGCAGCAGTAGGTAAGTGACTGTGGACTCCTGCAAAAGCACAGGTGGTTCTTTCCAGAGTTCCATATGTAGGTGAATTAGTGGAAGCAATGGGTGACTAGGGGTGACTGAAGGTTACAGCAGGGTTTTCCTATAGTTCTGGAGTTCTGGCAGTGACAGTTATTGTGAGTGTGGCTCCAACAGATGACTGGGCTTCTGAAGCAGCTGCTGTGGGCACTGTTGCTCAGTCACGTTCTTGCTATTGTGGAGGCTATAACATCTTTCTCTAGTACCTAATCTTTGGGCAATGGTTCCTTCCTCCTCGTTTTTCCATTGTTTCAAAACATATGTAAGATTATTTACATATTATATATCTATTCAAAAATACTCAAGTGGTTTCTCGTTTTCTAACTGGACATCGGTCGGTCCTATTTTCCCTACCTCTTAATTTTGCTCCAGAACTCAGTAATTCATCCTCTTTTTTCTATCTGCTCATCCTCTCGGATCTAATTCAGATTCATAGAATGTACATATATATTCATCTCTGTACCAACAACTCCCCAATTTAAATCTCCACACTCATATATCGAATTGCCCACCGGGCATCTCCACTTGGATATCTAACAGATATTGCAAACTTGCTGTTTCCAAAAATAAACTTCTGAACTTCCCACTCACACTTGCTTCTCTCTCATAAACTTTCTGATTTCAGTTGATGGAAAGTCTGCCCTTTCATAACCTTAGAGTCTTTTCAAATGTCTTTTTTTATTCACATTCTATATCAAATCCATTAGGAGAATCTATTTTGTTCTACTTTCAAAACATTTCGGAACTTGCTCACTTTCCACCACAACCTTTGTTATCACTGTGGTCCAAACCACCATCTTTCACCTGATTGATGGCAACAGTCTCCCGGATAGCCTACTGTTCTATCATTCTTCCCAATACTAAAACAGAGTACTACTTTCAAAATATTAGTGAGGGATTCTATAATTCGTCTGCTCTGAGTCTGCCAGTGGCTCTCCTCCTTTCAAAATAAAATCTAAATCCGTTGTATTAGATAACAAAATCTGCGTCCCTCCCATTTGTGTACCTCTGACCTCAATTCCTACAAGCCTCCTTCTGTTTCACTACATCAGCTATACTGAACTTCTTGCCATTTTTGGATGTGCCATGCCTTCTCTCACGTTAGGGAATTTTTTGTAGTTATTTCTTCTGTCTAGAACGCTCTTCTCCAACATATTTGCAAAGTTCATCCATTCACCTCTTAAAGTATTTGTTCAATGTTATGTTCTCAATCAGCCCTATTCTAGTAATGCTCCCCAATACTGAGACTCTAGTTACCTCTGATTTTTTAGCTCAGCAAGACATATATTTATACTATACTGTATTTTTACAGTTTATTATTTATTTATTGCCTATACCATAAGAATATATGGTTAATGAGAACGGATTTGTTTTTGACAATTTTATTTCACATATGTGTCTTTCCAAGTACTTAACACATTGTAGATATTCAATGAACATTTGTTAAATGGTGGAATGAATTACTTTCCTTACACAGGAGAATCTAGGAGAATTCTTTCAGCATGAATATTGGCTAATATTTAGAAGTACAGCAGGTAAACTTTTCCTCTCTATGTTCTTACTTGTTTCCGTCTCTTTCTCTTTCATATACACACAAATACATATACATAAACACACACAGACACATGTTCAGGTACACACACTGAAGAGGCGAAACTTGGTGTTCATGACCCAAAATGTAAAAGTATTATCTTGCAAGCAGGAGTGAAAAAAAAAAAATCAAGTGTAATGATTACTTTTTGACGAAACAAGAGATAGAATAAGGTTCTAAGCAGTCACTTAAATCACTGTGTACAGTATGCTTTCATTATTATTCACCTTTCCTCAATTCTTCTCATACACAAAGAAGGAAATTCAAACAATACCAAAACAATCATTCTACAAGAGAATGTATCTATTTTTGGATATGCTTTCAACTGCTAATGAATGAGACTGCTAATTTGCATCAGAGTAGATTGTCATTCTGTATCCTGGAAACCTCTCAAAATATATTTTCAGAGCCAAAATACATTGTTTACTCAGGTGAATAATAGAAACAAATTTCATGGCACATCTTAGCATTCTTCCTTTCCACTCCTCCAGCATATTTTTCCTGCCCCATCAAAGAGCTAGCGCAGGCTTGGAATATCCAAAGGCCATAAATATTATGGAGACAACTGCATTCTCATCACAGTCCTTAATTAACAATGATGTTCTATACATGATAAAGGTGATAAATTGTATGTGTTTATACATATGAAAATATTTTCATTAAAATCCTTTTAAAAGCAATGAATCTACCAGACAATCATAAACATTTTCAGGCAAATGTTTACTGTTTTGTGGCTACAAATTTGGATTTCAAAGTTGGAGATATGGATGGATACTGAGGAAGCTGAGTCTTCTAGCCATTGACATAAAGACCACTTACACAGTAAGCAAGTTATATGGTCATATTTTCCTTTGTCCTAACCTTCCTTTGATACACATTGTCAAACTCTGGAATCCAGCAGTAGCCGAGGTTAGGAGTTAACAAATGTAATCTGGTGTTGAACTGATTTATTTGTTTCAAAGTGGCCAGTGCTGATTTAATAAACAAAGGCCTAAGGGGAATGTTTTCAGTATTTTGTTGGACTGTCAGGCTGTGTGGAATGGAGGGCAGGAACCAGAGGCTTAGGAGCTACAAAACAATTGATGTATTGTCATTATTTGGAACAGAAAATAGAGATTTATGTAAAACATCTCTATCACTATCTCTTTTTCTGCTTCTCACTCTCTGTCCCTCTCTCAGATGTGAAGCATATGAGTCAGTAATAGGACAAATACAAAGGCAAGTTTGCTTGAATTTAGCAGGTGCAGGCAAGGTGGCACAGGTGGGTTGCCATCGGTGACTGGACTGTCCCCATGCAACCATCTAAGGATACTTAGAGCTCAATATTTGGAAATCTTCTCAACTGGCTGCCCTCTGAATTCAGGAAAATAAGTTTCCAACTATTGACCTTGGTTTTCTGTTTATTTTCACAGAAATTTCTCTCGTTGATGACTAACTGCTTGTACCATTCAGCAAATATTCTCTACCAGAAAGTCTCAATAGATGGTTCCACTGGTCCTTAATGAATGAAAGGCAACTGAAAGAGAAAGCAGACTTAAATTATTCAAAGGAAGGAAGAATGTTTCTTCTTTCCCTGAACCAGAGGAAGGATTGACCAAGACTCTTTGAGCAAACTTCAGTGAATCTTCTCTGAGCCATTTTCTGGACTAGGCTCTGACCTTTGTACTTCATGTTAGTGTGCATTGTCCAACGACCTTGCTAAATAGGTTTACCCAGAATCCTCCATCCTCAATATTCGATTACCCTCTCCGGCCTTCAGCAAGAATTTGTTGCGTCAGTTTAGCAAGAATCCCCACCCCTGATGTCTCCTCTTAGTAATTCTCCATCCACGGCCCTCCACCCCAACCAGTTCCTCTACTGCAAATCCACCCTTGTTCATGCTGTATTTGGAGCTGAGCCCAATCTGTCCTATCACCTACTGCAAAACCCCACTGCAGTGGTCTCTTGAATGAAATTTTCTTTATCATCTTTAACAAGTGTCAGAATATTTTTTTTCCTTAACAGTATATCATAAAACACACGGCCTAGGTTGAAACAATAGCTTTCCTGATAGAAAGACTCACCATAGTCAAAGGATAAAAATAAAATCAAAGTATTTCAATCTTTTTGGACACTAAATTTGCTTCATGTTTGCCTTTTATCTGGTAATTAGTAGTAATAGTCTTGCAATCTGCCAAATTAATAAAATAGGGTCTATAATCATGAGTTTTAGAGTCAGACAGACCTTGGTTATTATCCTAGCCGTGTCACTTTTTACTCTCTGATCTTTAAGAGATTACCTGACATTTCTAAGATTTAATATGTCATTTGTTAAATGAGCATAATGATAATATATTTCTGATAGGCTTGCTGTGAGGATTAAATGAGATAATTCATATAAAGTGCATAATATAATGCCTAGGGCATAGTAGGTGACCAATAAACATTAGCTATTTTTATTTTGAATATTAATAATAATTAAATACTTTCCATGTTTTTTGAGTTGTTCTATTTGTTATATCAAACATTCCCAGGGGTCTATGTTCTCTCTTGAATGAGAATGTGCTACTTAACATCATATTCTGAAATTAGTGATGTCATGGGAAGGTGTGTTTAATACGTGAGTTAAATGGGCATGCATATTTTTTTCAAAATAAATCATCTCCTAATTCTCCCTAAATACAGCATGGTCGAGATTTATTTCCTTTCCAATCATGAAAGATATTTTAGAGGAAATTGAAAAATTCAGTAATATCTGGTAGATACGGATATTAATGTGGAAAAACAAAAGAAATTTCTTATTTTTTGATTTCTAAAAAGTAAGAGTATCATAGAAGGGTCTAGTTAACTCATTAAGATATTCTTATTAATAAGCTGAATCATATGAAATCACCACTGAATGGCAAAAATAATCAAATATCATCAATTTCACATTTCAAACTAAATATCAAATATATTTTTATGATTAATGTTAATTACATTTCCTCTTTTGTGAGTTCTAATTCTAAAAGGATAACATATTTGCTTAAGCCCTGGGTTTGTCCATGCCAAACCTAAACAATCATGGGTTAATTTCAATGCATATGAAGGTGAGGCACTGTGTGTGTGGAATTCTTGGGTATAAATGAGAGAAACCACTTTGGCTAACTAAACAGAAAAAGGATATCCTGGAAGGACACATCATGAAATAGGAAAGGAGTGTGGAAAACCAGGCCTGGATAGGTAGGCCAAGACCCTAACATTTATCAATTTAGAACACACTGTAGTTTGGGACTCTGCCATCTCTGACATTAGCTGATATGCTACTCTACCATATCTGCCAGAAATAATCTAACCTGGACCCTGCGCTTTTTTCCCCTCATTCTCTAAAGGTTTGAAATTCTAGGACGGAGTGTCTGATTAGCTGACAACACATCCTCTCACTTTGCCTTCTGTATGACAACTTCTCATCTCTGTATTCTCTAATTTAGAGCCCTGCTTCCTACCCATCTTGTTATGCCTGCAAAAATAGGAAGTCTGTTTGTATGCTGCGCACTTGGACATAGTTCATTAGCTGGACTCCTCTCTCTGGATTTATTCCTGTATAACACTGTTAGAAAAGTAGTAGATTGCTATAGACTGAAGAGGTTTTGAATTTTCTATTGTTTTTTTGTTTATATATTCATGTATGTTCCTATTTAAAAATATATGTGCATCTGTGTAAGTCTAAAAATAAGTACAAGTTAAAATGATGATCTGAAATACAGTTTCTAACCTTCAGAAAGTTGGTATTCAGAACTGCCCATATTTATTTGATTTTTCTCATTGTACTATCAATGTCAATTGTTGTTACACAAAGAATGACATGAATGTAATATGAATAACAATTTTTTGCTATTTTATTGTGCAAAATATACTTGAGTGCTGCCAGAAATGTTACTCACACAGAGGGGAAGTCACACACTTTGGTCCTTGTGTAGAACGTACAGGAGATTATCAGTTTAACAAAAGGGAAAAACAATTTTCATCTAATGTACTTGTGTGAATTTAATAAAAATAGAAAAGTAAATAAACCTGTTTGCTGATGAGTATGTTTTCTATTGAGGATAGAAAAAAAAATATTTGTATTGTTGTAGGGGAATAATTTTTCACAAAAAATGAATTCATCTTTTTTCAAGGTGAAGAATTTACTCCAAATTAACTTTAAACCTATGTGCTGTACAAGTTAAAACTTTATTAAGAGATAATGAAACTATAGTTAATCACAAGCACTGCACAATGGGGATAAAACTGACTGAATCCTACCATCCCTTATTTCCCATGATATTTTATCTCTGTGAAAGACTTCTAGAATCTCAGAGGCAGTGTGTTTTTTACAGGAGCACTTCCTAGCATATTATTAATATATTCCCCAGTCTCAATTATCTCTCCCTCTGCTCATTTAAAAGAAAGCTGAAAAAACTTAGTTTCAGAACACATTAAAAACGTGACTTATTTTTTCTGCTGAACTAATACATTGAAATCAATTGAAGTTTTTACTCTAAATTTACCTGTTTGTAAATGCTTTTTTCCTTATTGTAAAAAGTTGGAAGTTTTTTGTTTGTTTGCTTGTGGGGGAAAGAGAGGACTCTGACAGAAAAGCAGCTTTTGATGCTAGGGGCAAAACAAGTTTATTAATATCAAACTTAGAAAGTAATTGAACATAAACTGAAACATAGTTGTAAAACAACAGTTGACCATATTAAAAACACTGGTTGTCCTTTAAGGCTCTGTTTGAAACATGGTGTTATCATTTAAACAATAAATAACTCATACATGAATAAATTTAATACAATACTGGTGAAGCATTTTTCCTATAATTGGGACTATTTTTACTGAATCTATAACTTAGCTAACATTATTTATTTGAAGATGGCTGGTGGATAGTCCAGAAGTGTTGTTTCTTCATTGTGAAACAGAAAAGGGGGGAATGGCCTTTACTGAACATTAAGTTCTGATCTTGGTACAATTAGCATGATGTTCAACTTTATTTGGCCATTTGTTTTTCTATTCAATATTTAAATGATGGTATATAAATTAGACACTTGGCGCCCTATGTCTATGATGAGGAAAGAACATCTTTTTAGAAATACCAAAAACTAAAGTTCTAAGATTTTTATTTCATTTCTCCCCATATTTTCTACTAGGCATACGATATCACACATTATCATGCAAGAAAAACATCACCAGAAACAATGATTCTGGATTCATTTAATTCCACGAATAACAATGTTTTTTTTTCTAAACATGAGTACAATTCATGGTATTTATTGAATGATAGAAAACTTGGTTGAAAGAGGACTATTGATTTGTTTCTACGTCCAGTGACTAAGTTATCTGTATTGTTTTTTGCCCAAAGAATAGAAGAGCATAAGAAAATACAAAAACATCAAAGTTCAGAATGAAAATGACGATACATATGTCTACTTTTGCCCTTGGGCAAATTTGATACGAAAGTATATGCATATGGTGTGTGTTTGTGTGTGTGTGAGAAAGAGAGAGAGAGAGAGAAAGAGAGAGAGAGAGAGAGAGAGAGAGAGAGAGAGAGAGAGGGAGAGGGAGCACTGTATACATATTTTAGATGGTTGCTTTAGAGTTAGAGAAATTTGGAGCAAGCGTTGATCCTCACTAAGGCAGTAATATGAGCTACATCACTTGAGTATTCAGTATTAGGTGCACTAAAATAACAAAGAGAGGAAACAAACAAACAAAAGCAACATGTGCCCCTAGAGAAGGCAAGGAAACAAATGGCCTAAGAAATCTATCTTTTCCCCTCTACTTCCTCCTTGGTTCCTAATTTCCCAGTTCTGTACTCAAAGTGCTTTACTATGGAATTGAAGTGAATCGTAAAAGGCATGATGTCAGCTGACAGGTAACCTTGACCTTAACTCTACAGCTCTGGGGCCCTGACTTCAGTGGCTTATACAAAGGTCAAAGAGTTCACACTCGGTCTTACAGCATCATATGAATAAGCATGAAGTGACTCTTGCCGTGACTGGGAAAGTCCTTTTACTGTAGCTCCCTCGTGATTCTGTCACTCAAGGCACAGGATGCAGGCATTTCAGATATTTGTTCATTTGTTTAAGATCCTCTCCTACAGGCAATACTTAGTCATGAATGACTCAACTATCATATATTGACTAGGGAGACAAAGTTTAATGAATCTTGAAAATAGACTTCTATTTCTAGCCAGCTCTTACTGACAATACAAAATTATCAGTCATTTGCTCAAAATAGTGTATTCTATCAAAAACTTGTTGAGGCTGACTTTTACTTGAGCTTTTTCAAGACAAGATTTTTATAAAAATAATCTGAAGGAGAAGAGCTTCCTAAAATAATTTATTTCTCCCAAACAAACCATTCCAGGAATAAAGATAATGGCCTAAAAAGAGTAATAAAACAGTATTTCTGTGTTTTTGCCACTAACTAAAATTTCAGGAGCTTCAGTTTCCCTCAGACTTCTACAAAAACTTGAAGCTGTCCCCTATGGGGATAGCCAAAAGCAGTCCATTTAGCTGAGATGCAGAGGGCACAATTTCTTCCTGCGTAATCTTTTTGGATACCCCAGGGAGCCCTCCATTTCTCTTGTCCAGCTGCTATGAGGACATGCCTTTCATCTCCTAATACTCTGATGTTCCAACCCTGATACATAGTTCTTTTCTTTCCCTCCATTCTACATAGAGATAGAATTGGTTTGCTGCTGTGTCTAATATTACCACAGAGATCAGTAATTACCTCAATGACAGAAAGTACTACATATACTGTGCTACGTAGCTACTAGGCTATGGTTTCTCTGTTCTTTTCTGCTCTGTTTTACAGAGGTTTTAAGGAACAAGCTCTTAGTGTATTTATACCCCTATATTCAGGTCTCTGCAATAAGTCTTTATGGGAAAAAAAGTACATAACATCTGATCTATACCCCAAATTTCCAACTTTTTTTGAAGCTTAAAGCAAGTTTGTGTACCTTGACTCTCTTTTTCCAAGATATTTGTTTTTTTTTCTAGAAGGTTCATTAGTTCTTTATGCAAACAGACCCTGATAGACATTTTTTTTTACTTTTAATTTTTCATTTACAGTTGGTATTCAATGTTATTTTATATTAGCTTCAGGTGTACAGTGAAATGGTTAGACATTTACATAATTTACAAAGCAATCCCCTCAATTAGTCTAGTACACATCTGGCACCATACATAGTTATTACAATATTATTGACTATATTCTCTATGCTGTACTTTACATTCCCATGACTATTTTGGAACTGCCAATTTGTACTTCTTAATCCCTTCCTCTTTTTCACCCATACCCTCAAACCCCCTCCCATCTAGCAACTATCAGTTTGTTCTGTTTCTGTAGTCTCTTTCTGTTTTGTTTGTTCATTTATTTTGTTCTTTAGATTCCACATGTAAGTGAGACCATATAGTATTTGTCTTTTTCTGTCTGACTTATTTCACTTAGCATAATACCTTCTACGTCCATCCATGTTGTCGCGAATGCTAAAATTTCATTCTTTTTTATGACAGAGTAATATTTCATTTTATATATGTTCCACCTCTTCTTTATCCAATCATCTATTAATGGGCATTTGGTTTAAATCCATATCCTGGCTATTGTAAATAGTGCTACAGCGAACACAAGGGGTGAATGTGTCTTTTCAATTCGTTGTTCATATTTCTTTGGATAAATACCCAGAAGTGGAACTGCTGGGTCATAAGGTAGTTCTATTTTTAATTTTTGAGGACCTTCCAAACTATTTTCCACAGTGCCTGAAGCAATTTACAATCCCACTAACAGTGCAGGAGGGTTCCCTTTTCTCCACATCCTCGCCAACACTTGTTGATTTATTGATGATGACCATTCTGACAGGTGTGATGCGATATCTCACTGTGGTTTTATTTGAATTTCTTTGATGATTATTGATGTTGAGCATTTTTTCATATGTCTATTGGCCATGAGTATGTTGTTTTTGGAGAAATATCTATTGAGGTCCTGTGCCCAATTTTTAAATGGATTGTTTAGGGTTTTTTGGTATTGAATTGTGAGTTCTTTATACATTTTGGATATTAACCTCTTATTGGATGTGTTGTTGGCAAATATCTTCTGCCATTCAGGAGGTTGTCTTTTTGTTTTGTTGATGGTTTCCTTAGATGTTCAAAAACTTCTTAGTTTCATGTAGTCCCTTTTGTTTATTTTTGCTTTTGTTTCCCTTGCCTGAGGAAATTATCAGAAAAAAATGTTTACTAAAAACAATGAGAATTTACTGCCAATGTTTTTTCTAGGAGTTTTATGGTTTGGGGTTTTACATTTAAGAATTTAATCCATTTTGAATTTATTCTTGTATATGGTGTAAGGAGGTGGTCCAGCTTCATTTTTTCGCATGTGTCTGTCTAGGTTTCCCAGCACCATTTATTGAATAGACTGTCTTTGCCCCGACATAAATTCTTACTTCCATTGTCATAGATTAAATGACCATATAGGCATGAGTTTCTTTCTGGGCTATCTATTCTGTTCCATTGATCTATGTGTCTGTTTTTATACAAATACCATGTTGTTTTGATTACTATAACTTTACAGTATAATTTGATATGATGTAGCATGATACCTCCAACTTTGTTGTTCTTTCTCAATATTACCATGGGTATTCAGGGTCTTTTATGGTTCCATATAAATTTTAAGATTATTTGTTCTAGTTCTGTGAAAAATGCCATTGATATTTTGATAAGGATCGCATTGAATCTATAGATTTCTTTGGGTAGTATGGACATTTTAACAATGTTAATTCTTTCTATACATGAGCATGATATATGCTTCCATTTATTTGCATCTTCTTCAATTTCTTTCTTTAGTGTCATAATTTTCTGACTACAGGTCTTTTACCTTCTTGGTTAAATGTATTCTTAGGTATTTTATTTTTTGGTGCAATTGTAAATAAGATTATTTTCTTGATTTCTTTCTGATATTTCATTATTTGTCTATGCAACAGATTTCTGAATATTAATTTTTTATTCTGCTACTTTATTGAATTTATTTATTAGTTCTAATAGTTAGCTTTTTAGTGGAATCTTTAGGGCTGTCTACATCTAGTATCATGTCATCTGCAAATGATGATAGTTTTACTTCTTCCTTTCCAATTTGGATATATTTTATTTATATTTTTCTTTTCTGATTGCTGTTCTTAGGACTTCCAATACTGTGTTGAATAGAAGTGATGAAAGTGGACATCTATGTCTTATTACTGAGCTTAAGGGAAATGCTTTTAGCTTTTTACTATTGAGTATGAGGTTAGCTGGGGGTTTGTCGTATATGGATTTTATTATGTTGAGGTATGTTCCTGCTATTCACACTTTGCTGAGCGTTTTTATCATAAATGAATGCTGGTTTTGAGAAATGCCTTTTCTGCATGTATGATATGATTGGATGATTTTTATATTTCATTTTGTTTATATGATATATTATGCCAATTGGCAGATATTGAACCAAACTTGCATCCCAGGGATACATCTCACATGATTGTGGTGTATAATCTTTTCAATATATTGCTGAATTCAGTTTGCTACTATTTTGTTATGGGCTTTTACTTTTATGTTCATCAGGAATATTGGCCTATAATTTTCTTTTTTTTTGTAATGTCTTTGTCCTGTTTTGGAATCGCAGTAGTGATGACCTAGTAAAAGTAGCTTGGGATATTTTGGAATAGTTATTCCAATTTTTTGGAATAGTTATTGAATGTATGCTAAATTCATCTGTGTAGTCATTCATTTCGAGATGTTTGTTTATTGGGAGTTTTGTTTTGTTTTGTTTTTAATTAAAGTTTATTGGGGTGACAATGGTTAGAAAAGTGACATAGATTTCAGGTGTACAATTCTGTATTACATCATCCATAAATCCCATTGTGTGTTCACCACCCAGAATCAGTTATCTTTCCATCACCATATATTTGACCCCCTTTACCCTCATCTACCATCCCCCACTCCCCTTACCCTCTAGTAACCACTAAACTATTGTCTGTATCTATGGGTTTTTGTTTCTACTTTGTTTGTCTTGTTCCTTTGTTGTTTTCGATTTATATACTACATATCAATGAAATCATATGGTTCTCTGCTTTTGCTTTCTGACTTATTTTGCTTAGAATTATAATCTCAAGATCCACCCATGTTCTCACAAATGGTCCTACTTCATATTTTCTAACCACTGAATAGTATTCCATTGTGTACATATACCACAACTTCTTTATCCGTTCATCTATTGAAGGACATTTTGGTTGTTTCAATGTCTTGGCCACCATAAACAAAGCTGCAATGAACATTGGAGCACACGTCTCTTTATGGATAAATGTTTTCAGATTTTTTTAGTAGATAACTAAGAAAGGGATTGATGGGTCATATAGTAATTCTATTCTTAATTTTTTGAGGAACCTCCACACTGCCTTCCATAGCGGTTGCACCAGTCTGCATTCCCACCAACAGTGTATGAGGGTTCGTTTTTCTCCACAGCCTCTCCAACACTTGTTACTATTTGTCTTGTTGATGATAGACATTCTGACTGGGGTGAGGTGATATCTCATTGTGGTTTTCATTTGCATTTCTCTGATGATTAGTGATGTTGAGCATTTTCTCATATGTCTATTTGCCATTTGTATGTCCTCTTTGGAGAACTGTCTCTTCAGGTCGTCTGCCCATTTTTCAATTGGGTTGTTTGATTTTTGTTGTTGAGTTTCATGAGTTCCTTGTATATTGTGGATATTAGCCCCTTATCGGAGGCACTGTTGGCAAAAATCTTCTCCCATTCAGTTAGTTGTCTCTTTATTTTGTCGATGGTTTCTTTTGCTTTGCAGAAGCTTTCAAGTTTGATATAGTCCCAATCATTTATTTTAGCTTTTACTTCCATTGCCTTTGGAGTCAAATTCATAAAATGCTCTTTGAACCCAAGTTCCTATGTTTTAAGTTTAGTACCTATGTTTTTTTCTATGCAGTTTATTGTTTCAAGTCTTATGCTTAAGTCTTTGATCCATTTTGAATTAATTTTGGTACATGGTGACAGATAGCAGTCCAGTTTCATTCTTTTGCACATGGCTTTCCTATTCTCCCAGCACCATTTATTGAAGAGGCTGTCTTTTCTCCATTGTATGTGTCATGTGGGAGACCCTTCTCGCTGCGCCATGTGTCGTGCCAGGCGGCAGGCGGGGTCTCAGCTCCTGCTCCCCACAAAAGAACGCAGGATGTGGTGAGGGCAGAAAGGAACACCCATGGAGCCATAGGTAGGGGAGTCATACCACTATAGTCTTACTGGAGGCTCGATTCATGGGACGTGTGACCGGCTGTCCGTTTTTCTGCCTGCCAACCGACCGACTTGCAAGCTGCAATCCGCCTCTCTGCAATCTGCAATCCACATTCCACCGCTTGCTAGTTCAGCCACCATTTTCTTGCTAGCCCCGATTTTCTGCTAGCGTAGCCACAGCAGTTATATTAGTGGCCAATGGCTCACTGGTTACAGCTGAACGGCCAACTAGCCACAGCTGATGGCCGTTTAATCACAGTAGATGGCCATTTATTACCTGAGCCAGCACCTTTCCACCTGAGGGCGAGAGCCTGGAAATTGCAGTCCTGGCTCTGTCTCCACAGTATGTTTCTTGCTTCTTTGTCAAAAATTGTCTGTCCATATTTATGTGGTTTTATTTCTGGGTTCTCAATTCTATTCCATTGGTCTATGTGACTGTTTTTCAGCCAATACCATGCTGTTTTGATTATTGTAGCCCTGTAGTGCAAGCTAAAGTCAGGAAGTGTTATACCTCCAGTATTGTTCTTTTTTCTTAAGATTGCTTTGGCTATTCAGGGTCTTTTGTGGTTCTAAACAAATCTGATGGTTTCTTCTTCTATTTCCATAAAAAAAGCCATTGGGATTTTGATGGGGATTGCATTAAATCTGTATATTGCTTTGGGTAATATGGCTATTTTAACTATGTTGATTCTTCCAATCCATGAGCATGGAATGTCTTTCCATTTCTTTGTGTCTTCTTCAATTTCTTTCAAAAATGTCTTATAGTTTTCAGCATATAAATCCTTCACATCCTTGGTTAAGTTTATTCTTAGGTATTTTATTCTTTTTCTACAATTGCAAAAGGAATTATTTTTTGTATTTCTTTTTCTGAGATTTCATTGTTAGTATATAGGAATGCAATGGACTTTGTACGTTGATTTTGTAGCCAGCAACTTTACTGTATTCATTGATTGTTTCTAATAGCTTTTTGGTGGAGTCTTTAAGGTTTTCTATATATAGCATCATGTCATCTGCAAAGAGTGATAATTTAACTTCTTCATTCCAATTTGGATGGCTTTTATTTCTTTCTCTTCCCTGATTGTTCTGGCAAGGACTTCCAACACTATGTTGAAAAGCAGAGGTTATAGGAGAAAGCTCTGTCGTATTCCTGAACGTAGAGCAAAGGGTTTCAGTTTTTCACCATTAATTATGAGATTAGCTGAGGGCTTGTCATAGATGGCCTTTATTATGTTAAGGTATTTTCCTTCTATTCCTATTTTATTAAGTGTTTTAGTCATAAATGGATGTTGTATCTTGTCAAATGCTTTTTCTGCATCAATTGATATAATCATATGATTTTTGTCCTTTATTTTGTTTATGTGATGTATCACATTAATGGATTGGAGGATGTTGAACCATCCTTGTGCCCCTGAGATGAACCCCACTTGGTCATGGTGAATAATCTTTCTGATTCATTTTTGTATTCGATTTGCTAGAATTTTGTTAGGATTTTTGCATCGGTATTCATCAGAGATACTGGTCTTTAGTATTTTTTTTTTTGTGTTGTCCTTACCAGGTTTTGGTATCAGGGTAATGTGGGCCTCATAAAATGAGTTAGGAGTACTGTCTCTTCTTCAATTTTTTGGAAGAGTTTGAGCAGGAATGGTATTAGATCCTCTTTGAAGGTTTGGTAGAATTCACTAGTGAAGCCATCTGGTCCCGGACTTTTGCTTTTGGGATGGTTTTGGATGACTGATTCAATTTCGTTACTGGTCATCGGTCTGTTTAGATTTTCCAGTTCTTCATGGTTCAGCCTTGGAAGGCTATATGTTTCTAAGAACTTGTCGTTTTCTTCTAAGTTATTGAATTTGGTGGCATATAGTCCTTCATAGTATTCTTACATGATCCTTTGTATTTCTGTGGTGTCCGTGATAACTTCCCCTTTTTCGTTTCTGATTTTGTTAATTAGTGTCTTCTCTCTTTTTATCTTAGTGAGTCTAGCAAAGGGTTTGTCGATTTTGTTAATCTTTTCAAAGAACCAGCTTTTTGTCACATTAATTTTTTCTATTGTCTTTTTGTTCTTTATTCCATTTAGTTGTGCTCTGATTTTTGTTATTTCCTTTCTTCTGCTGACCTTGGGTTTCACTTGTTCTGGTTTTCTTGTTCTTTAAGGCGTAACATGAGGTTATTTACTTGGGACTTTTCTTGTTTCTTGAGATAGGCCTGTAACGATATAAATTTCCCTCTTAAAACTGCTTACGCTGCATCCCAAAAATTTTGGTAGGATGTAATTTCATTGTCACTTGTTTCTATGTATCTTTTGACCTCTCCTCTAATTTCTTCTTTGACCCAGTCGTTCTTTAAAAGTATGTTTTTAAATCTGCATGTATTTGTGTTTTCTCCTGCTTTCATTATGCAGTTGATATCCAATTCAAAGCCTTGTGATCAGAGAATATGCTTGGTATGATTTCAATCTTCTTAAATTGGCTAAGGTTAGTTTTATGTCCCAATATATGGTCTATCCTTGAGAATGTTCCATGTACACTCGAAAAGAATAGTCTGATGCTTTAGGATGAAATGCTCTATATATGTCAATTATGTCCATGTCATCTAATGTGTCATTTAGGGCTGCTATTTCGTTATTTATTTTCTGTTTGGATGATCTATCCATAGCTGTCAATGATGTATTTAAGTCCCCTAGTATAATTGTGTTTTGGTCAATTTCTCCCATTAGTTATGTTAGTAGTTGCTTGGTATATTTTGGTGCTCCCTGATTGGGGGCATAAATATTGATGACTGCTATGTCTTCTTGTTGTATAGTCCCCTTTACCATGATGCAATGTCCATCTTTGTCTCTTGTTATCTTTTTCACCCTGAATTCTGTTTCATCTGATATCATTATGGCTACACGAGATTTTCTCCGGGTAACATTTGCTTGGAGTGTCCATTTCCACCCTTTTACTTTGCGTCTATGCTCGTCCTTGTAGCTGAAATGTGTCTCTTGGAGAGAGCATATGGTTGGGTTTATTTTTTGATCCAATCTGCTACTCTGTGCCTTTTTATTGGTGAGTTCAGTCCATTTACATTTAGGGTGATTATTGATATGTGAGGATTTCCTGTGATTCTATCTTTAGTAGTCTGGTAAGGCTGTGTCTCCATTGTTTCTTTGCCTTTTTGTTGTTGTCTATTATTTCTGTGTGGTGGTATTCTGCGATGTTTCCCTCTGTATCTTCTTCTTTTATTACAGTATATATTTCAGTTCTGGATTTTTTTTGAGTGGTTACCCTTAAGTTTATATAAAAGAAAGTTTGATATGTAGAGTATTCCTGTTTTTTCAGCACGCTTACTTTCTCCATCCCCATATTCCGGTTCAGGCCTTTACTCTCTACCTGTTTATGTTGCTACATATTGTCTCTGTTGATGGTGGTCAAATAGCCTCTTTTAGTGTTTCTTGTAATGCAGGTCGTGTATTAGAAAATTCCCCAAATATATGGTGATGGAAGGAGAACTGACTCTGGGTGGTGAACACACAATGGATTTATAGATGATGTAACACAGAATTGTACAGCTGAAAGCTATGTGATTTTACGAACAATTGTCACCCCAATAAATTTTTTAAAAAAAGAAAAAATTCCCTCAGCTTCTGTATGCCTGGAAAGGTCTTTATTCCTTTTTCATATCTAAAGGGTATCTTTGCTGGATATGTTATTCTTGGCTCATAATTTCTCTCTTTCAATAGTTTGAATATTTGGTTCCACTGCCTCCTGGCTTATAGAGTTTCTGCTGAAAAATCTGATGATCATCTAATGGGCTTTCTCTTGTAGGTTACCATCTTCTTTTTCCTGGCTGCCTTGAGGATTCTTTCTTTGGTGTTGATTTTAGACAGCTTCAATACAATGTCCTTGGAGAAGGCCTGTTGGGATTGAGGTAATTAGGTGTTCTATTTGCTTCTTGGATTCGAGGATCCAGTTCTGACCACAAGTTTGGGAAGTTCTCATCAACAATTTGTTTGAACATATTCTCTGTTCCTTCTCTCTTTCTTCTCCTTCTGGTATGCCCATTATTCTTATATTGCTCTTTCTGATGGAGTCAGAAAGTTTTTGTAGAGTTCTTTCATTTCTTTTAAGTCTCAAGTCTCTTTCTTCTTCCATCTTTCTAATTTCTTGGTTTCTATCTTGAATGTCACTGATTCTCTCCTCCATCTGGTGAACTCTAGTACCTAAGCTGGTTATTTTATTCTTAATTTCTTCTATTGAGTTCTTAATCTCCAGAAATTCTATTTGTTTTTTTTTAATATTTCAATCTCTTTCGTAAAATGTTCATGGTGTTCTTTGATTGTGTTCCTGAGATCATTAAACTGCCTTTCTGTGTTTTCTTGCATCTCGTTGATTTTTTTCAGAACTGCAATCTTGAATTCTCTGTCATTTAAGTCACATATTTCCATATGTTTAAGTTCGTTTTCTGGAGACTTTTCACTTTCTTTCTAAGCTTTTTTGTTGCCTTGGTTATTCATGGCAATTACTGATTTATTATTTCTCTTTCTAGACTTCTACAGGAGTGGGTTCTTCAACAGGTTGACCGGAAGAGGTTTTTCTTTTGTTTTCCAGTACGTGTTTGTAGAAGTCTTTATTTTCTCTCCGACGGCAGACTATTTATCTCTCTCACAATGTATTGTTATGTTTTCTCTGCACTATTCCAGCTTCTCACACAATGAGGGTATTCTCTGGAAGGCGGCCTTCTCTTCTCTTAACAGTTCGCCTGGTAACCGCATCCCTGTGTGGATGCGGAGTTTTTGAAGTTACAAAGCCCTTCCTATACCAGATCCAGATCCCGTACGTTTCATCAGTTCTGTTTACTCCTGCAGGGATCCACCCAGATAGGTGGGGACAGCGGCGAAGTGAGTTGTCAGAGGTGGCCCAGAGAAATAGCTGCTACCACCACCACAGCCAGTCCTGCTTCCACAGGTCCCTCCCCTTTTCCAGAACTAGTTGGGCTGTGAATCTGTGTCTGCAGACCACAGTTCTCAGAGATGCAAATATTCTTTTTTTTTTTTTTTATCTGACACTGCTACTGTTCCGCTTCTAGCTCTGGGCATGTGGAGGCAGGGCGAGTTCTGGGAGGGGAGGGAGGGGGCAGCTAGTCTCAGTGCCTAAAGCTTCCGTTCTCTGCGGCAGTGAGTGCTTAAACCACCATTTTCAGCCTTCTTCCCTCAGTCTTTTCTCTGAGGTCTCTGCCATGAGTGTTGGGTTCAACTATGTTATATGCTGTCCCCTCAACCCTGTGGGCCATAAACGGAGTCCTAGCAGTCCGAGTTCTTCCCTCTCCCACAGATGCGGTAGTTCTGGGATGCAGCAAGTTCAGAGCACTAAGCTAGGTTTGTATCCTGCGCCTGCGTGGCTCCATCTCCTCTCTTCTCCCTTCCCTCCTCCCCTACTTGCGCAATTTGCCCACCTTTAGGTGAATTCAGTAGTGAGCCTCTTCGTCTTGTCTGTCTGTGTGCAGGGAGTCTTTTGTGGAGTTATAGCTGTTCAATTTGTTGTAAATTCCAGGGGAGATTTCCAGAGGCTCACCTCACGCCACCATTTTAATGACCTTATCCTTATTGGGAGTTTGTTGATTACTAATTCAACTTCGTTTGTAGTAATTGATCAGTTCAGATTTTCTATTTCTTCTTAATTCAGACTTGCAAGATTGCATGCTCCTAGAAATTTAACTGTTTCTTCCAGATTGTTCAATTTTCTGGCATATAATTGCTCATAATATTTTTTCATAATCCTTTTTATTTATATGGTGTCAGTTGTTACTTCTCCTCTTTCATTTATTTGGTTACTGTTTGAATGTTGATGAATCTGGTGAAAGGTTTACCAATTTTGTTTATCTTTCCAAAGAACCACCTCTTAGTTTCATTTATCTTTTGTAGTGATTTTTTTAAGAATGTATTTCATTTATTTCCACTCTGATCTTTATTATTTATTTTCTTCTGATTGGCTTTGTGTTTTATTTGCTCTTCCTTTTCTAGTTTCAAGTGTAAGGTTAGATTGTTTACTTGAGATTTTTCTTGTTTTTTTGAGGTAGGCCTGTATTGCTATCAAATTCGCTCTTAGGAATACTTTCACTGTGTCCCGTAGAATTTAGGTTGTCGTTTTTTTATCTTCGTTTGTTTCAGGATAACTTTTGATTTCTTCTTTGATCTCATGTTAACCCATTCATTGTTTAGTAGCATGTTATTTAGCCACGATGTATCTGTGTGTTTTTCAGTTTTTGTCTTGTAATTGATTTCTAGTTTCATATCATTGTGTTTGAAGTGGATGCTTAATATGATTTCAGTCTTCCTGAATTTACTGAGATTTGTTTGGTGTCCAAACATGTGGTCTATCTTGGAAAATGGTCCATATACACTTGAAAAGAATGTATATTCTGGTTTGGGGTGAAATGCTATAAAAATATCAATTAAATTCATCTGATCTCGTATGTCGTTTAAGACTGCTGTTTCCTTTTAGATTTTCTGTCTGATAGACCTGTCCATTGGTGTCAAAGTCCCAGATTATAACTGTATTACTGTCGATTTCTTCCTTTATGTTTGTCAATATATGCTTTATGTATTTAGGTGCTTTTGTGTTGGGTGTGTAAATGTTTACAAGGGTTATATCTTGTTGTTGGATTGATATCATTATCAGTGTAAAGTCCTTCTTGGTCTCTTATTATAGCATTTGCTTGAAAGTCTACTTTGACTGATACAAGTATTGGTTACTAGCTTTTTTGTCTGATTGTTTCCATTTGCATGAAATATATTTTTCCATCCTTTTATTAATATTTTCAGTCTGTGTGTGTCTTTTAATCTGAAGTGGATGTCTTGTGAACAGCATATGTAAGGGTCTTGTTTTCTTATCCATTCAGCTACCTTATGTCTTTTGATTGGAGCATTTAATCCATTTCCATTTTAGGTGATTTTTGATAGGTACATAGTTTCGCCATTTTTATTATTCTCTCCCCACCCCTTCTTCATTGTAAAGAAGTCTCTTTAACATTTTTTGTAATGTCGTTTTGGTGGTGATGAACTCCTTCACCTTTTTCTTGTCTGGAAATCTCTTTATATTCTCCTTCAATTTTAAATGATAGCTTTGCATCTTGTCTGTAGGCCCTTGCTTTTCATTACTTTGAATATTTTGTGCCACTACGTTCTGGCCTGCAAAGCTTCTGTTGAGAAGTCAGCTGATTTCTTATGGGGGATCCCTTGAAAGTAATTATTTGTCTTTCTCTTTCCACTTTTAGGATTCTCTCTTTGTGTTTATTTTTGGCATTTTAATTATAATGTGTCTTGGTGTGGGCCTGTGGATTTAACTTGTTTGGGATTCTCTATATTTCCTGGGCTTATACCTCTATTTTCTTTGCCAGGTTACAGATATGTTCAGTAATTATTTCTTCAAATAGGTTTTCGATTCCTTGCTCTTTCTCTTCTCCTTGTGCTCCTATGATGCTAATGTTGTTATGCTTAATGTTGTCCCTTAAAATTGCCTCATCTTTTTATTTATTTGTTTCGTTTTTGCTGTTCTGACTGGGTGTTTTTTGCTACCTTGTCTTCCAAATCACTGCTTCATCTAATCTGCTGTTGATTCCTTCTAGTATATTCTTCATTTCAGTTATTGTATTCTTCATATCTGACTGTTCTCTTTTATTTTTTATGGTTCCTATGTTCTTTTTTTGTGCTTGCTCTCCCTTTGTTGATATTCTCACTATGTTTCTTGAACATCTTTATAACCAGTGTTTTGGACTATGTATCTGGTAGTCTACTTGCCTCTATTTTGTTTAGTTCTTTTTCTGGAGTTTTCTCCTGTTCTTTCCTTTGATACATGTTTCTTATTTCCTCATTTTGGCTGCCTCTCTGTATTTATTCTTATGTATTAGGTGGATCTGTTACATCTCTCAGTTTTGGTCTGGCAGCTTTGTGTAGTAGTTGTCTTCTGGGGCTCAGGGGTGCAGTCTCCTTGATCACCTGTCCTGGGAGCTCCAGGAGTATCCATTTTGTGGGTTGTGTATGCCCACTTGTTATAGTTAAGGCTTGATTGCTATTTGCAGATAATTGGGTAGGATTGATCTAAAGCTCCTGGTGGTGAGGACTGGCCATGACCACAGTGTAGGAGCTGCTATGCTGAGGCTGATCCTATAGAGTGGGATTTATGCCAGCAGGCTTTGTTGCCTGCCAAGACCACACATTAGGTGTTCCACTGTGTGGTTAATTGGGTGGTGCTCTGTTGTGGTCTGAAGCCATCCTCTGAATGTGTTGATTATGAGGCTTCTTGGGAAGAGCTCTCATGTAGGCCAAGGTCATCACTGCCTGTGATCAACCTCGGGCTACATGGTAGAAGCTACAAAAACATCCACAGTTGATCATGCCTATGTTGACCCTGGAGGCGAGTGGGAGAGGCCAAACTCTATATGGAAGAAGGCTACCACCAGTACCTCACCTGGGACAGTTCAGCAAAAGGCCAAGTGGACTCAGAAAATTGCCTGCTGGCTGCCCATAAAACTGAGCTGCTGAAAGACCTTCCTGTAGTAGGTAAGTTGTGTGAGACAGGGTCTCAGGGAGTCTCCAGGGTGGGGTGAGTGGTGTTATCAGGTTAATGTAAATTCAAGTTTTTCAGCAGTGCAGAGCTCCAGGTCACTCAGCAGAAACTTCAGAGCACACTGTGGCCAGCTGTTGCCCACCTAGGGCCCAGGGACCCATGAGAGTTATTCAAGAAAGACTACAGCTTGGCTGGGGCTGGCTGCCTAACTCCAAAATACCTCAGGGAGCACAAGAAGTGAGGCTAGCTGTTTGCTGCTAGGGTTGGGTGCCTGCCACAAAAAGTACCTTCAGTGATGTTCAAGTTGAGTGGGGCAGGGGCCCATTAAGTCACCAGCATAGTGCAAGCAGTTTTTACCAGACCAATGCAGGTTCAGATTTGGCCATGTAGGGGGAGGTTTCAACACAGGAATGATAGTGCCTGTCCTTCGGCTGCACAGGAGGAGGGATCAGCAAAGGGAGAATGGTGGCTGTCCCTCCAGCCTTTGGCCAGGAACCACACAATGCAGTCTTTCTCTGTATGTGTCTGGAGCTTCCTGAGCCACTGTCCCTCTGCCAGAGCCCAAAGGATGCCTGGACAGATGGAATTCCTATTGATTTTCACAGCCAGATGTTGTGGGGGTTCTTTTTCCTTGTACTGGCACTCTGGGCTGGGGAGCCTAGTGTGGGGCTGGGAGCCCCCGCTCCTCATGGGGGACCTCTGCAGCCAAGATAGCCCTACCAATTCTCAACCACCACATATAAGTGTGGGACCAGCTTATTTCTTGTCTTGCCCCTCCTACCAGTCTCAATGTAGTGTCTTCTTTATATCCTTAGTTATAAAACTTTTGTTCAGCTACTCTTCAGATGGTTCTCCAGGTTGACTTTTCTATAATTTAGTTGTAATCTTAATATGGTCATGGGAGGATGCAAGCACAATGCTTACCTATTCCACCATCTTGCCCAGATTCTCTAACCCTGATAGACATTTAAACAGACTCACTACACTTGCTAAAATGTATCTGAATCCTAGGGTGAAATCAACTTAGTTTCTCAAGCTAAGATTCCTTCACCATATATGTAAATATATTCCAATGATAATACTCTATTCAAGAACAGGTTATTTATTTCAATATTTTAAATATAATAGTGAATGGGCTTCAATGAATTATTGTATTGTATTTGTCTCTGATGTGTCATACTTTACATTTGGAACTAATTGACCTTTATAATAGAGGAACAAAGAGAGCATTACTTCTTAATATCAGTTTGGATGGCATGGTATGAGGGTCACTGAGTTTCCTAGTGTAAATAAGTGTTTTTCCTACAAGTAACCATGTTGGCCATTCTCAAGAACCTTGGGAGACTGAAACACTGAGTACACCATTTCTACTTATTAAAATGATCTGCTCAAAGAAACACTTCTCTAAGAAATAAAAATTTCACTGTGATAGGCCATAAGCAGGTTTTTCAAGTTCAGCCACTCCTAGACCTTGTGTATAACAAATAAGTACTTCCACATACCCATACTGGTCATTCTTACATATTTTCAAAGCTATTACACATGGGTGATGTCTTGTCATTTTTACACATTCTGTGGAAAACGCATATCCAGGATAATGCTTGTCTAGTAAGAAATTCTAACCTGAGCCTAGAAGTTACATGGCTTTCAAAGAGGTGTTTAAAAACCACATAAATGATACGATGCAGTGTAAGAAGCTTGTAAACTCCTCTCTTGATACTTCCTAGAATTCAGTCCTCACCTTGGACAGACGTGTAAGCCTGTCACTGCGTAAGTGCATATCTAAATGAGGGATATGGAAGAGATTACAGAAGACCTGGTCGTTAAACTTTTTTTATTCTTTCCAAAAACTGTTAAGCTTATTAACTGTTAAATATGCAACTTAATTAAAATTTAGGTTTTGGAACGAGAAGTTTTGTAAATTTTTAAACCTTTTCCTGTGTGGGACTAAGTTGCCATGCAAATAAAGGTTTTGCCATGCAAGAAGAAAAAATAATGACAATTTGATATTTCTATAATATTTTTTTATCCATCTTTGAGCATTAATCAAATTTATTATAACAATGAGACTGCATCTACCATTTAGGTCTTCTAATATTAAATTTGTGACTTCCTTCTGATGACCTAACTTTGGGATCATGGGTTAAAATTAGTAAAGAGGGTCCCTTAGACTTCTACATGGATTGGATGAAATAAAGGAAAAATGGTAAAAAGATTTTGAAGAGTTTGATGTATATCAACTGTTATAGGCTTCCTTTTTTTCTCTCCTTACTATCAAAATTTGAACCAAGTTTCTGACAGAAGGAGTCTGATACAATAGAGAGAATTCTGGAATTCCCAAAGTCTTCAAACACCAGGGCTCAAAATTTTCCATAGTGGAAGCTGATTTATAAGACTAAAGATGTTAAAATATGGGTTATCTATGAGAAAAGAAAGAAAAAGGTCTCTGTTGAAAAAGGTCTAGGATAGAGCAAAGAAGAAAAGAAACAGCCAGAAGGAAAACCTGTAAAAGATATCTCTGAGAAAGGTCACTCCAATTGATGTAGGTTTTTCTGTTACAGATTCCTTTTTATGTGCTTAGCTGTTAAATGTTAAATCTTCCATTTTAAAATGTACTTCAATTTCACCATGGAATAGGGCTCTCACCCCTGCAAATGATGGTCAGTCTCTACATGTGTATTTCATTTTATGTCATGTACTCTGCTCATGCTTTCTATTTTTCTTATTTGGTTACTTTATATAAGGGCACTTATCTGTCTGAAACGTCATTGTGTGAATGTACACTGATATCCTCTTGTAGAAATGCCTCAGGGACATTCTTTTTTGATGGATATTCCAGATGTCAGAGTTTACACCTGTTCCTAAGTGTAAAATGTATATGTTAACCAACAAAAATAAAGTTTTATAAGACCAATATGATTTTAAACTGAGAATCTCATGTAAATGGATATAGCAAGGTGTCGATACATAAAACATCTCATATTTGTTAGAAAAATATATAATTTCGTGAAGAATGCAAATATGAAATTTGAAGGAATGATCTGGATTAAGTATCATATAAGTAATTAACTAAGTAGGGTAGCATAAATGAAAGGTTTTCTTGTTCCACAGGTTATGATTTCTCTTCTTGTGCTGACATTAAATAGTTAATAGTTGAGGGAAAAGAAAAAAAAGAAAAATTAGAATTTTAATAAGAAATGTCAATCCTTAAAAAATAAATAGAATTTAGGTTTTTAAAAAATATATTTTATGTAATCAACACTACAGTTAGTGCTGGTGTAGGGTCAATAAAGAGAAGCTTAGATTATACTCCCCTCTTTAGCATCTATAAGCAATAGTAATTCAAATGTTCTTGCAACTAATATTTAACTGCTTAATATGTGCCATGAAGTGTTCTTGGAAATCAATGTTATGTCACTTGGACTCTGCTGCCTCATCTGTAAAATGGATAACATTTTCCCTAACTTAGTGAAGATAGAGGCTAAACAAAATATTCTCTTTACCTTAAATTACAGATTTATAATTTTATAAGGATTAGTTTTTCTATTTGTTCCTCATTTTCTCTGTCTCTTTCACAAAATAACCCCAAGACCAGTAGAAGAGTTAAACAAAGAAACAAACAAAACTCTGTGAAGAACAGCAAAGAAAACCAGGATTAGGAAAACCTTCTGATTTTAAGACTTATTTCACCAACAATTCCTTGAATTCTAGATTTCCACTTTTTAATTTCCTCCCTTTTACATGATCATAATACAGAACAAAGTGAATTAAAAGTTACTTGTAAAGAACTAAAAACTATTCCAGAACATGATTTAGTAAATTAACTAAAAAGTGAACATGATTGCATAATACCATGTTCGCATAATGTCATAAGATTGGTACAATCTACTCCCCAAATAAAATTTGATGGTATATTGAGGAAGCCGACTTTCAGGAAGGCAGGATCTCACCGAGGAAGGCTTTTGATGATTGTTGCATTAAGACACAGCAATTTTAGAGATCTTTGTAAAAAGTCAGTTTAGGACCCATTAAAACTGCAAAATTAAGGCATTTATTTTGAAAATATTCTTTTTATACTTATTTGAAACACTTATAATCAGCTTTTCCTGAAATAGCTATAATCTAAGTTTATTATTTGTTTATTTACTCGATCTATATTTGAAAAATATTGAGATGATTAGGCCACTGTTATGATGATTTTAAATTTCTTGCCAGAGGAAAATGAGTATCTCATCCACAATCACATAAATTGTTACCAGAATTTAATTTGAATTGGGAACAGTGGCAACAAAAGCATTTAAAACAATGCACAGCCTTGATTGGTTGATTTCCTGTGTGATATGGCTGCCTTGCAAGCTCAAAATTCAAAATAGAAGGGTATTATTTGGTTATCTATGGTTGCATGGAAATTTCATCATTGCAGATTTTTTTTTTCAGATTGGAAATGATTTATTCATGTGGCCAACTTTAAGGTTAGGAATTAGAATCGGTGACATCTCCATAATACATAAGAGGGACTAACAGTAGTTGCAAGAGTACTTTTCTGGAAGATTCATTTGCATTGTAAACTTTTTTTTTTATTGCGGTGACAATTGTTAGTGAACTTATATAGATTTCAGGTGTACAATTCTGTAATACATCATCTATAAATCCCACAGTGTGTTCACCACCCAGAGTCAGTTCTCCTTCCATCACCATATATTTGATCCCCCTTACCCTCATCTCCCACCCCCCGCCCCCCTTACCCTCTGGTAACCACTAAACTATTGTCTGTGTCTATGAATTTTTGTATAATGCTAAGTGAAATAAGTCAGACAGAAAAAGGAGAGAACCCTATGATTTCACTGATGTGTGGGATATAAACCAAAAACAACATCTATGTAGATTTTGAAAGTTCTGAATATCTGAATCTATGAACACACACACACACGTTTCTGTATGCTGTCCTTTATTAGTTAAAATGGTTGGATGAATTTTTACCAATTGTATATTGATTATTGTCTGAAAGTGTTCTTTTTTGCTAAGCTATGGCTTTCTGGTCCTTTAGCTAGAAAGGGAAGACATTTGTTAATGACTTTTTTTTTTGTCTTGTGCGTTTAGCTAAGTTATATGAAGCAAAAAGAAAACACAAAGAACTCACAATCCTATTTTTCCTTATATCCCCAAACCCAGGTTGCTGTGCCTTTTTCTCTAGTGTTTTCGAAGTCTTCTTATTGTTGTTCTATATGTAATTCCAGGATATTAGTTGTACTTAGTGGGAAAAATAGATATGTTTACTCCATCTTCCCAGAAGTGGAAGGAAGTACCAAAAGGTTTTTAAAAGTTAGGGGGCAGAGGGTGGTAGATGAGAGTAAAGGGGATCAAACATATGGTGATGGAAGGAGAACTGACTCTGGGTGGTGAACACACCAAATGTGATTTACACATGATGTAATAGAGAATTGTACACCTGAAATCTATGTAACTTTACTAATAATTGTCACCCCAATAAACTTAAAAAAAAAGTTAATACTGTACTGACCTTTAAAAGATAGTTTCTATTAAATCTTAGTATGGCTAACAATTCTTCTAAACAATACAGGATAATACAGTTTATTGCGCTCTTTGGTCATGTCTGAAATATCATATAAATTGACAATGATGAATCATGGATAAAAATATCCTGAATGATCACTTACTCCTTCAAATCTCACATTTAACGTCAGTTTTACGATTAGAAACCAGACTCTTAGCACCTAGAAAGTCAGTGAATATGCTGTCGAGTAGCAAATCTCCTAAAATTTAGTAAATACTCAATTCTTAAAGTTACAAAACAATACTCTCTGTTTCATAATTAAATTTTCAAAGTTCTGTCTCTTGTTGCCACTCTTCCATTACCTTTTTTTTTTTTAATCACAGTTATGGAAATAAATATGCCTTCACTTCTCTTGAGCTCATTTATTTTAAAAACATGCTTACAAAGTATATATCATCTGAGGAAGCAGTGTTTGGCAGACTCTGAGAGGATTTAGGGTCAGAATTAAAGCCTAGAGATTAGGTATTATGTACTACTTGAATATCAGTTTATTCACAAGAAGGTGAGGGTCTAGCTGAATAAAACACTGCATTCTCTTTTTTCCCTCAAATAATCTGAAGCTTAATTATTTACATTCAGACTTCCTGTTTATCTTTAAACGTTAACAAATTATTAGCATTTCACAGCAACATTTAGCAACTATTAATAAGGGTTCATATATTCTAAAAATGTACTCTTGAAGTATTTATTTCTTGCCAAAGTTGAAACTGAAAGCATTACCTTCACATGAGCCACCACCGCATCAGCTTCCAATCATGGTATCCATCTGTTGTTTGTCCTTTACTGTTAGAAGTGAAAGAATACATGTTTCATGTAATATAATCAAGAAATGGAGAATTGGATGTGGTTATAAAGTACTCCAGAGTTTGGGATTCAATGGCATGTGGTGTGAGAATGGAATTGAAGCAATTTCATTTAAATCCAAATGTATGGGGCACCTAGGCTAACATCTAGGTTATAAGAATAAACATGTTTTGTAAATTTTTTTGAAAACCAAACTTTATTGTTTTATATATATATATATATATATATATATATATATATATATATATATATATATATATGTATATATATATATATATTTACAAAACATGTTTATATACATATATATGTGCATGTTATATGTATACACATGCATATATATGTATATGCGTGTGTGTATATTCACACACATATATATATATTTACCTAATACTGACATTTCTTTACAAACATGATTCCAGAATATTGCTTTGATGAGTTAAATCACAGCACGGAGTTTCAGAACAGTACTCTGACACATTTCCTGTCAAAAATACCCGGATGCTACTTAATGTGCTCTGTCTTCCTTTAAGGTCTATTAATTCCAAAGCCCTTACCCTTATTTATATCATAGCAATATAAAGAGAATATTAAGTCCCCAACTCACTTTACTGCATTTGCCAGAAAACTGTTATCACTATAAAAGAGAAGAAAGAAAACAACAACCCATGCTTGGCTATTGTGTGCTAGCTAGCGAATGAGAGTGCTATTATGGCTGCTTCTTTATTTTCAATCCTCTATTGTTATCAATTATCTACCATAAGCTATAAAAGAGATGTTTACTGAAATGTGTGAAGCTTCAGAACATAACTGAAGATAAATGCTAAATTATATATAATGTAATCTGTCTGCATAAAAAAAACACATTGTAGATTACAATTTCAACTCTTCCACACACTTATCATCAACAGAAAACAACAGAGTTAGGAATGGAGTTAAACCAGCCCATGCCAATTATGTTATTTCATGTGCTGCTCTCAAAGCAATAGCTCTGGAAAAAATCCAAATGGAAACTCAATTCAATATCGCTCTGTATTCCAGAAGGTTTGTGATGAGACCAGAAGTATAACAAATGTGACTTGAGGGTACAATGTTCTAAGAGGAAAAAATGACATATCTCACATAAAAGATGAGCTGATTATAACTAGTGGGGGGCAAATTAGAGTATGATCATAGATATTCTGATAAGAACACAAAATCATTATAACTACACAAAGTAATATACTCTACACCCTTTAAGTCTGAAGTTTCACTATGTGATTTAATTTCAGCTCAGATTTTTCGCACTTTGTATATTAAATTGTACCACCACCACCGGTAGCATAACCCGTTGCTCTATTTTTCCTTCTATTGGGAACTTTTCTTCTCTTTGTATTTATTGTAAACTAAAATTAAGCTATTTATTTTCAGATGATAAACATACCAACAATATCCATTGTACATAGAAATAAGAAAGCTTATTTGGCCAAATCAGCATTTTTTTTCCTGAGGTAGTAAAATGTCATTTATACAGGTACAGGTTTTCAGTTTACATTAATTTAACTATGAGGCAACATACAAAATTCTCTCTTTTTAAAATGATTTCCCGGGTGTGAAACCAGCACAAAGCTGGTAATTTTATAGTAATCTTCTCATAAACTTACTACTGATTTGCATAACATATGTTGTTTAGAAATACCTGTGTGTGTGCATGCATGAGTGTGCATGTGTGTCTGTATGTGTGTGTGCTTGTACAGCAGTCATACCATCTCCCCCTGCATCTTGACTCTGAGGATAAAAATTCAATCCAAATATGAAACATGGACATGCGAAGAAAGGAGTTAAGTTGTCTTCCTTCAAAATAATATTTAAGTTTCACTTTAAAACTGGCATCACTATTTTCCTTTTCTAACAAAACACAAATATTTAATGGGTTAAACTTGCTGGGCTACAATAGGAAGCAGCTTATCCTTCCCTCCACCCTACAGCTTTCCAACCTACTCCCTAATCTCCCTTCTTTTGCCTCTTAATGGCAACTCAAGCATATCCCATGGAGTTCTAGTAACTTTAAGGTATTAGAAGTGTTTTAATTTCAGGCATTAATAAGCCCAGCCCATTCTGTATCAGAACGTTAATTTCTCCTTCCATTTAAACACCACCCAACGTGATCTAACCCATGGCCAGGCAAGCAGCAACAAGGAAAATTACATGCATTGTTAACGCTTTTACTGTTTTTCCTACCCAGGTTTTGTGAAGCCTAAAACATTTACCATTAGGGGAAAGGCATCTCCTCATGAAAACATAGTACAAATAATGAATACAAAATTTAGTCCATGACATCCCAAGGAAGGCTGTGCATGCGAAGGGCTCTGAAGTTTGAGCTTCTCTAGCTAAATTAAATCTACCCCTGTCTTCACCTTACATTTCCTCTCTTCCTCTTTTTCATCCTCTTGGTTCTTCCAAGACCTAATGCATAATGAAGGTATAGACGAAAAGAAATAAAAGATCATTTCTCTTAGCTGGAATTATTGTCGGTTCTTTCTTGGCTAGCACTGGCTAGTTATTGCTCTTTGTCATGGCAGAAATCCAAACTTGAACTTTTATCAGATGTATTATTGGATTATGTACGAACCACCCCTCTCTACCCACTCCTTGGTGACCTCCACTATTGTATATTCTCTGGTGAGAATGTGGCAATCCTGAGCTGATCTGATTTTGCTCTCAGCTGATGCCTCTGGTAGTACACTACAATAGGTCCTTGCCATGGCAAGTAACTTTTTTTATTGGTGGTTGGTGGGGAGAACAGTATTTTCAATTAGCGTATTTATCTCCTATAAAATCCACTGACTCAAAGGAAGATAAACTACCTTGTTTGTCAAATTGTAGGATTTCATCTTGCATCTCCTCTCATCTACTTCTCTTTAACTTACCATTGCAGGCATGCTCCAGGCATCCTACCAGCCTCAGAACTTTCAGTGTGAGAGCCTGGCTGCAGTTTCTTTGCTACCAAAACTCCAGGGTGTGACATGCCAAACTTTCCTAAGACTTCACAACACTCTCCACCTTGGTAGCAGAAAAGGCCTAGTCTGTGGGTTTCTGAGCTCAGCAACAAGCAGCCAGGGAGTAAGACATCAATTTCTCCTTGACCCCACTTTCTCCTACTCTCTCCAAGGATATTTTAGAGCTTTCTAATGAACCTTAGAAGTATCTACAAGGAGGAGAGGGAAATCCTAACATCTTTCTTTACTCGTACAAATGTCTTTACTTCAAGAAATTTTGTCCTCACCAATATACTTCTAGCTTTTATGTTTATAAGTGGCAGGTGAGAAATGGTTTATTTTTATAGTTGGGCCTTATTTTACCCAGTCCCACCATGATGTGTGTAGTTCCTCTCTTTGGATTTTGACATCTGGATTAGTACCCAATTTCATAAACAATGTGGCTTTAGCCAAGATTATAAAATAACAGGAAAAATCCCATTCCAAATGTTGCTGCATTAACTTTTTTTACTGACGTTGAAATGACAAAGCAACTATTTAGCCCAACTAAATGCTTGATTTGTGACCTATAAATAGAAAGGTAATATTAATTCAGCCATAATTTTGTTCATTTATGGTTGCAGTGGAATACCAGTGTAAAGTTTTGAAAAAAAACATGCAGGAATATTATTTAAGATAGGAGATCTCCAGGCAGACAAGATGGGCTTTTAGCGATGTCTCAGAAACTGTCAGTGTTTAAGTTCTGTGCGGTCTAACTCTCTTTTCTCCAGTAGATTTTGCACATGGCTTCCTGGTTGATCCTTGTAAAATGAAGTTTTTATAATTTCAAATTTTTCTTTCCTTTTTATGCTCCCTAAAAATCTTTGAGCAGCTATTCATTATGCAGTGGCTAAAGTTCACCTTTCTTCACTTGTTTATTTAACCCTCTTATTATTAGATCACAAGCTTTCTTTAAGGTCTTATTTTTATTCTATCCCAAACTATTTGATCCATTGTGGATAATCTATTGCCCAAACACTCCTCCAAGAATTTATTTACATATTCCCTACCCCTGGAATTCTCCCCCTTTTCATTCTATCTTATCTCTACTCTTTCTTTTATAATACATCAATACAGAATAGATGATCCTTGTTCAGAGTTGCTAGTATTTTTTTTTTCTGCTTATGAGACACAACTAGTTGGTTATACCCTGCCTTTTTTTTTCTTTCAGTCACTAGTATTGAGCCATTACCCTATACAGACCACAGGTAATAACTTGTCTTGCCAACAGCACTGTAATCTCCTATAGGGCTTTGCCTTACATGCGTAGAACAATGTCTTGGAGATGCTTTCTTAAATCTTATATTTTTAATGATTAACATGTGACAGAATTGATGAGTAATAAAATAAAGAAAAATGCTATATCCAAAGACTAAACAAAATAGCTGAATATTAAGAATAGAATGAAATAATTTGCTTTTTCTTTTAGGAAGCATAAATATGGAGGGGGAAAAAAACCAAAGAGATCTGTGGAAAGGAATTCATCGAAAAGCTGTAACAACTTGCTATGACATATTTTGTACTATCATCTATGTCCAGTCTTGGGAAAGGACCATTGGTGGGTCAGTGGAACAAGAGTTGGAGAGGATCTTTTGGGTTTTTTCCCCCTTCCCTTCCTTCTTCTCCTGTCCCTCTTATACCTCCACATCTTTCTCATCCTCCTGCTTCATCTCATTTTGATTAGATCACAATGAAGAATGGTTAGTTGGCAATGTCATTCAGGACATCATTATAATAGACAACCATGAGGGGCAGAGATTCTCACTCTTTTCCTGGACCACAGAGTGTATATCTAGCTTGTTCTTCTGCCTTCATGCTATTGTCTAGAAAGAGGGTTGAACAGGGATCCTATCCAGTTATATCCACAACATACCACACTCACTCACCCAGCTTCAAGTCTTCATAATATTGTACCTGTTCTTCCTGTTTCAACCCTTGAACTTCTTCAATCCATTTTAAGTTCAGAAACTGGTGTGATGCTTTAACATATATTCCCATAATTTTTCTTTCCTTCTCAAACCTGACAATAATCTGCCATGGTATTCAGATTAAAACTATGTCTTTACCACTAACTCCACAGTGTGGCATCATTGCGCACCCTATCTACAGTTGTGCCTCTTCTCCTGTGACTCCCCCTTTCTCTGTCACCTTTAGCAACCCCTCCACAGAGCCTTCACACTGGCTCTCCCATCACCCTGCAATGCCCTCCTTCTAGATGTCCCAGACCTTCTCTCTCACACTTTGTTCAGCTTTCCTACTTTCTCAAGTGTCACTTCACCTGGTCACTCCATCTACAACAACATCGCCACCTCCTCAATTTTTAAACCTCTCTTCACAGCTTTGATTTCCCTCCCTAGAACCACATATTTACTAATTCCCTTTCTTTATTAACTGTTTTTTTCCAATAGAATATATATTCCACAGGCCTAGGAACCTTTGTGTGTTGTTTGTTGTTAATCCCCAGCATTTAGCACAGCACCAGACAACGCTGAGTAGAAGCTCATTGTGTATTTGCTGAGTGAATAAATGAGCACCTATAGGAATGCCCAAATACTAAGACAATTGGGGATACACAAAAATGTGTATCCAGGAGTTCGTAGTATGTTAGAGGAGGTCAATATGAGCATTATGGTGATAAAAGAAGCAAAAAAAAAAAATACTATGCTACCAAAAAATATTATGATATAAACTTCTTTGACTTTGAGTGGGGTAATAGTAATAATTGTGCTTAGTCACGGAGATGAAATTTGAATATAAGAAAATGAAAGTAAGACCTAAGTCTTGGCTAATCATAGAATATAGAAAAAACAAAAAGGCAATGGTAGCAACATATGTTGCCTACACAGGCAGAGTCAATAAAGCAGTTTGATGGAACTGCTGAGTATGAGGAAATAAAATGTAGATAGAAAGGTTATTGGTGCCAAGTCAGAGAAGGTTTTGAATGTCCGATGAGAAGAGTGAATGATAGTTAATAGGCAGCAGGAAACCCTGTAAAATTTTAGAGCAGGAAAATGAGATGGTCATGTCTGTGTTTGGGGAGATAAATAGAAGTGACGGAGAGAGGAAGAAAAGAATGCAGAGAGACTAATCACAAAATTATTAAAACATTTAGGGAAAGAAAATGAGGGGTAATGTAAGCAGTGTCAGTAAGGAACAGAGATGAAGGAATGGATTCTGGGGATAATGGAGGGTAGAACGGAAAGAACTCAATGAGTAATGATGTTTATTATAAAAGTGCTGTCCGTGGTCTATGTAGAGGATGTTTGAGCCTAACTATCAATGAAAATGATTATTTATTTATTTTAAAATTACTCTTATCATACAATATTATATTAGTTTGTTTCAGGTGTATGATATAACATAGTGATTAGAAACTTATAGACCTCACAGAATGATATTCCCTATGCTGTACTTTACATCCCCGTGACTAGTTTTTGTTTTCAATTATATTTGACATTCAATATAATTTTATATTAGTTTCAGGTGTACAGAATAGTGGTTAGACATTTTCATAATTTATGAAGTGATCCCAATAAGTCTCCTACCCACCTGACACTATACAGAGTTTTTACAATATTATTGACTATATTCCCCATACTGTACTTTACATCCCCATGAGTATTCTGTAACTACCTTTGTACTTTTTAATCCCTTCATCTTTTTAACGATCCCCCAAGCTTCCTGCCTACTAGGAACCATCAGTTTGTTATCCGTATCTATAGTTTGTTTCTGTTTTTTTTTTTTTATCATTTATTTTGTTCTTTAGATTCCACATATAAGTGAGATCATATGGTATTTGTGTTTCTCAATCTAATTTCACTTAACATAATACCTTCTAGATCCATCCATGTTTTCTAAATTGGTAAGACTTCCTTCTTTTTTATGGTAGAGTAATATTCCACGGTAAGTATATACCACCTCTTCTTTATCCAATGGTCTATTGATGGGCACTTGGGTTGCTTCCATATCTTGGGTATTGTAAATAGTGCTACATTGAAGATAGGGATGCATGTGTCTTTTCAATAAATGTTTTGGATTTCTTTGGATAAATGCCCAGAAGTGGAATTGCTAGGTCATAAGGTAGTACTATTTTTATTTTTTGAGGAACCTCTGAACAGTGTTCCATAGTGGCTGCACCAATTTACAATCCCACCAACAGTGCATGAGAACTCCACTGTATATTTTCTCCACATCCTCAACAACAGTTGTTTTTTGTTTTATCAATGAAAGTAAATCTGATGGGTGTGAGGTGGTATCTCATTGTTGTTGTAATTTGCATTTCTCTGACGATCAGTGACATTGAGCATTTTTTCATATGTCTATTGGCCATCTGTATGTCCTCTGTGGAGAAATGTCTATTCAGGTCCTCTGCCCATTTTTTAATTGGATTGTTTGCTTTTTAGATGCTGAGTTATATGAGATTTTTTAAAATAAATTTTGGATATTAACCTCTTATCAGATGTATCATTAGCAAATATCTTCTCTCATTCAGTAAGATGCCTTTTCATTTTGTTGATGGTTCCCTTTGCTGTGCAAAATATTGTTAGTTTGATGTAGTCTCATTTGTTTATTTTTTCTTTTGTTTCCCTTGCCTAAGGAAATATGTCAGAAAAAATATTACTAAGGGTAATGTCTGAGAGTTTTCCTGCCAATGTTTCATTCTAGTTTTAGGGTTTCAGGTCTTACAGTTAAGAATATAATCCATTTTGAGTTTATTTTTATATATGGAGTAAGAAGGTGGTCTAGTTTCATGTTTTTGCATGTATCTGTCCAGTTTTCCCAGCACTAGTTACTGAGTAGACTGTCTTTACCTCACCGTGTATTCTTGCTTCCTTTGTCATAGATTAAATGACCATATTGTTGTGAGTTTATTTCTAGGCTCTCTGTTCTGTTCCATTGATCTATCTGTCTGTTTTTATGCCAGTACCATGCTATGCTGATTACTATGGCTTTGCACTATAATTTGATATGAGACAGCGTGATACCTCCAACATTGTTCTTCTTCCTCTAGATTGCCATGGCTATTCAGGGTCTTTTATGGTTCCATATAAACTTTAGGATTATTTGTTCTTGTTCTGTAAAAATGCCATTGGTATTTTGATAGGGATTGCATTGAATCTATAGATTGCTTTGGGTATTCTGTACATTTTAATAATGTTAATTCTTCCTATCCGTGAGCAAAATATACGTATGCTTCCATTTATTTGTATCTTCTTCAGTTTCTCTCTGCAATGTCTTATAATTTTCCGAGTACAGATCTTTTACTTCCTTGATTAAATTTTTTCCTACATAAGTTATTTTTTTTGATACAATTGTAAATAAAATTGTTTTGTTAATTTCTCTTTCTCATAGTTTGCTATTGGTGTATAAAAATGCAACCAATTTCTTAATATTTTGTGTCCTGCTATTTTACTAAATTAATTTATCTGTTCTACCATGTTTACCCAAAAAGAAGACCTAACCAGACATTCAGCTCTAATGCATCTTTTGGAGCAAAAGTTAATATAAGACCTGGTATTATTATATCATATTATATTATATTATATTATATATTACATTATATTAACCGGGTTTATATTATAGTAAAATAAGACTGCGTCTTATTTTACTTATTTTACTCTGATTCATTGTCATTTGAGATCCTTGGCCCATAAACACTGTAGTTTCATCCATAGCAATCATGTTGGAGAGTTGGTATTTAGAAAACTCGATGTCATCAACAAAGGACTTGAATGCAAGTGCACATTTAATAACTTCAGTATCTTCCCGCTTGAACAGTGTTGTCGATCTTAGAGACAGTTCATATCGCTGAAGGAAGTCATCCAGCCAGTGATGTGATGCTTTGAATTCTTCTTGCGATATTTCTAACTGTGGCACCATTGCAACCGGAAATGCTTGCATATCAGCCCTGCGCACAACCAGAGCCTTTGTTCACCTGTCAGCAATCCATTCATAGATGATGTCTTCCAGCTCAGAAAATAATGGTTGCTGACCTGATCCACACTTGTGCTTCTTAGCATTGCCCTCGTCCACCTGTTGACTGAAGTTAGTGTGCTCCATTCGCCATTTTCAGACCATTCGGAGATCCAACTTCTTCTCTTTGCAGAAACCTGTAAGATTCTTGCCCCGGGCGTCCTCCACGATTCCTCTTTTGTACTCGACGGAATAGCTCTTTCTGTTTGCACTCATCTTGTCTAGGGGTCAAAATATTGTTCTCTTTAAATCTACCATTAAATCAAGTGTTAATTGAAGACTTATGAGACAGGAATGGCAACACAAATGATGACAGTTAAGAATGATGGTCCACACAGAAGCAACGAAAAATTGCAGGCACCAAAATTCAGAAAATGTTTCTTTTTTTCACACGAATGCATTAAGTACGTCCATTACAACATACGATGTATTGAATTATGCAGATTCATATTAGACACAACCATGTCCATTCGTTACCAAGTGTGCATGTTATTTGTGCATTGTGTCTGTACTCTGATTGGTCATTTGGCACTAAGTCTTGAGTTCATATGTTCACATAAGCATTTACCTCTTGTCCAAAGGCACCTGCTTGGGTATTTACAAATACTTAATTATAATTCATATTATCATTTATTTTAAGTATCAATGTCAATAATGTTATTTATTTATATTTAATTATATATTACTATTATTATTTTATAATTCAATACATCCATCGTTCATTGTACTGAACTTATAAATGTGTCCGTCTGGCTGACAAACTTAACTGGGGCTTATTTTGGGGGTAAGGCTTATGAGCATCCTCAAAAATCATGCTAGGGTTTATTTTCCAGTTAGGTCTTATTTTCATGGAAATAAGGTATGTTTAATAAAGGGGTGAAAGTGGACATCCTTGTTTTGTTTCTGATCAAAAGGAGAATGTTTTTAGGTTTTTCCCATTGAGTATGATGTTAGCTGTGGATTTGTCATATATACCTCTTATTATTTTCAGGTGTATTCTCTCTTATCCCACTTTGCAGAGACTTTTTATCATCAATGGACAGCAGATTTTGTGAAACACTTTTTCTGCATCTATTGATATGATTATATAATTTTATCTTTCATTTTGTTTATGTGGTGTACCACATTAATTAATTTGCAGTTATTAATATACATTTACATAATTATATATACATATACAAACATACATATATATACATACATATATATACATACATATATATACATACGTATATACATACACATATATATATATGTATACATATATATCCTCATTTTGGGATCTAATGTTGGCCTCATACAATGAGCTTGTGAGCATTCCCTCGTGTTGAATTTTTTGGAATAGTTTGAGAAGGATAGGAACTAATTCTTCTTTTTTTTATTAGTTTTAGGTGCACACAACAAAGTAATACTTAGACGTTTATCATTTATATCACTCACACTGTGTGAACCCCCCTCCCCCCATCCATGATTACTCTGACATCGCACAGAGCCATTACATTTCCACTGTCACTATTCCTAATGCTGTGTCCGCTTCTTGTAAGTATACACACACACACACACACACACACACACACACACACACACACATATATATACACATATATATATGTAAAATTATAGTTAGCATTCATTATTGTTCAGCTTCAGGTGTACATTGCAGTAATCAGGCATCTACATCATCCCTTAGGTGGTCTCCCAAATAAGACACGTGTCCATCGGATACCCTACAAAATCTTTATAACATTATTGATTATGTTCCCCAAATTAATTTTCAAAACCCCATGGCCATCTCGTGGTTAACGACTGTTTTCTAATCCCCTCACCTTCCCCTTTATCCCCAACCCCCACCAATCTAGCAACCCTAAGTTTTTCCTCTTTCTCTCCAACACTGTTTCTAATTAGTTCATTCACTTATTCTTTTCCTTAGATTCTGCATATAAGTGAGATCATATGGTATTTGTCTGTCTCTTCCTGATTTATTTCACTTAACATAATGTTCTCTAGGTCCATCCATGTTGTTGCAAATGGTAAGATTTCTTTCTTCTTTATGGCTGCGTAATACTCCATTGTATAAATGTACCACACTTTCTTAATCCAGTCATCTACCGCTGGGCATTTCAGTTGATTCCATGTCTTGGCTATTGTTTATAGTGTTGCAATAAATATAAGAGTGCATAAAGATTTTTGAATTGGAGTTTTGGATTTCTCCGGATAGATGCCTAGGAGTGGAATTACTGGATCATAAGGTAGTTCCATTTTCAGATTTTTCAGATACCTCCATACTGTTTTCCATAGCGGCTGACCCAATCTGCAATCCCACCAACAGTGCACAAGCGTTCCCTTTTCTCTATATCCACACCAGCACTTGTTTGTTTATTTATTGATGATAGCCATTTTGACTGGGGTGAGGTGGTATCTCATTGTGGTTTTTATTTGCATTTCTCTGATGGTTAGTGAGGTTGAACATTTCTTCATATGTCTGTTTGCCATCTGTATGTCCTTTTTAGAAAAATGTCTCTTCATGTCCTCTGCCCATTTTTCAACTGGGTTGTTTGTGTTTTTGGAGTTGAGTTTAGAGAGTTATTCTAGGTTTGTGATATTAACCCCTTATCAGATATATCATTCGCAATATCTTTTCCCATTCAGTAGGATCTCTTTTTGTTGTATTGATGGTTTCCTTTGCTGTGAAAAAAATTTTAGTTTGGTGCAATCCCACATGTTTGTTTTTCTTCTTACTTTGCCGCTCGAGGGGATATATCAGTAAAAATCTTACTTTGCGTAATGTCTGTGAAGTATCTTCCTATATTTTCTTCTAGGTATTTTATGGTTTCAGATCTTACATTTAAGTCTTTAAGGCATTTTGAATTTATTTTTGTATATGATGTAAGGTGGTTGTCCAGCTTCATTTTTTTGCATTTGTCTGTCCAGGTTTCCCATTACCATTTATTGAATAGACTGTCTTTACCCCATCAAACATTCTTGCTTCGATTGTCATAGATGAAATGGCCATATAAGCATGGATTTATTTCTGGGCTCTCGATTCTGTTCCATTGACCTATGTGTCTGTTTTTATGCCAGTACTGCACTGTTTTGATTACTGTAGCCTTGTAGTATAATCTGATGTCAGGTATTGTTATACCCCCACTTCGTTCTTATTTCTCAAGATCGCTGAGGCTATCCGGGGTCTTTTATGGTCCCATATAAATTTTAGGATTATATGTTCTATTTCTGTGAAAAACGTCATTGGTAGTTTGATAGGAATTGTGTTGAATATGTATATTGCCTTAGGCAGTATGGACATTTTAACTATATTAATTCTTACTATCCATGAAGATGGTATGTGTTTCCATCTATTTACATCTTCTTTCATTTCTTTCTTCAGTGTCTTATAATTTTCTGAGTACAGATCTTTTACTTCTTTATTCCCAGGTATTTTATAGTCTTTGGATCAATTGTAAATGGGATTGCTTTTTAAATTTCTCCTTCTGATGTTTTATTATTGGTATATACAAATGCAACTGATTTTCGAATATTAATTTTATATCCTGCTACTTTACTAAATTCATCTATCAGCTCTAACAGTTTCTTGGTGGAGTCTTTAGGGTTCTCTCTATATAGTATCATATCATCTGCATATAATGATAATTTTACTTCCTCCTTACCAATTTGGATGCCTTTTATTTCTTTTTCTTGTCTGATTGCTGTGGCTAGAACTTCCAGCACTATGTTGAATAGAAGTGGAGATAGTGGGCAACATTGCCTTGTTCCTGACCTTAGGAGGAATGGTTTTAGCATTTCCCCATTGAATATGACGTTAGCTGTGGGTTTACCATATATGGACTTTATTATGTTGAGATGTGATCCCTCTATTCCACTTTATTAAGGGTTTTTATCATAAATGGCTGCTGGATTTTGTCAAACGACTTTTCTGCATCTATTGATATGATCATGTGATTTTTACTTTTCATTTTGTTAATGTGGTGTATCACATTAATTGATTTGTGGATGTTGAACCACTCTTGCATACCAGGGATGAATCCCACTTGATCATGGTGAATGATCTTTTTAATGTATTGCTGAATTCTGTTTGCTAATATCTTGTTGAGGAGTTTTGCATCTATGTTCATTAGAAATATAGGCCTATAGTTTTTTTTTTTTTTGTGGTGTGTTTGTCTAATTTTGGAATCAGGGTGATAGTGGCTCGTAAAAAGTGTTTGGGAGTCTTCCCTCCTTCTGGATTTTTTGAAAGAGCATGAGAAGAATAGGTGATAATTCTTTTTTGAACGTTTTGTAAAATTTACCTGTAAAGCCATCTGGTCCTGGCTTCTGTTTGTTACGAGATTGTTGATTACTGATTCAATTTCCCTGGTGGTGATCAGTCTATTCAGTTTTCTGTGTCTTCCTGAGTTAGCCTTGGAAGGTTGTATGCCTCTAGAAAATTGTCCATTTCTTCCAGATTGTCAAATTTGTTGGCATATAGTTGCTCATAGTAATTTCTTAAATTCTTTTTTGTATTTCTGTATACAGAAATATTTTTGTATTTCTGTATTGTTGTCACTTCTCCTCTTTCATTTCTGATTTTATTAATTTGGGTCCTCTCTCTTTTTTTTTTTAAATGAGTCTGGTTAAAGGTTTGTCAATTTGGTTTCTCTTCTCTAAGAACCAACTCTTGGATTCATTGATCTTTTGTATTGATTTTCTGGTTTCTATTTCATTTATTTCTGCTCTGATCTTTATATCTCCTTCCTTGTGCTCCCCTTGGGCTTATTTTGCTGTTCTTTTTCCAGACCCCTTAAGTGTGAAGATAAACTGTTGATTAGTGATGTTTCTTGTTTCTTTAAGTAGGCCTGCAATGCTATGAATTTCACTTTTAGGACTGCTTTTGTGGCATCCCACAAATTTCGGATCGTCGTGTTTTCATTTTTGTTTGTCTCGAGATATCTTTTGATTTCTTCCTTGATCTCCTGCTTGACCCATTCATTATTTAGTAACATGTTATTCAGCCTCAATGAATTGCTGTGTCTTCCAGTTTTTTTTTCCTGTAGTTCATTTCTAATTTCATAGCACTGTGATCAGAGAAGACAATTGGTATGATTTCAATTTTCTTAAATTTATCAAGACTTGTTTTGTGGCCTAACATGTGGTCTATCTTGGAAAATGTTCCATGTGCACTTGAGAAGAACGTGTATTTTGCAGCATTGGGGTGAAATGCTCTGAAAATATTGATTAAATCCAAGTGGTCCAATGTATCATTTAAGGCTGTTGTTTCCATATTGATTTTCTGTCTGGAAGACCTGTCCCTTGTTGTCAGAGGTGTGTTGAACTCCTCTACTATGATAGTGTTACTGTTGATCTCTGTCTTTATGTCAGTCAATATCTGTTTTATATATTTAGATGCTCCTATGTTGAATGCATAGATGTTTACTAGGGTTTTGTCCTCTTGTCGGATCGATCCTTTTATTATATAGTGCCCATCTTTGTCTTTCAATATGTTCTTCATTTTAAAGTCTCTTTTGTCAGATATAAGTATTGCAACTCCAGCTTATTTCTCGCTTCCATTAGTGAGAAGATATTTCTTGCAAAGATATTTCTTGGAGTAAGAAATATCTTACTCCAACCTGTCACTTTCAGCCTGTATGTGTCTTTTGATCTGAGGGAAGTCTCTTGTATACAGCATATACAAGGGTCTTGCTTTCTTATCCACTCAGCCACCGTGTCTCTTGATTGGAGCATTCAATCCGTTTACATTTAAAGTGATTATTGATAGGTACATAGTTATTGCCATTTTTAAAATTTGTAGTTAGATTGTTTTCATCTTTCTTCTATTTACAGAAGTCCTTTTAGTATTTCTTGAAATGCTGGCTTGGTGGTAATAAATTCCTTTAGCTTATTCTTTTCTGGGAAGCTCTTTATCTCTCCATCAACTTTAAATGACAGCCTTGCTGGATAAAGCAATCTGGGTTGTAGGCTTTTGTTTTCCATCACTTTGAGTATCTCCTGCCAGTCCCTCCTGGCCTTCAATGTTTCTGTAGAAAAGTCATTTGATAGTCTTATGGGAGTTCCCTTGTATGTAACCCTCTGTCTTTCTCTTGCTGCTTTTAGGATTCTCTCTTTGTCTTTAACCTTTGCCATTTTAACTATAATGTATCTTGGTGTGGACCTGTTGGGGTTTATCCTGGTTGGAACTCTCTGCACTTCCTGGGCTTGTATGTTGGTTTCCTTCATCAGATTAGGGAAGTTTTCAGACATTATTACTTCAAATATGTTCTCAGTCCCTTGTTTCCTCTCTTCACCTTCTGATATTCCTGTGATGCGCATGTTGTTGCGCTTGATGTTATCCCAGAGGTCTCTTAAACCATCTTCATTGTTTTATATTCTTTTTTTTTTCTGTTGTTGTTTGGGTGATCTCTGCTAACTTGTCTTCTAAGTCGCTGATTCGATCCTCTGTTTCATTTAACTTGCTGTTAATTCCTTCAAGTGAGTTCTTTATTTTGGTAATTGTGTTGTTTTGTTCTAACTGGTTGTTTGTTATGATTTCTACATCCTTCTTTATGTTGTCTCTAAGCTCCTTAAACATTCTTATCACCAGTGTTCTGAACTGTGTCTCTGATAGGTTGGTTACCTCTGCTTCATTTGGTTCCAGTTGTGGAGGTTTCTTCTGTTCTTTTATTTGTTTTCCCATTCTGGCTGACTTTCTGTGTTTGCTTTGATGCATTAGGTACATCACCTAGAGTTCTTAGTTCTTCCTGGGTTATATTATGTAGTATGTGTCCTTTAAATTTGACTTGCACTACTTTATTCTTCTCCTCTGTGTGCGCTCCAAAGGTGACTCTTGTGTTGTGTATATTGTCCTGTTAGAGAAGTTCTTTAATAGCTTTTTGCTTGTGAGTAGGTGGAGTTAACTCGTAGGCTGACTAATTGTGAGACTTAGTTCTGTCCACTGCAGGGGGCTCTGCTGTGTGAGGGTTGACCGCTTAAATGTGGTTTGGCCTCTATGGGCTCTTGTGCCTGTAGAGAATTTCCTCTGGGTGTTTGTGTGACTTGTAGGTCAAACCTGGTAGTACTCTTTTTTGGTCTGGAGTTGGCCTCTGGATATGTTGAATCTTGTGCCTCTCAAGCTTGGCCCTGGTAAGGCAATTTCAGAACAAAACAAATCATCAAGCACAATAACCACAACAACAACAAAGAAGAAATCAAATACATTCACATGTAAAAACAACTGACAACCCCCACTCAACACTGGGAAAGATATCAAAGATATAAAGGCAAAACAAAACAAAACAAAGTAACACAAAAAGCAGCACCAGTCTTGGCTTAAGCCCACCAAGTAATCTCCAGGTTGTCCTCTGCTGTACCAAAGAGTCCTCTGTGTATTGTGCAGGCAGAGCCGATCACCTCGTGACCAGAGTGATTTTGGGACTGCAGAGTTAGATGCGTGGGACTGAGGTATCTGAATGGTAGTTTTTACAAAGTCAGTGCAGTTTCTGCCTTTGCCTGCACATATGCACACTGAGAGTAGCACCACCAGCCCTGTGTCCAGTTCTCCTGAGTCTTAGCACCGTTCTTCTGTGTGTGTGTGTGTGTGTGTGTGTGTGTGTGTGGCGGGCGGGAGATTTCTGAGTTGCTGAAAGCTGGGAGCTGGAAGCTGAATTGGCCACTTACTGCTGATCCCTGGGAGTGCCTCCGCAGACGTAATTGCCCCGCCCTAGGCAGGCCAGAAAGGGTGGGGGCTGGGGATGGAGGGGTCTTCTCTCTCACAGCCCAGCCATGTCACACTCTTTCCGTAGGCCAGAAAAGGTGTTGGCTGGGGGTAGAGGAGTCTCTTCTCTCCCAGCCCAGCAAAAATCAGTTTTCCCAGCCTCTTCCCTGGGTCAGAGCTGCCTGCCAGTCTTCCCAGAGCCTAAGCACTAAAGCTCCTCTGTAATCCGACACTACTCCTCAGTTCAGGGGCCAGTTTATGTCTCTGGAAGGTTGGGGTAAAATTGGAAGGGGGGAGGGGCTGAGGTATGGTGTTTTGTGTCCTTTGTCCGACCTAGGGCCCAACTAGCTGCCCCCTCCATTGGAGAGATCAGCTGTGGGATGCAGGGAAAGAGCCCACCTCCTGCCTTTTGTGTTCTCTGTTCTGTCCTGGGACCCCCTGCGTCTCTGCAGTTGCGGATGCCATCCGCATTTCCACTGCCGCAGATGCGGTCCGTGTTTCCACCACCGCAGATGCGGGCTGCGTCTCCACTCCGTTCCCTTCCCTCTTCCCCTGCTCGCCCAATTTGCGCACCTTCAAGTAATCCTTGCACGAGTCTCTTAGCTCTTCTGAGTGATTAGTAGAGTCCTTTTATGGGTTATATGTCCCGTTTGTGATAGGATCTGGAGGAGAACTCAAAAAGTGCGCCCCGCTGCTGTCATTCATATGAAGTCACTCTGGTACTAATTCTTTTAATGTTTGGTAAAATTCACCTGTGAAATCATCCGATCCAGGACTTTTGTTTGTTGGGAGTTTGTTGATTAATTAATTGTTTTGACTTAGCCTTGGAAGAATGTGTGGTTCTAGGAATTTGTCAATTTCTTCCAGATTGTCCAATTTGTTGGCTACAAACATAATTGTTTGCGGTATTTTCTAATGTTTTTTTTTATATTTCTGTGGTGTTGGTTGTCACTTTTCCTCTTTTTTTTCTGATTTTATTTATTGGGCCCTCTGTCTTTTTTCTTTAATTTTTTTTTTATGAGTCTGGTTAAAGGTTTATCAATTTTGTTTATCTTTCCAGAGAACCAGCTCTTGGTTTCATGATCTTTGTTATTGTATTTTTGTTTGTTTGTTTTTTGTCTTTAGCTTCTATTTTGTTTATTTATACTCTGATATTTATTATTTCATTTCTTCTACTCTCTTTGGGCTTTGTTTGCAATTCTTTTTCTAGTTTTTTAAGTGTAAAGTTAGATTGTTTATTTGAGATTTTTCTTGTTTCTTGATGTAGGCCTGTATGGTTATGAATTCTGCTCTTAGGATTGCTTTTGTTGTGCCCCATAGATTTGGGGCTGTTTTGTTTTCATTTTCATTTTTTCTCAAGGTTTCATTTGATTTCTTCCTTGATCTTATTCTTAACACACTCATTATATAGCAGCCTGTTATTGAGCCTCCATGTGTTTGTGTGTTTTTTATGTTTTTATTTTGTAATTGATTTCCATTTTCATACCATTATGGTCAGAGAGGATGCTGATATTATTGCAACTTTCTTGACTTTACTGAGAATTGTTTTGTGACCTACCATGGAATATGTGGTATACCATGGAAAATGTTTGAGGTACACTTGAAAAGAATACATATTCTCCTGTTTTGGGGTGAAATGCTTTAAAAATATCAATTAAATCCATCCAATCCAGTGTGTCAATGTAGGCTGCTCTTTCCTTGTGGGTTTTCTATCTGGAAGACTTGTCTATTGATGTCAATATGGTGTTAATGTCCCCTACTATGACTGTATTACTTTCAATCTCTCCCGTTATGTCAGTCAATATTTCCTTTATATATTTAAGTGCTTGTATGTTGGGTGCATAAATGTTTACTAGGTTTATATCCTCTTTTTGGATTTATCCCTTTATCATTGTATAATGTCATTTTTTGTTGTTGTTGTTGTTGTTTATTTATTTTTATTGTATAATTCTTTTCTGTGTTTTTTTTCTTCTTTTTCTTCTTCTTCATTAGTTTCAGGTGCACAAAGCAACATAATTATTAGACATTTAAACCCCTTATAAAGTGATAACCCACCCCTCAAGCTACTACCCCCTGACATCTTATATAGCTGTTACAATACCATCGACTATCTTCCCTATGTTTACTCCACATTCCGTGACTATATATACCAATATATTTAGTTATAGTTGACATTCAATATTATTCTACTTCAGCTCTTCAGGTGTACAGCACATTGGCCAGGCACCTACACAGTCTATGACGTGATCCCCTTGATAAGCCCAGTGCCCATCTGGCACCTTACATGATCTTTACAACATTGTTGATTATATTCCCCATACTGTATTAACTACCAATTTGTATTTCTTAATGCCTTTTCCTTTTGCACCCTGCCCCCAACCACATTCCCATCTATCAACCTGATAGATCTAGTACCTAGTTATTAGATATTATAACTATACCTAGTTATACCATACCTAGTTATTACAATATTATTGACTATATTCCTCATGCTCTACCCTACATCCATCCCCATGACTACTGTATAATAACCAATTTGTGCTCCTTAATCCCTTCCCCTTTCACCTATCTTTAACCGCCCTCCCATCTTAAAGAAGTCCCTGGAATACTAAGGTGTGAAAATATGTTTAGAATTAGAAATTCTAAGGATACTTTATTTGCAGTTCATATGGAATGAAAATTTACTCCTAGCCTGAAATTTCCAGTCATGTCAGAAGCTGAGTTAGACTAATTTGTTCAACCCATGCCTTAAACATCAGATTCAAACAATGGTCTCACACATAAGGAAAGCCAGTCATCCTCATTGCCTCAGTTCCACTAGGGAATGATAAAAGAAAGAAATATTTTTAACATGAAATACTTTATGCTTGCAAGAGGAAGATGAGCAGCTCTTTAAATCAGAATAAAATCTCCAAAAATGTCTCCTAAATTAGAGGAGGAGGCTTGCATAGTAGAAAACAAAACACAACAAACAAATAAACAACAGTGATCAAAACATGCTCAGAATAGTCAAGTAGCAAACAAAGACAGAAAGGGTTATGTTGGGGACACAGCAACATAATTGGATTCTTCTGCCAACCCTGGTAATTAAAATGAAGACAGTACCTTAGTTGCTGTGCAATCCCATAATATGTTTGAGATTAACAACCCTTGAATCGTGGTTTTACTGCTGTATTATTTGAATATACAATATGTACCTCTTGCCATTTTCAGAACACACAAAGAGAGGTATTTTGCAGGGCCGCGAGGATTTAGCATCTAATGAGAGAGCCTGACTTGTGCTCTGCAATCACACTTTCCTTGCTGCCTTGGGTATTTTGGCCCAATTTGAACAGAAAACAAACAAAAAAGGAGGAAGTCACAAGATTTGCAGTGATTTAAAGCTTTGCTCCTGATTTCAGAGATAAATGTTGACTGCTCTGTAGCTTTGCATAGCTCTTTCTCTATTTTGCCAGCGTTTCATTTTCTTTTTTGTGATCTCACCAGTTTCTTGTAAACATGAAAGATATAAAATAGGTTGTTGGCTTGAGCTGCCTAGAGAGGGCTGGGTTCACTGTGAAAGACCAATATCTTCATTGATGCTGTCCCACCCCACATGCCTCAAACCCCATGTCTCACATCCACGCTGTATCCATCTGCAGATGGGTTGTGGAAACTTGGGTCCTCCTCACTTGTGGTATGTGCCTTGCCTGGCTGACACCTACGGCTCACTCCCAGCTGACTGTTCACACCAAACAGCTACATCTTGAAGACACACACACAGTGAGCCCCTCTGCTGCTGAAAGGCTGTTCTGACTATGTAGATGGTAATTTCAGCCGAAGCCCACTGGCAGAATGGTGATAGCTCCTCTGGGTTCTGGTGGAGGTGCTGGTCAGGTGCCAGATATAGGTTTTATAAAAGGAATTGGAAGTACATGCCAGTAATTAATATTATATCTTGTCCCCAAAGACATCCTTGGTCCTTGCATATTTCAGTTAACTGATCCTCCAACCCCTCTGAGAGGTAATTATGAAGTTAATATAAACACTGAGCTTTATACCTAATTTCTGCTATAAAGTGGAGGGAGACAAACAAACACACGATGCAGGTTGATGATGCCTAAGAAAAATCTCAGTGATATGGTACTTGGTAAGCTTCCCAAAAGACAGAGAGTTGGGAACCGGGCTTCTCTGGCTGAAGGGATTGTTTCTAGTAAGTTAGCTCATATGACATGTATCACAAATTGTCTGGAGGAAGAGGAAGTTGAAAGGGCTTAAAAAGAAAGAAAAAGAAGACCCTGAAGTATTTTACTTCTGTGTCATTCTGGACTAATACTCTTTATAAAACAAAAACCTACCAATAGCAGTCAGTTGGCACGTTACAAAATAAAACCTGGCCCTTAACTCACCGGCTTGGTTAGCGAAAGAGGAGGTGAGAAGGTAAATCAGTTCTTTATTCTTACCTCAGTGTAGACATCTGTCTATCTTTACTGGGCCCACACTATAGGGAGAGAACAACTGGAAAAACAATACAAATATTGACTGGAGAGAACAAAGATGGATTTCTTTCTTAAAGACAAAAAAATGGATTCCTCCAACAGCCACCCTCCTCCATTGTATTTTACTGTTACAATTTTAAAAGGACTAAGTAATTAGTATTATATCTTGTCCACAATACAGTTCCATGAATGCTGCTCCTGGCTACAATATGCTCTGTCCCCAAAGAGTGAAAACAGGCAATTAAAATTTAATGTTTCTAAGAGAGAACTCCATCCTGTCTTTATGATTTAATATGGTTAAATTTTTTTCATTTGTGATTTACTGGATTATCTATATTATTAAGGGAACCATGCCATCTCTTAATCTCTGATAGCCAAATATTATAAATTCATATAAAATAAAAACATGACATTCTTGACCATAACGATGAAGGTAAGATGTTATAAAATAAAACAATTGATGTAGTGTCACAACTTCTCCAACAGGGATAATCTTTGCATTCGTACAATCTTTATTCTATTAAAGAAATGCCATTTCTTCATCACCTACCAGAAAAATCAAAATATAGTTTTCTGTCAGAAAAGTCACACTAACCTCTTTTGCTTATTTATTTCAGTGGAAAAATGCCCTTCATGAAAACAAGAACAATAGTTCTTCTGTACCCCAGTATCATTCCAATGGTTGTTGGAGTCTGAATATTTGAACCCAAGCAGCAGAATTTTAGAGTCTGAGAATTTCAGAGGAAAAGGCACAAGTTTGGGTCTACATGTGTTCATCAGTGGCTATGCTTCATAGCAGATGCTCCAGGGGGAGAAGGGGAACAGATGTAGCTTTGAAGAGAGTCAGTCTCTGCTGTGGGACACAGTTGCTCATAGCTGGGGCTCGGTGCTGGTGAATCCGGGAGCCGCATAGCATTATGGCGCAGTGGTTCAATTGTTATTACTGAGTGTCATTGTGCCCTGATTGCAAGCACTCAAGTGTTCAGAGGGGGAATCATGGGTACCAAATGGAGGAAAACAATACACAGGAGCCTAATATCTTTAAGCGGGTAAATTATCTTTTCCTTGAGAAAGCAGAAAATGTTAATGGCTGAGTCTGCCAAAACATTTTATAATAGAGGTAAATAAAGAAACAAAAGATTGTTCTAGTACTTTTGTGTGCAATTAAAGCATGTCATTCAGTACCCTGAATGAATCTGGGAGCACTGACATAAACTTACAACGGTATCATAAGAGGTGTAATTCGGTTTGATTTTTGTCTTTGTAAAAAATACTTCGTAAGTGGAGGTTTTTAATTTGTGTACTAATATTTTAGTTTTTTTTCTATAATGTACCAACATTAGAGTAGAAATAAGTTTTATTCCTATTTCTCTTCTATCTTTTCCCTCTTGTAACTCATCCCACTGGACTACTTTGCCATTGAGACTAAATTTTGTTAGTCAAAGTTTCTTTTCTTCTAGGTGACAATATAGTTATTAATTTGTAAAATTAGATTGGAGGGGAAAGAAGAATCTATGAAATAAGGGGCTTTTAGAAACAGCAGAATTGAACCAGCTGGGCAATACTGGTTGTCTCTCGGCCTGTCTCCTCTGACTCAAGTGGCATGATTTACCTGGAACATCTAGAAAAGTTTTGCCTACTTTCACTTTTGGGTTAGTTAAGGGCATGTTGAAGGAAAAGCGACCTCCTTACCCCAAAACTTTCTGCACCCAGATGGTAGAATGATAGAAGGCAAAAAATAGAAGTCGCTTCTCTGATGTCACAATGAAGTAGGTTTTTTTCCTGTATGGTAAAAATACATCTAACTATCTAACTATCTTTGAAAGAGCTCTTTTAATAAGAGTAAAGTTAAAAACTCTGCATCATATGAAGCATTGTGTCATAGCTTAATTGGCCTCAGATTGTCTTTCCAAGTGATAACCTAAAATAACATCCCTCTGACCATCGGCAAGGTCTTTGTTTTAATGAAATATGGTAAGTGTTCATGAAATAAATAAAATGGTATATTGAGAGCCTAAAAGGTGAAATAGACCTTCCTAAGGAGGTCAAAGAAAACTTCCCTGAGGAATTAATTTTGAGGTGAGATCTGAAGAAAGTGCAGGGATTGAGGGATAGAGGAGAGGAAGACTGTTCTAGGCAGAGGAAAGAGTATGTGCAAAGATCCTGTAGCAGGATCTTTGGCACTCCAAAAGGTATAACTAAGTGAAGAGTGGTCACATCAGAAACCCATTTCACCCTATTTTCAAGATCTGATTTCCTATAAATTGAAAGCAGACTCTTCCTTACACACTTAAAAAAATATATCCAATTTCTAGAACTCTCATCCTAGTTTGGAAGTCAATATCATCCCTTTGTATCGCATCTTATTTTTATTTTTAACTGAAAAGGGAAATCTGTGCTGATTGACAAGACAGCTATATAGTACTAGTTTCTTAAATGTCTACACATGAGAGTTTATTCAATATGATTTTATAATGACAGCTTTTATAAAATTGAATAAATATTATTTGCTTAGGACAAATAATATAATGAATCCAATTACAAAATAAGAAAACTGATTGAATCACTGTACAACACAAGTTAAATCATAATGAAATAATTTGAGCTTAATTTGAATGTAATAATTCATGCATCTTCACATTTTTTGTTTCTTTTTAATATAGTGAGCTAATTACCTTCTCAAAACCTCTGTAAAATAACATTTGTAAGGGCCATGAAAGTATTCTGCTCTACAAATTTCAAAAAAAATTACAATAGAAATATGTATTTAAGATGAATTCAAAAAATTGTGGTGATGAATTATTTTAATGTGCTTCACTGTAATGTCAAAGAGTATAGTGTTTATTCTTTTTATTTTTAGAGTTTTCAGTACCATTCTTTATTTTAATAATTTTTAATCTTATGTTCTTTCTTTTTCCTGCTATTTTTATTCTCTGGTGATTTGAAAAGTAAATGCATAACCCATTTAATTCCCCTAGAGTTTTCATTTACAGTTTGAAAATACGGATCATTCTCCAATTATATTATCACAAGTCATAGTAGTGGTTGAATTCCCCTTTCTACAAGATGAGGAAATTTTATTAATTTTTCACTGATGCCTTTCCAACTTTGGAATTTTGGTTCATATTAACCGGTATTTTGACACATTATTTTTTTCCATTGATGAGATTTTTCTCCAGCACTACTTTATTTACCTTTATTGTAAAGCTTCATTAGAATTCCCATTACAAACTTGACCTTCTTCAGTCTTTTGACTTTTCCAATAAACAAAATAAAAAAATAATAGATAGTGCATAAATAGACTAAGAAGTCTTTTTTAATTTTTCCCAGTGTTTTCTGTAGAAAACAAAATGACTGCTTATCTCAAATCATTTGTCTCTATCTTTTGGGTCATTAATGTTTTCCATTATTTTGTTTCAGATTTGATGAACCTGTTAGTACTGCTCTTAGAGGTCTTTGAGATTTATTTGAGGTACACTTTGGTAAAACACACAGAAAAGATAGCAAAAGGAATGAATAACCATTGATGGTTTTGATGTCAATAAGAATTTAAATAAATCACAGACTACCTTTCCTAAAAAAGTAATACACATTTTATCATGAAAAAGATGAGTTTCAGGAAAGTTGGTCAGGCAGTTTTTTGTCCTAAATAACCTCATTAATTAAGTTAAATCTGAAATTTGTAGATTTATCATTTTGCAAACTGGCAAAGCTTACTAAAAATAAATATGAATATGAGGTCATTCAATGAAGTTTTGGTTCTACGAGACCTTGTCACTAGTGTTGTTACAATATTTCTTATGTTGAACACAGATTCACAGTATACTTATCTTATTTAAGAAAAGACCAACCACTTTCTTTTTGCCTTTGTTTTTGTCACTTTTCACAAGGTGCTTCTTCTTACTGGCCATTATGGTGCTAGGCCAAGAGCTAAAGATTCCAGATTATTCTTGTTAAAGTTACTTTAGAGAATGTGTTTTCCTCTTCAAGAATAATTTTTAACACTTGCATTTTATGTTGGAATTATATTTGCTGTGGAATTACATCCTTTTAACCCAAACTTCCCATTCTTTATTTTGGATTATCTTTGATTCAACTGCAATTTTTATTAACTTTTTTCATTGGGTAACATAGTGGAATACTTTCTGAGCTCCCATTGTGTAAGGTTGTCTTTCAATTTCTCATGTGACTGAAAACTTACTTGTATGGAATTTTGGGCCATTTTCTTCACCAAGAATTCTATAGATATTGCCAAATGTTTTTAAGTTTTGGTGATAGAGTAGACATCTGAGGCAAATTTGATCTGTGATTTCTGTTAAGGCAAATTTTTATTTTATTCAGATGCCTATAAGATGGTTTTCTTAATACATTAACTTTAAAACTGTAACCAGGGTAAACCCAACACTTCTCCAGGGTTGTAAAAAGTTAGATTAACTCAAATGCAGTGTGTGCTGTGCTGTTTATGTGTTTAATCTTTGTATTGAATTATAACTTCCTGCTTACTAGTCTCCCTGCCTCCCTTGGCTTTTTATCTCCCTAGTTACACTGACAGTGTCATATTTATGCGGTATCTTTAGCATGTTGCACAGTACTAGGTACAACATAGCTCTCAATTAATATTTGTTGAGGGAATGAGTGAGCATGCAAATAAATTCTCCCTTCAAATTCCAAAGGTAAACAAAATTTCTCCAAGTAATTTTCAGTGCAAGCCAACAGACATAGGTAGGAATGAGAATTAAGAATCTACATGTTTTAAAGAAATTTGAGAAAAATATTAAATGATTATAACAAATATTAAAACTTTGTTCCAAATAAACCATTGAATATCAACTATTATGACTGAATTCCAGGTTGCTTTGTCTTTGTTTTGTATATTGACTATTTTACATGACTGTTTACTTCATTATGTGGTTGGTGATTTTTGATAGTGTGATTATTTCCAGTGGCCACTGTCTTTCTTGGGAATATCCTGTTTTTTTAGATGTAAGCATATACATGACTTTTAAGTTTGTCCCTGAAAGGGGCAAAATTCACATAAAAAATGAGAATAAAATTTCTAATGTCCTACCTGAATTGTGGGTAGCCTTGGGTTCCAATTCCTCCCAAGTCACTCTTTCCCACCAGAGTTGTGGTAGATGGAAAGCTTCCATGCCATATTAGACAAGAACAAGCAGAGAATGCCTTAGTTCTTGAGTTTATCTGGAGTCTTTATGCCTTTCAAGGCATGAGGTCTTCATTTTACATCCTTATTTGGTCATCAAAACGCATGATCCTACCAGATAAAGATTAAATCTATGTTGGAAAACACTAGGCTCACCTGACTTCAGCTCTGCGTTAACTTTGTATTATTGCTTCATTAGCAACTTTCTTTTTCTTTTTTTTTGGCTTGAGCTCAACAACATAATCTTCAATAGATTTTGTTTTTATTAGTTTCAGGTGCACAAGACAAAGCAATACTTAGACGTTTATCATTTATATCCCTCACCTTGTGGACCCCCCTCCCCCCATCCACTATCTCTCTGACGTTGAACCAAGCCATCATATTTCCAATGTCTCCACTCCCAATGCTGTACTGCGCCTCTTGTAAGTATATACATACATATATATATACATATACATATATATAAAATTATAGTTGGCATTCATTATTGTTCAGCTTCAGGTGTACGTTGCAGTGATCAGGCATCTACATCTTCCCTGAGGTGGTCTCCCAAATGGGACACGTGTCCATCGGATACCCTACAAAATCTTTATAACATTATTGATTATGTTCCCCAAATTAATTTTCAAAGCCCCGTGGCCATCATGTGATTACTGCCTGTTATCTTATCCCCTCACCTTCCCGCTTATCTCCACTCCCCTGCACATCTAACAATCCTCAGTTTCTCCTCTTAATCTCCAAAACTGTTTCTGATTAGTTCATTCACTGATTCTCTTCTTTAGATTCCGCATATAAGTGAGATCATATGGTAATGGTCTTTCTCTGTCTGACTTATTTCACTTAACATAATGTTCTCTAGGTCCATCCATGTTGTTGCAAATGGTAAAATTTCTTTCTTCTTTATGGCTGTGTAATACTCCATTGTATAAATGTACCACAGCTTTTTAATCCAGTCATCTACCGCTGATCATTTCGGTTGTTTCCATGTCTTGGCTATTGTGTATAGTGTTGCAATAAACATAGGAGTGCACACAGATTTCTGAATTGGAGTTTTCGATTTTTCTGGATAGATGCCTAGGAGTGGAATTACTGGATCATAGGGTAGTTCCATTTTCAGATTTCTGAGATACCTCCATACTGTTTTCCATAGCGGCTGCACCAATATGCAACCCCACCAACGGTGCACAAGCGTTCCCTTTTCTCCACATCCGCCCCAGCACTTGTTTGTTGATTTATTGATGATAGTCATTTTGACTGGGGTGAGGTGGTATCTCATTGTGGTTTTTATTTGCATTTCTCTGATGGTTAGTGAGATTGAGCATTTCTTCATATGTCTGTTTGCCATCTGTATGTCCTTAGAAAAATGTCTCTTCAAGTCCTCTGCCCATTTTTTAATTGGGTTGTTTGCTTTATTGGAGTTGAGTTGACTGAGGTTTTTTTATAGATTTGTGATATTAACCCCTTATCAAATATATCATTGGCAAATATCTTTTCCCATTCAGTAGGATCCCTTTTTGTTTTATTGATGGTTTCCTTTACTGTGAAAAAACTTTTTAGTTTCATGTAATCCCACATATTTATTTTTTCTCCTACTTCTCTCACTCGAGGGGATATATCAGTAAAAATCCTACTCCGGTAATGTCTGTGAAGTTTCTTCCTGTATTTTATTCTAGGTATTTTATGGTTTCAAATCTGCATTTAAGTCTTTAAGCCATTTTGAATTTATTTAGGTATATGGTGTAAGTATATAGTCCGGCTGCATTTTTTTGCATGTCTCTGTCCAGGTTTCCCAGCACCATTTATTGAATAGACTGTCTTTACCCCATTGTACATTCTTGTTTCCATTGTCGTAGGTAAAATGGCCATATAGGCATGGATTTATTTCTGGCCCCTCCATTCTGTTCCATTGATCTATGTGTCTATTTTTATGCCAGTACCATGCTGTTTTGATTACTGTAGCCTTGTAGTATAATTTGATGTCAGGTATTGTATCTCCCACTTTGTTTTTATTTCTCAAGATTGCTGATGCAATCCGGGGTCTTTTATGGTCCCATATAAATTTTAGGATTATATGTTCTATTTCTGTGAAAAACGTCCTTGGTAGTTTGATAAGAATTGCATTGAATATATTAGGCAGTATGCACATTTTAACTATAATAATTCTTCGTATCCATGAAAGTGATATGTGTTTCCATCTATTTATATCTTCTTTCATTTCTTTCTTCAGTGTCTTATAATTTTCTGAATACAAATCATTTACTTCTTTGGTTATATTTATTCCCAGGTATTTTATAGTCTTTGGATCAATTGTAAATGGGATTGTTTTTTAAATTTCTCCTTCTGATGTTTTATTATTGACATATACAAATGCAACTGTTTTCTGAATATTAATTTTGTATCCTGCTGTTTTACTAAATTCATCTATCAGCTCTAATAGTTTCTTGGTGGAGTCTTTAGGGTTCTTTATATATAGTATCATATCATCTGCATATAATGATAATTTTACTTCCTTCTTACCAATTTGGATGCCTTTTATTTCTTTTTATTGTCTGGTTGCTGTGGCTAGAACTTCCAGCACTATGTTGCATAAAAGTGGAGATAGTGGGCAGCCTTGCCTTGTTCCTGACCTTAGGGGGAATGGTTTTAGCTTTTCCCCATTGAGTATGATGTTAGCTGTGGGTTTGTCCTTTATATGGCCTTTATTATGTTGAGATATGATCTCTCTATTCTCACTTTCTTAAGTGTTTTTATCATAAATGATTGCTGGATTTTATCAAATGCTTTTTCTGCATCTATTGATATGATCATGTGATTTTTATTTTTCATTTTGTTAATGTGGTGTATCACATTAATTGATTTGTAGATGTTGAACCACCCTTGCATACCAGGGATGAATCCCACTTGATCATGGTGAATGATCTTTTTAATGTATTGTTGCATTCTGTTCGCTAATATTTTGTTTTGGATTTTTGCATCTATGTTCATTAGAGATATCAGCCTCTAGAGTTCTTTTTTTGTAGTGTCTTTGTATGATTTGGGGATCAGGGTGACAGTGGCTTCATAAAAAGCGTTTGGGAGTCTTCTCTCCTGAATTTTTTGGAAGAGCTTGAGGAGAATAGGTGATAATTCTTTTCCGAATGTTTTGTAAAATTCACCTTTAAAGCCATCTGGTCCAGGGCTTTTCTTTGTTGGGAGATTGTTGATTACTGATTCAATTTCCCTGGTGGTAATCAGTCTGTTCAGTTTTCTGTTTCTTCTTGAGTTAGCCTTGGAAGGTTGTATGCCTCTAGAAAATTGTCCATTTCTTCCAGATTGTCAAATTTGTTGGCATAGAGTTACTCATAGTAATTTCTTAAAATGTTTTGTATTTCTGCGGTGTCTGTTGTCACTTCTCCTCTGTCAATTCTGATTTTATTAATTTGGATCCTCTCTCTTTTTTTTTTAATGAGTCTGGTTAAAGGTTTGTCAATTTGGTTTATCTTCTTTAAGAACCAACTCTTGGATTCATTGATCTTTTGTATTGTTTTTCTGGTTTTTATGTCATTTATTTCTGCTCTGATCTTTATTATCTCCTTCCTTGTGCTCTCATTGGGCTTATTTTGCTGTTCTTTCTCCAGACCCCTTAAGTGTGAAGATAAACTGTTGAGTAGTGATGTTTCTTGTTTCTTTAGGTAGGCCTGCAGTGTTATGAAGTTCCCTCATAGGACTGCTTTCGTGCACCCCATAGATTTTGGGTCGTCGTGTTTTCATTTTTGTTTGTCTCGAGATATCTTTTGATTTCTTCCTTGATCTCCTGGTTGACCCATTCATTATTTAGTAACATGTTATTCAGCCTCAATGAATTGCTGTGTCTCCCAGTTTTTTCCTGTAGTCCATTTCTAAATTCATAGCACTGTGATCAGAGAAGACAATTGATATGATTTCAATTTTCTTAAATTTATCAAGACTTGTTTTATGGCCTAACATGTGGTCTATCTTGGAAAATGTTCCATGTGCGCTTGAGAAGAACGTATATTTTGCAGCATTGGGGTGAAATGCTCTGAAAATCTTGAATAAATCCAAGTGGTCCAATGTATCATTTAAGGCTGTTGTTTCAATATTGATTTTCTGTCTGGAAGACCTGTCCCTTGTTGTCCGAGTTGTGTTGAAGTCCCGTACTATGATAGTGTTACTGTTGATCTCTGTCTTTATGTTAGTCAGTACCTGTTTTATATATTAGGCCCTCCTATGTTGGATGCACAGATGTTTACTAGGGTTATGTCCTCTTGTTGGATCGATCCCTTTATTATTATAATATAATGGCCATCTTTATCTTTTAATATGTTCTTCATTTTAAAGTCTATTAGGTCAGATATAAGTATTGCAACTCCAGCTTTTTACTCATTTTCATTTGCATGAAATATCTTACTCCAACCTGTCACTTTCAGCCTGTGTGTGTGTCTTTTGATCTGAGGGGAGTCTCTTGTATACAGCATATACAAGGGTCTTGCTTTCTTATCCACTCAGCCACCATGTCTCTTGATTGGAGCATTCAATCCGTTTACATTTAAAGTGATTATTGATAGGTACATAGTTATTGCCATTTTTAAAATTTGTAGTTAGATTGTTTTCATCTGTCTTCTATTTATAGAAGTCCTTTTAGTATTTCTTGCAATACTGGCTTGGTGGTAATAAATACCTTTAGCTTATTCTTTTCTGGGAAGCTCTTTATCTCTCCATCAACTTTAAATGATAGCCTTGCTGGATAAAGCAATCTGGGTTGTAGGCCTTTGTTTTCCATCACTTTGAGTATCTCCTGCCACTCCCTCCTGGCCTTCAATGTTTCTGTAGAAAAGTCATTTGATAATCTTATGGGAGTTCCCTTGTATGTAACCCTCTGTCTTTCTCTTGCTGCTTTTAGGATTCTCTCTTTGTCTTTAACCTTTGCCATTTTAACTATAATGTATCTTGGTGTGGACCTGTTGGGGTTTATCCTGGTTGGAACTCTCAGTACTTCCTAGGCTTGTATGTTGGTTTCCTTCAACAGGTTAGGGAAGTTTTCCTGCATTATTACTTCAAATATGTTCTCAATCCCTTGCTTCCTCTCTTCACCTTCTAGTATTCCTATGATGCGCATATTCTTGCGCTTGATGTTATCCCAGAGGTCTCTTAAACCATCTCCATTGTTTTATATTCTTTTTTCTTTCTGTTGTTCTGTTTGGGTGATCTCTGCTAACTTGTCTTCTAAGTCGCTGATTCGATCCTCTGCTTCATCTAACCTGCTGGTAATTTCTTCAAGTGAGTTCTTTATTTTGGTAATTGTGTTGTTTTGTTCTAACTGGTTGTTCGTTATGATTTCTACATCCTTCTTTATGTTGTCTCTAAGCTCCTTAAACATTTTTATCACCAGTGTTCTGAACTCTGTCTCTGATAGTTTGGTTACCTCTGTTTCATTTGGTTCCACTTGTGGAGGTTTCTTCTGTTCTTTTATTAGGGACATGTTTCTTTGTTTCCCCATTTTGGCTGACTCTCTGTGTGTGCTTTGATGTATTAGGTAGATCCCCTAGAGTTCTTAGTTCTTGCTGGGTTATCTTATGTAGTATGTGTCCTTTATATTTGACTTGCATTACTTCGTTCTTCTCCTCTGCATGTGCTCCAAAGGTGACTCTTGTGTTGTGTATATTATCCTGTTAAAGAAGATCTTTAATTGCTTTTTGCTTGTGAGTAGGTGGGATTAACTCCTAAGCTGACTACTTGTGAGACTTGGCTCTGCCCACTGCAGGGTGCTCTGCTTTGTGAGGATTGACCACTTAAATGTGGTTTGGCCTCTATGGGCTCTTGCGCCAGCAGAGAATTCCCTCTGGGTGTGTGACTTGTAGGTCAAACACGGTAGTACTCTGGTTTGGTCTGGAGTTGGCTTCTGGATATGTTGAATCTTGTGCCTCTGAATCTGGGCCCTGGTAGGGTAATTTCAGAACAAAGCAAATCACCAAGCACAACAACAACAACAACAACAACAACAACAAAGAAAAAAATCAAATACATTCACATGTAAAAACACCTGATAACCCCCTCTCAACATAGGCAAAGATATCAAAGATATAAAGACAAAACAAAAGAAAACAAAGCAAAACAAAAAGCAGCGCCAGTCTTGGTTTAAGCCCACCAAGTAATCTCCTGGTTGTCCTCTGCTGTACCAAAGAGTCCCCTGCCTATTATGCAAGCAGAACCGGTCACCTGGTGCCCAGAGTGACTTTGGGACTGTAGATTTAAATGTGTGGGGTTAGGGGGGTCTGGATGATAGGTTTTACAAAGTCAGTGCAGTTTCTGCCCTTGCCTGGATATATGCACATTGAGAGTAGCAACACCAGCCTGTGTGCAGTACTCCTGAGTCTTACGGCACTTCCTCCGTGTGTGTGTGTGGGGGGGGGGGACGGGCAGGAGATTTCTAAGCTGCTGAAAGCCAGGAGCTGCATCTGCCACTTACTGCTGATCTCTGGGAGTGCCTCAGCTGTTGCACTTGCCCTGCCCTAGGCAGGCCAAAAAGGGTGGGGGCTGGGGATGGAGGGGTCTTCTCTCTCCCAGCCCAGCCATGTCACACTCTTCCCGCAGGCCAGAAAAGGTGGTGGCTGGGAGTGGAGGAGTCTCTTCTCTCCTAGCCCAGCCAAAATCACACTCTTCCCAGCCTCTTCCCTGGGTCAGAGCTGCCTGTCAGTCTTCTCAGAGCCTGAGCACCATGGCCCCTCTGTAATCTGGCACTACTCCTCATTTCAGGAGCCAGTTTAAGTCTCTGGATGGGCGGGGGTAGGATTGGAAGAGAAGGGGGAGGGGCCCTGGTATAAAGTCTGTGTTCTTTGTCCACCCTAGGTCCCATCAAGCTGCCCCCTGAGGGAGCAATCAGCTGTGGGACACAGGGAAAGAGCCCACCTCCTGGCTTTTGTGTTGTCTGATCCATCCTGGGGTCCCATGTGTCTCTGGAGCCTGCCGCGTTACCGCTGCCAGCCGTGATTCCACCGCAGGACTGTGTGTTTCCACTCCGCTCCCTTCCTTCTTCCCCTGCTTGCCCAATTTGCGCACCTTCAGGTAATCCTTCCACGAGTCTCTTAGCTGTTCTGCATGATTAGCAAAGAGTTCTTTGATAGGTTATATGTCCCGTTTGTAATAAGATCCGAAGGAGAACTGAGAAAGTGAGCCCCGCTGCCGCCATTTCTATGACGTCTTAGTCTTTAATAGTTTTCATTTACAAAGTATTCTTGTGTATTTGGTGAATAAGTTCACTCTACTCTATCTACATGTATTCATCTTTGAACTTCCAGTGCCTTCTCAAGTCTGTGGACCATAGTTGCCCCTCAATTGATTTGCTGAATTAATTATGTAATAAGTGAATAAAGCAGATGTGAATGTCCTAAGTTAATCGGAAAGTTGTTCATTGAAAAGGTTTTCATTGGAAAGGTGGAGAATAACCAACAAATTGAGCTATCTTATCTAATCAGGGGAAAAAATCATGGGAAGTATGAGAGTATAAAACAGATGACAACAGAGCACTAAGGAATAACTTCCATGATTTCCATAACTTGCCTGAGACCTGACTTCTGTGGGGAAATAAAAGTTTTGCTGTGTTGATACTTTACTGATTTTATTATATTGAGTTTCTGTAGCTTCACGAAATATACAAAATAAAAATTCTGCCAAAAATGAAGGAAGATGCCATTGAAAATAAAGAGTGAAAACGCCATCTAATGCAAATTTCTGGTAGCAAAATCCTCTCCATGACAACCCCAGCTTGACAAATTTGGATCATACTCTCAATATATATATATATTTGGCAATAATGCCAATTTTCTCCCAAACAGAAACTATGCATTCTCTGTTTTCCAGATGTACAACTCCCTCTGGTTAATTCTTACAAAAATGGCTTTCACTGTTCAAAAAAAAAAAAAAAATTAAACAAGTTTCTTTGTGTTTTTATTGTTTCATTTGATAAAAGGCAGTTTATCTACCAAGCACATACGTTGCTTTCTCAGAGTATCTTGTGGCAGCCCAGCTTTTTTTCTTTTTTTAAATCTGCATTTGCTAAATTTAGTATAAACGGTAGGATAATCCTTGCTAGGAAAGTGGATTATAAAGATAAAAGAAAGAAACATTAAGTTCTTTTCCCAACGAGTTCCAAATGTGCCTTTCTGACTATATTGTGCCATAAACACCAGGGCAATGACGCCAGCTGCTCTGACTCTCGGAGGGCATGATATTTCCTCCCATTCTGGCACCAGCCACTACCCCAAAGGAAAGAAACTCTCACAAGCCAGAAGTAGACAGGCAGAGTTGTCACCAGGGCTACAGATAAACGCTGGGTCCTGATAGCTCTCTGCTGACAGTGAGTTCCTGTAAACATAAAAAAGTAAAATAGAAAAATACACTAAATCCAGACATAAAAACAGGCTTTTGGACATTTTTCCATTATATTCTTCTGATATTTTATATGTGTGATATCCAGAACTCTTGGCAAAGATGTATTAAATTGGAGTAAGGCAAAGAAAAGGAGGGACTGAACTCCCTGAATGGATTAATTAATGCATGACTTACATACTTCCATTAGTATAGGCACTTTCTTCTGTATTATTGCATTTTTGTACAGCTGAAAACAATGCATTGGATTATGTTAAAGCCAGAAACATCACTAAGCGCCATAAAATGGGAGGCGTACATCCTGCTTTATTTTGTGATTTTATTTTATTCCATTAAATGGTAAGATTGAGCATTTTCTTACTCTTAAAACAAACACAAAACAAAACTACACTCCCAAGAAAGACTGGGAAGTACTGTCCTCAGCATCATTATTCCAACATTCTTAAACACTAGCCATAAATCACTATGTTATTGTCTGATACTGAAAGTAACAAACAAATAAACAGGAGTACGTCATCCCAAGCTTGATGAGGTACTAGATGATGATTGCCCAAAGCGGCTTCTGTATATTGTCCTTTCACACATACTCACTTTAATTGTTTGCTAATTCCATCACACCCCCCCCCCACCTTGTTCTGCAGTGAAACACTGAGCCTATGTGCTGGTGAAGAGCTAAAAGGTGATTGTGTCCCCATCCAATACAATGAGACCATATGCTGGCACCTATTGACCGCTCTACAGCAGACAGACGAAGCTTCAGAAAAATTTTCACAAGAGAATCTAGACTTAAGTCTTAGCCCTGACACTTATGAGATTTGATGCTGGTTATTTAATTTTTTTAAACCTCTGCTTTTTAGTCTGTAAAATGAGTACAATCTCCCTGACATTTCTTCCTCAAAATAGGGTGAGATAATGTGTGTGAAAACGTTTCCAAGTTTGTTTACAGAAGTGAGATTTTCCTATTTTGGGAAGGTTTGTATTTGGTATATACAGCTGACACTTAGAACTGCCTATGTGTCAGATACTGTTGTGAGTTATTTAAATATTTACCTCATTTAATCCTCACAACAACCATGAAGTAGAGATGATTACTTTCCCCATTTGACAGATAAGTAAACTGAGGCACTGAGAGACTAAGTAACTCATTCATGTCGTTAATCCTTAAACTATACTTTAGTTTTATGGATGCCACTGATTGAACTGGTACTATACTTACGTTATGAAAACAGTGAACTGGACTCTAAATTGTTTAGCTATAGTATTTTGAGACATAAACCCTGAAAATACAGTAGAGGCCAATCTGAGAATAAAGTCAGATTAGAGACACCAGAGTATCCACTGTGCACGTAGAAACAATGAAGGCTAGCCACAGAGGGACAAAAGTTTATAGGAACATGATTTCCAGAACTTGCCTGACACCTGACTTCTGTAGGGAAATAAAAGTTTTTCTATTAGAACTGCCTAAGGTTGGACCTTTTAGTCATTATCACTTGATTTGTATAATTATCATAGTCCATGTAAGCAACAGCAGGAAAAATGGGTGGCAAAGCACAATGTGGAAAATCCTATCCCACCACATCTTATTAAATGTGTTACAAAATGTTATAAAACAAAATTGAGCAGGGAAAGTTCAGAATAGGAAGGAATAAGTATTATTAAATTGCATATATAATCTGGAAAGAGGGTTCAGAGAATGCATTAGAGTCACTGTGCCCATTTTGTACAGTTTGACTAGAACACCAAGTCCTTAGGAGCCGACCATAAGCAGTAATGGCACCAACAACACTTTTATGGGGAAGGCAGACATTTGGATGCACTCGTGGTGTGTGCATCATGGGCTATATGTTCATTCCTGTAACTATTTGCTCCCTTTTTTCTTACTGTTTTCTCAGTTTCTATTGTTTCCCACTTAACAAATACCTAATTGCAAAATGTCAGTTTTCAGGATTCATGTCAGGTTTTGACGGAATGGATGACTTTTTTATTTTTTTTGGCCATTGATTCTGTATTTGTTATCTATCGCTGAATAGCAAGTAGCACCAAAACTCAGTGGCTTAAAAAACAGCCTTTTTTTTTTTTTTAATCTCACAGTTTCTGTGAGTCAGGAATCTGGGCACACTTAGCTAGGTACCTCTGTCTCAGGGCTTCTCTCAAAATTGCCATCAAGTTGTTAGCCAGGGCTTCTGTCATTTCAAGGCTCACGTGGGGAAAGATACACTTCCAAGCTCCCGCCAATTGTTATTGGCAAGATGTACTATTTTGCATGCTTTTGGGCTGAGAGCTATTGGCTAGAGGCTGCCAATATTGGGCATTTCCACATCACCTCTTCATATGTCAGTTCAAACATGACAGCTAGTTTACTGGTAAACAGCTTGAACATGGGAGTCTTCTAGATTTGAGCATCCACTCATGAGATATAGAGGCAAGGAAGTTTGGGTACCAATAAAATAAAAGGTTAATATAAAAACAGTGGAAGACAATGGAACTCAAGTGTAATGGCAGGTCATTGGAAACTAGAAGGCCTAGGAACTGAGAATCCACATGTTTGGTGAGTCTTTCATGTGAATGTTGAAGTCATAATTGTTGGCAGGAGTTGGAGTGCACTGAAAGGTTATAAGAATCAAATGGAAGGGGTTGTAAATTTAAAGGGATAACAACATGACAGGGGAGCAGGGAGCTCCCCTGATTTCACTAGGCCTGTCTAATATACGGAGTGTGACAAATTAAGCTGCCTCTAGTTGGATGGACAGCAAGAGAAGTGGTGACTTCCAGGGAGGGCTCGTCAAGGAGGTGGGTAGCTATATTCATGGAAGCTGTTTTGGATATAGAGGAGTTTTGTTTATCATAAAGTATTAATTCCAGAATTGCCCAAACAAGTGGCCAACTTCATAAATAAAACTAAGTAAATCTCTCTCCTGGCATGCTTTTCTCCCTCTTTTATCTGATATCCCCCAGTAAAGTCTTACACATACTCCTTTATCTCAGGCTTTGTTTTCTAGGGAACCCAAGGTAAGATAAAGGGAAAGGGAAACTTACATTTTTATTCAAAGGGAAATTTACGTATACACACACACAAACACATAGGGTGCCAAAAAAAGTATACACATTTTAAGAAAGGAAAACTGTATTAAAATTGAAATACTCAATATACACCAATAACAAAAGATGAACACAAGTCATTTTGATTTCTGCAATTACAAGAGGTGCTCAAAGTAGTTGTCATCAGCGTCCAGACTCTTCTGATTATAGTGAACTACTGCTTGAGCAACGTTGGCCAAAGTGTCCACTTGTATACATTTTTTTGGTACCCGCAGTATCTGTACATATATGAGCTTGGACACCTAAGTTTGTGAACTCATCCTAGAAAAAGTGCTACATACCTCATTGCTGAATATCACTAAAGTCACCTTTGAAGTACTCCCCTTGGGAAGCTATGCACCGACGCCAGCACCTAGTCCACCTTTCAAAGCAATTGTGGAACTCTTTTCTGGAATGCCATCAGAGCTGTCGTCATACTACCCTTGATGTCCTGAATGTCATCAAAATGTCTTCCTTTCAATATTTCCTTTATCTTTGGGTAAAGAAAAAAGTGACTGGGGACCAGTTCAGGTGAGTAGGGAGGAATTTCCATACAGTTATTTGTTTACTGGTTAAAAACTCCCTCACAGACAGTGTCGTGTAAACTGGTGCATTTTCGTGATGCAAGAGCTACGAATTGTTGGCGAAAAGTTCAGTTTCCTAACTTTTTCACGCAGCCTTTTCAGCACTTTCAAATAGTAAACTTGGTCAACTGTTTGTCCAGTTGGTACAAATTCATAATGAAAAATCCCTCTGATATCAAAAAGGTTAGCCACATGATTGCAACAAGTTTGCGGACGTAATTGTCAGACCTCATATGTGTGTATATATATATATATATATATATAAAACATGTCAGTTAATAATAACAAATTCTTGCCAAACTTTAAAAAAAAGATTTAAGATATGAATTATACTGTCTCTCATACCCACCACTACCACCATCTTCATTACTCTGCCTCCCTGAGACACAGAAAGGTAACAGGCACATGATGATTTAATTCTGTGATGACTGCAGGAGGAGGCCAAGGCCACCGCAGATGGGAATGAAGATGCTCATTTCCACAAAGTTGACACTGATTCATTAAGCTGATGAAAAGTTTCTTTCCCCTGAAATTTGCATGGTCTGTTCAGAAATCTTTTAAGATATCTCCATATTCTCTGTATCAAAAAGGGAACTGATAAAAAAATTAACAAAATTAAAAGATTATAACAATGCGTAGGTCATTTATAATCGGAGAAAAATTACAGTTCAAAGTATGTTAGTTTACTAGGGCTGCCGTAAGAAATTTCCACAAACTGGGGGGCTTAAAACAACAGAAATATACTCTCTCACAGTTTTGGAAGCTCAAAGTCTCAAAGTAAGGTCTTGCCAGGGCCCAGCTCTCTCTGAAGTTTCCTTGCCTCTTCCTAGCAGCTTCTGGTGGTTGCTAGCAATCATTGACATTCTTTGGCTTGTAACTTCACCACTCCAAAATCAACCGCTGACTTCACATGGCTCTCTTCCCTCTTTGTGTGTTTCTGTGTCTCCAAATCTCCCTTTCCTTATAAACATCACTGCCATCTGACTTATGGTCCAGTCTAATCCAGTATGACCTTATCTTAATTATATCTTCAAGACCCTATTTCCAAATAAGATCACATTCATAAGATTTCAACATTGCCTTTTTGTGGAACACAATTCAACCCACTATAGAATATTACCAAATAATTCTAGGAATTTCAACACTAATTTTCACAAACCAAAGCATCTACTAAATGAAGAGGTGAAGTAAGAAACCTTGGATTTTTTCTTCTTCCATTAAGGTAAATTGTCTATTCTCATGATCTCAGAGCAGTCACTTAAAAGAAATTATTTCCTCAAACCCAATTAAGCTAGTTAATTTTTATGAAGTTGTCTAGCCCTTAATTTTTATGTTCTCCCTTTTCAGAAAATACTGTATAGGCCGAAACCAGCAGCAGCGCAGCAGAACCCGAAGCTCCAACGACACACGGGAGTCCAGGGCAGAAAGGAGAGCACAGAAGCCAGGAGAGCAGCTAAGAGACTCATGGAGGTTTGCTTAGGGGTGCGCTAAGTGGGCAAGCGGGGGAGGAGAGAGGAGGGCAAGAGGAAACGCACCACACGCACCTCCCCACCGTAGCGCCGTGACCCTGCAGCGTGCTGCTGCACAGGAGCCCAGGGTGGAACAGAGCTGATAGATGAATTTAATAAAGTAACAGGATACAAAATTAATATTCAGAAATCAGTTGCATTTGTATATACCAATGATAAAATATCAGAAGGAGAAATTAAGAAAACAATTCCATTTACAATTGCTCCAAAGACTATAAAATACCTGGGAATAAATTTAACCAAAGAAGTAAAATATCTGTACTCAGAAAACTATAAGACACTGAAGAAAGAAATGAAAGAAGACATAAATAGATGGAAACACATTCCATGTTCATGGATAGGAAGAATTAATATAGTTAAAATGTGCATACTGCCTAAGGCAATATACATATTCAACGAAATTCCTATCAAACTACCTACGGCGTTTTTCACAGAAATAGAACATATAATCCTAAAATTTATATGGGACCATAAAAGACCCCAGATAGCCGCAGCAATCTTGAGAAATAAGAACAAAGTAGGAGGTATAACAATATCTGACTTCAAATTATACTACAAGTCTACAGTAATCAAAACAGCATGGTACTGGCATAAAAATAGACACATAGATCAATGGAACAGAATGGAGGGGCCAGAAATAAATCCATGCCTATATGGCCATTTAATCTACAACAATGGAAGCAAGAATGTAAGATGGGGCAAAGACAGTCTGTTCAATAAATGGTGCTGGGAAACCTGGACAGACACATGCAAGAAAATGAAGCTGGACCACTTTCTTACACCATATACAAAAATAAATTCAAAATGGCTTAAAGACTTAAATGTAAGATCTGAAACCATAAAATATCTAGAAGAAAATATAGGAAGAAACTTCGTGGACATTACCCGGAGTAAGATTTTTACTGATATATATTCCCTAGCACGAGGGAAGTAACAGAAATAATAAACACGTGGGATTACATCAAACAAAAAGTTTTTTCACAGCAAAGGAAACCATCAATACAGCAAAAAGGGATCCTACTGAATGGGAAAGGATATTTGCCAATGATATATATGATAAGGGATTAATATCACAAACCTATAAATAACTCACTCAACTCAACTCCAAAAAAACAAACAACCCAATTAAAAAATGGGCAGAAAACATGAAGAGACATTTTTTTAAAAAGGACATACAGAAAGCAAGAAGACATATGAAGAAATGCTCAACCTCACTAACCATCAAAGAAATGCAAATAGAAACCACAATGAGATACCACCTCACTCCAGTCAAAATGGCTATCATCAATAAATCAACAAACAACAAATGCTGACGCTGATGTGGAGAAAAGGGAACGCTTGTGCACTGTTGGTGGGATTGCAGATTGGTGCAGCCGCTGTGGAAAACAGTAGGGAGGTATCTCAGAAATCTGAAAATGGAACTACCCTATGATCCAGTAATTCCATTCCTAGGCATCTATCCAGAGAAATCCAAAACTCCAATTCAGAAATCTGTATGCACTCCTATGTTTATTGCAGCACTATACACAATAGCCAAGACATGGAAACAACCGAAATGCCCATCAGTAGATGACTGGATTAAGAAACTGTGCTAAATTTATACAATGGAGTATTACACAGCCATAAAGAAAAAAGAAATCTTACCATTTGCAACAACATGGATGGATCTAGAGAACATTATGTTAAGCGAAATAAGTCAGAAAGAGAAAGACAAGTACCATAAGATCTCACTTATATGCGGAATCTAAAGAAAAGAATAAGTGAATGAACTAATCAGAAACAGTTCTGGGGACAAAGAGGAAAAAACTGAGGGTTGTTAGATGGGTGGGGGAATGGGGGTAACCACAAAATGGCCTCAGGGTTTTTGAAAAATAATTTGTGGAACGTAATCAGTTATGTTGTAAAGATTTTGTAGGGTATCTGATGGACACAGGTCCCATTTGGGAGACCACCTCAGGGAAGATGTAGATGCTTGATCAATGTACTGTACACCTGAAACTGAACAATAATGAATGCCAACTATAATTTTATATATATAATGTGATGGCTCGGTGCGATGTCGGAGGGATAGTGGATGGGGAGAAGGGGGAGGGGGGTCCACAGTGTGAGGGATATAAATGATGAACGTCTAAGTATTACCTTGTCTTGTGCACCTGAAACTAATAAAAAAAAAAAAACACATATCTGAGTCTGTAATATAACATCTGGCATATAGTATTCTTGCCTTTTACTAAATTTTGCAATTTTTAAAATAAAAATCCATAGAATGATTAAAATTCTAAAAAAAGAAAATATTGTATAATAAATGACAGAATACAAAAGGACAAATTTAGATGAGACATATCCTTAGCCCTGGTGATGTTTTTACTTTGCTTTTGCTGTTCACACTTCCGAGGTTGAAAACATTGTAGGGGGTTGAACAATTGAGGAAAACAGAGAGAAGAGGGGCAATACATCAGAGTTGTTTTCCCACTTCAAATGACTTGATTCTGAGCTTTCCTACTGGCTCGAGGTTCTTTGAGGTAGAAGGCTTAGCATCCAAACAATGCACAAGTGCATACTGTGAAACAACATGCCAGCTGCTTACCATAACCACCACTGGGAAGAAAGAAAAGGGAGTTTCTCCATGTTGGCAAATGACTTTGGTACAAAGGATGTATGAAAGCAGAGAGCTTTTTCCCCTTGGCCTTCGTCACTGCAAATACATGCAGTCATGTAGACTGGCTCTCAGGTCTAAAATACAAGACCCTCTGAGTAGAGCTGCTACACACAGAAAGTACAAAGGCAGGGTGCATTTCACATCTGAGGACATAGCCAATCTTAATACACATTAGATTTTTGTTTAAAAAAAAAGTTACCAACTTTTATTACTTTTAAACCATTTCTGAGCCATTATTCTTGATGAGGTAGGAATGTGGAGTTAGTGCATTTATTCTATAAAAAAAAATTAAGACCAAATTTTGGATGTCTTCATTTTTAACCTTTTTTGTCGTCTTTGATGACAATGTTTTCCTAGTTTCTTTATTAATGATTTATTTTTCTTTTTGAAATTTTCATATGACTAATTTCAATATCATGAGGCTATTCTTAGAACTTAATGTGATGCAATTCCTATTGTGTTTCTCTTCACCACATTTCATCACCAGAATATTTTTCCAGATCCCAGATAATTAAAAAATGGATCAAATGGAGTCATTTTCTCACCGTCATTCTTAGCACCACTTCTCCTACCATTAGTCTATTTTGTCAGCCAGACTGTCACACACTGTGTAATTAAGTCACATTAAACATTATGCCATTTCTCAACTGACTCTCTTCTTCCAATACACAAAAGTGATTTTCCCATTGGCTTTAAAACCTACCACTTGTACTTTAACACTCCCCTATTAAATGTATTATTTTTGGTTCATGCATCTGTAAGCACAGTTATTTGTTCTTCAATGGTCCTGTCCAGAACACTTTTCTCAGTTTCTGAACTTCAAAATGAAAGCACTTTTAATGTCAGTAGTCTGTATACAACTTTGCCTTCAGATTCTTTTTTATTTATTTATTTATTCTTTTTATTATTAGTTTCAGGTGTAAAAAATGGTGTAATAGATAGATATTTACACCCCTCACAAAGTGATAATCCTCTCCCCCCATCTACTACCCCTCTGACATTGTATACAGCTGTTACAGTTCCATTGATTCTATTCCCTATGCTGTACTCCACATCCTGTGACTATATATATATATATATAAAATTATAGTTGACATTCATTATTATTCAGCTTCAGCTTCAGGTGTACAGTGCAGTGATTAGGCATCTATGCCATCCCTGAAGTGGTCTCCCTAATAAAACAAATGTCTATCGACAGCCTACAAAATCTTTACAACGTTATTGATTATATTTCCCAAACTGTCTTTCTTTATCTGTGAAATGAATGATTAGATTATTCCTATTCATGAGTTTACACCTTTTGTCACCTTTTAAACTTGACACAAACTCTAATTGCTAAGTGTTATTTTAAATTAATCTTACTAGAGCAGTATGAAATTCCATTTGATATAAAGAACGTATTGCTTAATCTCATAATTTATAATCTGCCTCAAATCTTTCAAGTAAAAAAGAATATAAAAATAAATTGAATAAATGAAAACATAGACTTTTCTAAAACCAAATGTTTTGAGGACTTTGTTTACACTCTATGATCTCAACTGCTGTTGACAGGTTGCTACAGGTAAGCTATTCAATTTAAATTTCAAGTTAAAACAACTCAGTGATTTTTGCTAATAATAATTGATGAGTGATGGGCTATTTTATTTTTACAAAGTCATGTGGAAAATAATCATCTGATTAGACAGAATCTTGACAACAATGTTGGTGGTATACTGTAATGTATAAAAGAAGAAAATCTACCCAATTAATTTTTCTTTTCCTTTTATTGCTATGTGAAAAAGAAAAATCAGGGGATGTTAGGCCAGAGGACACAACAAGAAAGGTTTTGTTTTTTTTGCCTGACTCGGGGCTGCATAATGCTAAAAGTACAATAAATAAATAAAAATAGAAGGAAGATGATTCATTATTAGTGTAATGGCTTAAATAGATAAAGTATGCACGCATGACACAAAGACATTTTTGGCAGCTGAACTAAATGTGAAAATTTTACTTCAAGATAAACTGAAACTAGAAAGCCAATCCAAGATGATTTAGTGTTAGTATAAGATTAAGGGTAATAAATATCCAATTCAGATCTTAGTATATGAATTAGGTTTGATTAAAGATCATAATAAATAAGAAAAATACTCAATTCTACATATTTACTTAAAAAAAGACTATCCTGCCACGGAAGAATTATTTACTTGGATTGTAACATTGCTTATGTTCAGTTGTTAAGTTAAAATGAGGCTAATTCAATCTGAGTGGTGTCCTTAGAAGAAGAGGAAGTTTGGTCACACCGTAGGATAGTATATTCGTCACACACAGGGATAAATATACAGAGAGAGACTATGTGAGTACACAGTGAGAAGGCAGCCATCTGCAATCCAAGGAGAGAGGCCTCACAAATAAGCAAACCTACTGAAACCTGACCTTGGACTTACTGTCTCCAGAACTGTTAGAAAATATTTTTTTGTTGTTTAAGCCACCGATTCTGCGGCATATTGTTATGACAGTCCTAGAAGACTAATACACATGGGTAAAAGCTTGAAACAACTCACAGCAGTTGCTTCAGAAACATTTCCATTTATAACATTGCATTGTCAGGTTCAGATACAAGGAATGATTGCATCAGAAGATATCTGCTCAGTTACCTTTGTTTCGGCTTCTCTGGTGACCCATTATTTCACAATAAGGATATGCTACCAGGAAAGGTTCTCCCACCCTGGCTTACCTCTGCTTGTCTTTCTGGACAACTTTTGTTTCCACCATTTTGATTCTCCAGGCATTACACAGGGTCTCACTGGGCAACCAAACTTCCGTAGGCCACACTACTGAGAGATAATGTGCTGAACTTCAAATGATCCCAATGGACTATCTATGCACCAGCTGTTTTCTGCTACCCAGAGCCAGGACTAGGATGGTCCTGCACTGGCACGACCCTGAGCATGAGAGACCCTGAACATTAGTGCCTCCTGAGATTTTGCCCCTTAGTCACCTCACTCACCTCATCTGAATTCCAGCCCAACTGGTGCCACACAGTATTTCTTAGTCCAGGTTCTTAGCCTTCATTCAGAGCATATACAATTTAGTTTTGGATACACAGTGGATATATATACATATGCTACATTAATGATAAAAGTGAGTTCTTTAGATTTTCAGGGGAAGTTTGCTTTCTTTAATGCGATGAAAATAACTACATAACATGAGGATCTTTAAGGTTATGGTTTTAACAGTGCCTGGAAGGTGGAATCTTCAAATCAAGTAAGATAAAGAAATGGATAAAAATTTCAAAGTATCTCATTCAAAAACCTCAGAGAAAACAGAGTTTCCACCTACCAGCTGTGTAGCATGGAGCAAATTACAGCCTCTTGGAACCTCTATTTCCTCGTGAGTTTATTTAGATGATTAGAAATAAACTATATAAAATGACTAACTTTGTGCCAGGCAAATGGCCTGGACTCACTAAATGGTTCTATACTTATTATCATTGTTTCTTGATTAATGCAAATCTAACCACCATCATCTCAGCAGGTCTTATTTGAGCACTCACATGACAGACATCAGAAATCAAAATTGACCTTAGCAATGATTTAGTCCAGTCGACTCATTTTTCAGAGAAAATTAATGCCCAGAGAAATTAAATGACATGCCTCAGGTTACAGAGCCAGTTGGTGGCAGTGACAGTGTCAGCTATAGAACATACGATTTCTTACTCGGTTCAGAATACTTTTCATTCCAGAGAACTTCATTAATAGCAGTGCACATGTCTTAATAAACACGTATTTGTAAATGTATGCTAATTACATGTAGAGAGTGAACTGAAATAAATGACATAATTATGAAATCTAAGTATGGTGGTAGTGCTGCACATGTACTCAAGACAATCCAATGTATGAAGTAATTGAAGGTTTCTGATAGTCTCTAACAAATCGAGTCTTCCTCACAAGCCCTGACCTTGCCGAATAGGGATGGGTTCATGGTAGAGATTTTAACTGCGTAATTAATAGCATCTCAGACTCTGGACTAAAAAGCTCTTTCAGGAAAAGTACTTCGTTTTACAGACTGCCAAGTCTCGAAATGGCTAAACAGGGATGTTGGGAGGGGTCACAAGGGGCTTCTTGCCTTTGCAGAAGTGGAGGAGAGATCCGAGGACCCTGGGGTGACCTCTAGGTTGTTTGTGTCCTACCAGTCTCAGCAGGAGGACGGCTGGTCTGTCACCGTGATTCTTTGTGTGTGCGTGTGTGTGTGTGTGTGTGTGTGTGTGTGTGTTTAGTTTGGTATAATTTGTGTTTTTTGTAACTTCTTTATTAGTTTCTGGTGCACAAAATAATGTAATAGTTAGACATTTATCATTTATATCCCTCACACAGTGACAATCCCCCTCCCCTCTTCCAATACCCGTCTGACATCGCACACAGCCATTACATTTCCACTGCCTCTATTCCCAATGCTGCACCCCCACGATTCTTGCACTAGTTTGTGAGGTGTAGTATAAACTTGTGACTTGTTTTCTTTGACTCTTCCGGGCTTAGCTGTCCCCCCACCCCACCCCCCCGCCTCTTATTTTCAACAACATCCTCCATCTGGTGGCTGACAAAGCTATTTTCGCTGTGTGTTCTGCACCATGGCCACCTCAACTCTTGCCAGGGTAGCCCCAGGGAGGCCTCTTCGCTCTGGGCTCAGCTATCTTCCATCTCCTCCCTGCCACATGATGCACTTCCCAGTCCTATCCAAGCCCCACAAAACAAGGGCAGCTCTGAGTAGTTTCTCAGCACCTCTTTCTGCTTAATGCTGCTATAGCTTAATTTCTTCTTTCTGTTCTGTGGCTGGCCCATGTTGCTGCAAATGACACACTGTAAAGTTGTCTTTTCAGAGTTCCAAGTGGAAGTGGGAAAAACCCTTCTGATTTGGCTTTCCCCTCATTTAGCTGCATACCTCCTACTGGGACTCGGAAGAGCTGGTGAAAACTATGACCCTTTACATCTTGCCCTTTGATTGTTTTTTTTTTTTTCCACCTTGGTGTCTTTCTTTCCGGACTTCACTGAATCATAAGAAACTCTCATTACCCTTCTTCTTCAGTCTACCCAAAATTCCTCTTCTGACATAATTTTCTTTTCTATACTTTGGATAATTTTGGATATCTATGATTTGAGTCAAATAGGCTAGGTTCATGATAATGAGACGTGTTAAATTAGGACACATAATATTAATATCTACATCAAAAAATTGCTTACCTTCAAAGATTTTTCTTTTCACTTGGATTAAAATACAAATTTTCTTCCACAACCTGTAGGGTTTGGTCTCCCCCTTTCCCCCTTCCAACTTCATCTTAAACCTCTCCCCCTTCGTCATTGCCCCCTAAATACACATCATATCAAGGAAGCTGATTCCCCACTCAGGGTCTTTTTTTCTCATTCTCTTTTTTTCTGGACCTTTGCAAACCCAGCTTCTTTTTATCCTTTAGGTCTCAGCTTAAAAATCTCCTCTCCAAAGAGGAATTCCCTGAGTATCTTACTGAAAGATCTTGAACTAACCACCCATGCCCTCCAGCCATTTGTAGCTAGCACAGTACCTTGGTTACATTCCCTCATAGCACTTAAGACAATGTGAAACAATTTTTCTTATTTGCATGTTTATTCATTTGTCTGTTTCTCAATAGAGAATGCACAGTACCAGACACTGCTTATCATGTTTATTTTATGCCTAGAACTAAATACTGTCTGTAACATAGTAGATGCTCGATAAGTAAGGAATCAATGAATAAATGAATAAATGTTGATGTGCTAGGAGTCATTATAAAGCTAACATTTCCTTATGCACCTATATCATTTATACTTTTGAGAATATTATAAATTCCATAATTAATATGGGACTATTATATTTAAGAACTGTCAAAATCGTGTGATTGGTTTTCTGACTAAGCATATGGTCTTCAAAAAAAAGACTTCAAAAAAACACATTGACATGTGTTTAAAAGAAAGAAAGAAAAAGAATGTTAGAACTTCACTATATTTCAAATGAGCATCTTATTATCCAATTAATTTGTCAATTTTATTAATACTTAACTTTCAACATTTCTGTTCTTCATTGTAGTTTATGTTATATAAAACATCTATTATCTCTGTTGCCAAAGTTTGTGAACATTCTCCTAATAAATGATAGTTAAATGTTGTTTCTCATCTATATAAACCCATGCATATGTGCACACATATATGGAATTTTTGCTAAAAATGAACTTTACACTAAAATGGCATAAAGATTGCTATACCTAGGTATATTAGGACTGCAAATAGAGGGTAATTGCCACCTGATGTCTTTGGTACCTTGTAATGAATCACATCAAAGCAGTTCTCCTTTCAGATAAAGCTGATAGAAAAACTATTAAACAATGGCCATTTCTTCATTATCTCCTTTGTATCCTTTTTGCACTGGTATATGCAAAAAGATAAACTCACAAGGAGTAAGATTTAATAGAATTTTGTAACTTGGTTACATTGTAATTTTCTTTCAATTGTTCTTTATTCAGAGTTAAACTATTGTTTATCTCTTTTAGCTCAATTACCTACTTAGAAAGTAATTTTACTGTACTGGATAAACGATTCATTTCTGTACTTTTTTCCCTTTAATTAACCATTACTTTTTATGTTTATAGATTTATAGTTTCAACCTTGAAACAATAGATTTTTACATGTGTCCCGTTGCATTGGAGGGTGACAATTTTAATCACTCAAGTTATAATTCAGCTTTGTTGGTGTTTAAGTTTCTATGATGTTTTCTACTGGTGTTTTCCGGTCCCTGTATCATTCTCAGCCTTTCTAAAAAACAAAACAAAACAAAACAAAACTCAATTTTATCTTGGTTCCATATATGATTCAAGAGAATTGATGTTTAAACAAAAACAGAAGAGGAGATTAGTCCGACTGTGTAACAATATTTGTTCACAGAGGAAAAGTCCTTTTATTTCTAGGTGTCTTCTAGCTCCTCATTCATTTCTCACAGCCTTGTTTGAAAACAGAATATACAGATAGTAAATCGTTGATTTCAAACATCACTGATAATTTAAATTTTATTTTCTTTCCAGACCACAGCGATTAAAAAGAAAAAAAAGACTTCGCTCTTTATTTACTTTCAAAATGTATACACACATTTATTTTAAGAAAGAAACATCGAGTATTAATTTCTGCACAACCTCCTATGGTCAATTTAACTGGAAGATCAGTCTCATGACCTGCCCTCAATGAATGTACCATATATGGTATTTATAGGGTAATTTTATAGGCCTTTGTTTTATCTGTCTTTTGTACATGGTAAAAAAAAATAGCTTTAAAAAAAATAGCTTTTAATCATTTTCTCTTCATGATTACTTTAAGTCTAGCAAAATATTGATACATAACTTGAAATAGGCAAAACTCAGATATTTTTTAAAAAGAAATTAAAATTACTGAATATATTAAAGGTCTAATGCTAGAGGCTATTATTCTAGTAATGCTCCATATTTTATAAAATATGTCTGATAAGATCTTTAATCATATCAAGATCACACATAGTCAAAAATAAATATAAAATAACACCTATAGACATTTTGATCACCAACTGAACAATTGAGACATTGGCTAGTGAGGTTAGATTTATCTTTTCATTCTCAAAAAAAATCTCTATATGACATTAGTATAGTAAAAATCTGATTATATTTTCTTCTTCATCTTTAATTTTTTTCTCCTCTTCCTTGTCTTTTCTCCTCCTTGTCTTCTTCCTCCTCCTCCTTCTTTTTTTCTATTCTTTTCCTCCTTCTTTACTTTTGTCTTCTTCCCCCCACCTTTTGTTTGCACTATTTACAATGAGGAAGACATCAAGTCAGAGGAAGACACTCTCTGACTTTCTCTTTGTCAGTCAATCTTGACAACCACCTGCATTATTCTTACTTGTAGTCTCCAGTGTGGAGTAGTAGTGCTTTGTATGTAGAAATTGTTTGTTTGTTTCATTCAGCTGTATTTTAACTGAATAAAAGTTAATGACAAATTTAAATAATTAAATGCATTTAGATGTATTTATGCCGCCAAATTTTAGATATTGTTGGTTTAGATGGGATCATATAAAATTGTTAAATCAACATTTAAAAAGATAGGTTACAAAATTTTAAAATATCCATTGAAAAAGTCAATTAATACAAAAGTATATAAAGGAAAAAAGTGAAAGTTCTTCCCTTGACATCTTTAATTATTCTCCCAGAGGACATTACGGAGAGGTATACTTCCATAATATATTTTTTGAATGTACATAGATGCATTCATGCAAAACTAAACAAATAAATACATATTTTAAGCAAAAACTAGATCATAGAATACACATTGTTCTAAACCTAGATTTTTTAAATGAATAATTTTTCACAGATATCAATATTCTTAAATTATTTTAAAATTAAATTATTGGAATAAGTAATATAGATATAACAAGCTATAGAGACGTGACATTCAAATTACTGTCTGTCATTATGTGCTTTTTATATTTACAGAGTGGTGAAGCAAAGCGAAAACAGAAACTCAAGCATAGTTCAGGTGAAATCTGAACTATGCATTAAATCTGAACTACACATTAAATTTCAATTTAGGAGATTTATTTAAAATCCCAGAATTTGTTAGCTTTTGGACTAAATTTCTTTACTTGACAAATATGGGATGGAGGTCGGAAGACACTAGCCTGATTGATGCCTGCTAACCTGTACTGCTCTGTAATGAAGGGTACACACGTATACACAAACTAGTAGTAATAGTGAGAGAAAGAGTAGAATAACTAAATTGTAGTGTGCTTTTTCAAAATATGATTTTAGCTATTGTTATGAAAATCTGCAATATTCTACATAGGATGGAATTTATTTTTCTTTCATATACAATTCTAAGGTGGTGTGGTGGCACTGATCCTCAAAGCTGTCTGAGATGTAGGCTCCTTCTATTCTCTTGCACTGCCATCCTCAACAGACAGCTTCTGTCTCGTGGTCCAGGACGGCTCTTCCAGCTTCTCAGTGTCATGGCCACAGCCAAACGAATGAAATGGAACATGGAATGCTGGCTCCCTCCTTTTAAAAGCACTGCGCAGAAATTACATACACATCTTCTGATCTATTCCACTAGCCAGAACTTTATCACAAGGTTATACCTAACTTCAGGCAAACAGGTGATATGAAGTATATCTGTGTTTAGCAAAAAATTCTCTTGCATAAAAAGATGAGAATGGATATGCAGACAACTAACCTTTCTGTCATGTATCATCATCATAAACAGTTTTTAAAATATTTTGAAATGATTTAATCATATTTGATAAAGGGATAGCATAGATAGCTAGAAATGCATACGTTTTACTATCATGAAATCTATGATTTTATTAGGTTGGTGCAAAAGTAATTGCGGTTTGAAAGGTTAAAAATAATTGCAAAAAACACAATTACTTTTGTACCAACCTAATGTAAAGAAAAGCAGTGTGCCTAAGACATTCTTAGATTAAAAATTAGCTTATCATCTCTTACCCCGTCAATTTATCTCTTATGTCAGTTATAATTTCACTCTTTTTATCCTCTGTGTATGCCACCACCACCACCACCGTTAGTACAGAGTGTAACTAACAGAATTGTAGCCCTGACATCCTACTCCTCTTGGTTAAATCACTTAACCTTAATTTTGTCTGAGTTTTCTCATTTGTTAAATGCTGAGCAGAATGCCTGTGCTATTTCTGTAGATAATACATAGAAAACTACTACATAGGAAGAAAATACAAGACAAATATTAATTTGATAGCTATTATGCTTAAAGTAAATAATTATAGTCACCAATTATGTATGCCTACAATGAGCCAAGCACTCACAGATTCTTTAAATATATCTCATTTAGTTTCGTCTCCACAGCAACCGTAGGGTGCATTTCATAGTGTCTCTATTTTAGCATTGAAGAATCAAGGCTAAAGGGAGGTCAGATTTTCCCGATGCTGCTTCCACCATGCTCAGGCTTTGTTATTTCAGGTTATTTTGGGTTTTAGCCTTTTACACTTTTAAGTAAAAGACTAGAACATTCATCTGAACTGTTTAACTACAGGGAGAAACTGTGAAATTATACCAGATACTCATGAAAAGAAATAACTAAACAAAAACCTTTCCGAAGACTGGTGATGTCAAACTCAAATACTTTGGTTCCTTCTTCTGAAGATCATCCTGTCACACTGTTTTTGTCCTCACTTAATGACTGACAAGGGATAACGCTTAAAGTCCACTGCACTCATCTTTAACTTGAACTGTCATCCATCTTAGTCCAGCACTTTGTGAAGTCAGCACTGAAACCCAAGGATAGCTCAGCATGTCCTTGATCCTTCTGAGTGAATGTTGGGCCCTATACAGATATGGAGGTTGAATTTTCATTTTTGTGGAGCATTTCCTTGTAAGATGGGCAGAATGCACTGACATGGAAACCCAGAGATGGTTTCACCATAGTTAATGACAGTGCACCCAGCTGGTGGGTAATTACAGGCCTTCTACCCTCAGTACTTCACTATTCATGAGATTAATGTTTATTCAGAATAATAAATATAAGGTCTATGACACCTTTAAAGTTATGCTTAAATGTGACTTGGTGACCACTGATGAGAAACTGTCTCTGTTTTGTGCCTTCCTAAACCTATCTGGCTCTTCACAAGCAATAGATTCTGAAAGGAGATAATTCACAGTGGGTGTCAGAAAAGTACACATATTCATTGGGTAAAATCTAGCTAAGACTTGTGTCCAATTCTTCAGGGGGTGACATTAATACAGTTTTGTGATCCAGTCTTGATTCTTATAAGTGCTGAGTAGCTAGGGAGGAAAGTGTTTTCTCTACATGAACTTCTACTGTGCTTGGGTGGTGTTTCTGACAAGAGAGATAAAGAATGTGGCTCTCTGGACCTTTTGGAGATTCTGGGAGATAACATACATTTAAAAATTCCTTTTCTGTCTAAATCAATCACAGTAGATTCTATTTGCTACTAAGAATTGAAGATATAACCATGAAACCTGCTTAAAAATCTTAGAAAGTGAGATTCGTTCATTCATTGAATGACGTGTTTACTATTTCCATTTATTCATTTTCTCTGCTGTTCTTGGATGAATAATTAACTCATTTAAATTTTTTATTTCACAACAAGCTCATATATGCCATTTTATGTCTTTGTGGGAGGTAAGAAAAATAAATAAATTATACAGGGAACCTGGCTCAAAGAATATGTGCTAGAAAACAGAAAGTGGCCAGTGCTTGAGGGAGGTGCTTTGTTATGAAGGTTCAGAGGAGAGAAAGCAATTGGGTATAACAAAAGAGAGTCACCTCTTTCAGATCGCGTAGGAGATGGGACAAAAAATTAGGGAAAACTTGGACAGAAAGATGAAGATATAGGTATCTCTTGGGTAGATAAGGCAGGGAGGAGATAAAACATGTGACAAGTATGAGCAAGTCATACTTAGCTTTCACGCAGCATGCATGGACCCAAATAAAATACAAGTGTGAAAGGCCAGATTACAAGAGCTTGCAGTTTATAAACAGATGTTTTGATTTAAATTTGTAGCCCTTGAAGGAATCTGAGGAGGGAGTACTTCAAGAAGTGTTCTTTTTTTATGTTTATAGGCTTTATTGAGATATAATTCATATGTCATACCACTCACCAATGTATCATCAGCTTCAGGAGGTACCTTCTATTCCTAGTTTGTAGAGTTTTCTGATTATGAGGGCAAGTCAGGAAGGTTATTCTGATATCTGCATATGAAAGGAATTGGAAATTAGAGATACTGAAAATGCGATGCATATATCAAGGCAAAATGTGATGACAGCTGAGAGCTCAAAATATAGCACAGCTGTAGATAACAGAAATATTGAGAAGGTGCGAATGATAAGTACTGGTTACTGAGTCGACAAAGGTGAAAATGTAGAGAAAGGTACCTGGGGGTCTTAAACTTAAGAAATGGTTAAGACCCTGGGTTAATATCCCATGGTTAAGACCCTGGGTTAATATCTCAGCTTGACTTTTCCATCGTTAAGCGTCCTTGGTCAAGCAACTCAGCCTCTTTGTGGCCTCATTTCCATAGTTATTAAATGTAGACATAATAAGAAATGATTTCCTGTGAACATCAAATGCATTATTATATATGAAGCTCTTTAAAAAATGCCTGGCTCTGATCTGAGCATTACCTGCAATTATTATTATTTCAAAACAATCACTTTTTCTTAGTTTATGAATAAACACAAATGTACAGTCATCAAATTGGTATTTTCAAGCCAAAAAGTTGAAATCAAAGTAATTTTCTACTAACAATGAAATGGACAATGCATTGATTGACTCTATTGGTGCAAAATGTTATTTATCATAGATGAGGCAGATAACACATGTTTTGAAATGATATATCACATTTTCAAGGAAATAGCTTGTTTTCTTACTCAACACGACTATTAATGAGCAGACAGCACAAAATAAAGAAATGCTCAGAAGTCTTTTAGAAATATCTATCCAATTAATATACACAAAATTTGTCTTTATAGAGTAAAAATTCACATTAAGTAAATTTAATCAAGCACAACCATCTCTAAATTGTCTGATAATTGCCCAAGACATGCACACACGTGCTGAAACAAAAGGAACAAAATACTTTCTCTAGGAAACGGCTATAGTAAATCAGCTTCAAAAATATTTTATTTTTGAACTTTTATCCAAATCCAGACTAGCATTTAATTAGAACATAGAATATGGTGATGCCATGGACTATTTTTAAAAGGCTGCATTTGGTCCTTATCTCAATCTTTGTGTTTATATAGCTGCTGAATAATGTAGAGTAGTTCTTTAACAAATATATATTTAATTAAAGTGTATTGGGTGACAACTGTTTGTAAAGTTACATAGGTTTCAAGTGTACAATTCTGTAATACAACATCTATATATCACATTGTGTATTCACCACCAAAAGTCAGTTCTCCTTCCTTCGATAGATGATTGAATAAAGAAGATATGGTATATATACAGGATGGAATACTATTCTGCTATAAGAAAAGAGGATAGTGCTTGTCATGCAGGGTCTCAGCTCCCGCTCCCTGTATAAGAGCGCAGGATATGGCGAGGCCAAAAGGAACACCCACGGAGCCACAGATAGGGCAGTCACACCACTACACTCTCACTGGCTGGCCTGGAGACACAGGAAGCAGGAGCCACACTATCCAAAACCTGCCATCCGCTTCTCTCTGACAATCAACCTCACTTACTAGCTGCAATTCACATTGCCAACCGCAATCTGCTCTTTTTTTCTTTTGACTATTTTATTTTTATTTCTTTCTGGTGCACAAAACAATGTAACAGTTAGACATTTATCATTTATATCCCTCACACAGTAACAATCCACCTCCCCCCATCCACTATCCCTCTGACATCGCACACAGCCATTACATTTCCACTGTCTCTATTTCTGATGCTGTACTCTGCTTCTTGTAAATTATATATATAATTGTAGTTGACATTCATTATTGTTCAGCTTCAGCTTCAGGTGTACAGTGCAGTGATCAGGCATTTACATCATCCCTGAGGTGGTCTCCCTAACAAAACAAGTGTCCATCTGAAACTCTACAAAATCTTTACAACATTATTGATTACATTCCCCAAATTGACTTTCATAATCCCATGGCAATCTTGTGGTTACTAACTGTGCTTTCCAATCCCCTCATCTTCCCCCTTATCCCCACCCCCCTCCTATCTAGTAACCCTCAGTTTTTCCTCTATGTCTCCGAAACTATTTCTGATTAGTTCATTCACTTATTCTTTTCTTTAGATTCCACATATAAGTGAGAGCATATGGCATTTGTCTTTCTCTGTCTGACTTATTTCACTTAACATAATGTTCTCCAGGTCCATCCATGTTGTTGCCAATGGTAAGATTTCTATCTTCTTTATGGCTGTGTAATACTCCATTGTATAAATGTACCACAGTTTCTTTTTTTTTTTTTTTTTTTTTAATTAATTTTATTGGGGTGACAATTGTTAGTAAATTTACATAGATTTCAGGTGTACAATTCTGTATTACATCGTCTATAAATCCCATTGTGTGTTCACCACCCAGAGTCAGTTCTCCTTCCATCACCATATATTTGATCCCCTTTACCCTCATCACCCACCCCCCACCCCCTTACCCTCTGGTAACCACTAAATTATTGTCTGTGTCTATGAGTTTTTGTTTCTCATTTGTTTGTCTTGTTCTTTTTGGTTTATATACCACATATCAGTGAAATCATAGGGTTCTCTGCTTTTTCTGCCTGACTTGTTTCACTTAGCATTATTCTCTCGAGATCCATCCATGTTGTCACAAATGTTCCTATATCATCTTTCCTTAACGCCGAATAGTATTCCATTGTGTATATGTACCACAACTTCTTTATCCATTCATCTATCGAAGGACATTTTGGTTGTTTCCATGTCTTGCCACCGTAAACAAAGCTGCAATGAACATTGGCGTACACGTGTCTCTATAGAGAAATGCTTTTATATTTTTGGGGTAGATACCAAGGAGAGCGATTGCTGGGTCATATGGTAATTCTATTCGTAATTTCTTGAGGAACCTCCACACTGCCTTCCATAGCGGCTGCACCAGTCTGCATTCCCACCAACAGTGTATGAGAGTTCCTTTTTCTCCACAGCCTCTCCAACACTTGTTACTATTTGTCTTGTTGATGAAAGCCATTCTGACTGGGGTGAGGTGATATCTCATTGTAGTTTTCATTTGCATTTCTCTGATGATTAGCGATGTTGAGCATTTTTTCATATGTCTATTTGCCGTTTGTATATCCTCTTTGGAGAAATGTCTCTTCAGGTTCTCTGTCCATTTTTCAATTGGGTTGTTTGTTTTTTTGTTGTTGAGTTTCATGAGTTCCTTGTATATTTTGGATATTAGCCCCTTATCAGAGGAACTGTTTGCGAAAATCTTCTCCCATTCAGTTGGTTGCCTCATTATTTTGTCAATAGTTTCTTTTGCTGTGCAGAAGCTTTTCAGTTTCATATAATCCCATTTGTTTATTTTAGTTTTTACTTCCATTGCCTTTGGAGTCAAATTCATAAAATGCTCTTTGAACCCAAGGTCCATAAGTTTAGTACCTATGTTTTCTTCAATGCAGTTTATTGTGTCAGGTCTTATGCTTAAGTCTTTGATCCATTTTGAATTAATTTTGGTACATGGTGACAGATAGTAGTCCAGTTTCATTCTTTTGCACGTAGCTATCCAATTCTGCCAGCACCATTTATTGAAGAGGCTGTCTTTTCTCCATTGTATGTTTTTAGCTTCTTTGTCAAAAATTATCTGTCCATATTTATGTGGTTTTATCTCTGGGTTCTCAATTCTATTCCATTGGTCTATGTGTCTGTTTTTCCGCCAATACCAAGCTGTTTTGATTATTGTAGCCCTGTAGTACAAGGAAAAATCAGGGAGTGTGATACCTCCAGTATTGTTCTTTTTTTTTAATATTGCTTTGGCTATTCGGGGTCTTTTGTGGTTCCAAACAAATCTGATGATTTTTTGTTCTATTTCTTTAAAAAATGCCATTGGGATTTTAATGGGGATTGCATTAAATCTGTATATTGCTTTGGGTAATATGGCCATTTTAACTATGTTGATTCTTCCAATCCATGAGCACGGGATGTCTTTCCATTTCTTTGTGTCTTCTTCAATTTCTTTCAAAAATGTCTTATAGTTTTCAGCATATAAATCCTTCACATCCTTGGTTAAGTTTATTCCTAGGTATTTTATTCTTTTTGCTGCAATTGCAAAAGGAATTGTTTTTTCTATCTCTTTTTCTGAGATTTCATTGTTGGTATATAGGAAAGCAATGGACTTTTGTACGTTGATTTTGTAGCCAGCAACTTTACTGTATTCATTGATTGTTTCTAATAGCTTTTTGGTGGAGTCTTTAGGGTTTTCTATATATAGCATCATGTCATCTGCAAAGAGTGACAATTTAACTTCTTCATTCCCAATTTGGATGCCTTTTATTTCTTTCTCTTGCCTGATAGCTCTGGCGAGGACTTCCAACACTATGTTGAAAAGCAGAGGTGATAGGGGACAACCTTGTCGTGTTCCTGAACGTAGAGCAAAGGGCTTCAGCTTTTCACCATTAATTATGAGATTAGCTGAGGGCTTGTCGTATATGGCCTTTATTATGTTGAGGTATTTTCCTTCTATACCAATTTTAGTAAGTGTTTTAATCATAAATGGATGTTGTATCTTATCAAATGCTTTTTCTGCATCAATTGATAGAATCATATGATTTTTGTCCTTTATTTTGTTTATGTGATGTATCACATTGATGGATTTGCGAATGTTGAACCATCCTTGTGCCCCGGGGATGAACCCCACTTGGTCGTGATGAATAATCTTTTTAATGCATTGTTGTATTCGATTTGCTAGAATTTTGTTTAGGATTTTAGCATCTGCATTCATCAGAGATATAGGTCTGTAGTTTTCTTTTTTTGTGTTGTCCTTACCAGGTTTTGGTATCAGGGTAATGTTGGCCTCATAAAATGAGTTAGGGAGTACTGACTCTTCTTCAATTTTTTGGAAGAGTTTGAGCAGGATTGGTATTAGATCCTCTTTGAAGGTTTGGTAGAATTCACTGGTGAAGCCATCTGGTCCAGGACTTTTGATTTTGGGAAGGTTTTTGATGACTGATTCAATTTCATTACTGGTGATCGGCCTGTTAAGATTTTCCAGTTCTTCATGATTCAGCCTTGGAAGGCTATATGTTTCTAAGAACTTGTCCATTTCTTCTAAGTTATTAAATTTGGTGGCATATAGTCCTTCATAGTATTCTTGGATAATCCTTTGTATTTCTGTGGTGTCCGTGATAACTTCCCCTTTTTCATTTCTGATTTTGTTAATTAGTGTCTTCTCTCTTTTTATCTTAGTGAGTCTAGCCAAGGGTTTGTCGATTTTGTTAATCTTTTCAAAGAACCAGCTTTTTGTCACATTAATTTTTTCTATTGTCTTTTTGTTCTCTATTTCATTTAGTTCTGCTCTGATTTTTGTTATTTCCTTTCTTCTGCTGACCTTGGGTTTCGCTTGTTCTTCTTTTTCTAGTTTTTTAAGGTGTAACATGAGGTTATTTATTTGGCATTTTTCTTGTTTCTTGAGATAGGCCTGTAATGATATAAATTTCCCTCTTAAAACTGCTTTCGCGGCATCCCAAAAATTTTGGTAGGATGTATTTTCATTGTCATTTGTTTCTATGTATCTTTTGATCTCTCCTCTAATTTCTTCTTTGACCCAGTCGTTCTTTAAAAGTATGTTGTTTAATCTCCATGTATTTGTGTTTTTTCCTGCTTTCTTTTTGCAGTTGATATCCAATTTCAAAGCTTTGTGATCAGAGAATATGCTTGGTATGATTTCAATCTTCTTAAATTTGCTGAGGCTGATTTTGTGTCCCAATATATGGTCTATCCTTGAGAATGTTCCATGTACACTAGAAAAGAATGTATAGTCTGATGTTTTAGGATGAAGTGCTCTATATATGTCAATTATGTCCAATTCATCTAATGTGTCATTTAGGGCTGCGATTTCGTTATTTATCTTCTGTTTGGATGATCTATCCATAGCTGTCAATGATGTATTTAAGTCCCCTAGTATAATTGTGTTTTGGTCAATTTCTCCCTTTAGTTCTGTTAGTAGTTGCTTGGTATATTTCGGTGCTCCCTGATTGGGGGCATAAATATTGATGACTGTTATGTCTTCTTGTTGTATAGTCCCCTTTACCATTATGAAATGTCCATCTTTGTCTCTTGTTATCTTTTTCACCCTGAAGTCTGTTTCATCGGAAATCATTATGGCTACACCTGATTTTTTCTGGGTACCATTTGCTTGAAGTGTCAATTTCCACCCTTTCACTTTGAGTCTATGCTTGTCCTTGTAGCTGAGATGTGTCTCTTGTAGGCAGCATATGGTTGGGTTTAGTTTTTTGATCCAATCTGCTACTCTGTGTCTCTTTATTGGTGAGTTCAGTCCATTTACATTTAGGGTGATTATTGATATGTGAGGATTTCCTGTCATTCTGTCTTTAGTTTTCTGGTAAGGCTGTGTCTCCATTGTTTCTTTGCCTTTTTGTTGTTGTCTGTTATTTCTGTGTGGTAGTATTCTATGATGTTTCCCTCTGTTTCTTCTTTTATTACAGTATATATTTCAGATTTGGATGTTTTTTGAGTGGTTACCCTTGAGTTTATGTAAAAGAAAGTTTGATATTTAGAGTATTCCAGTTTCTTCAGTACGCTTACTTTCTCTATTCCCATATTCCAGTTCAGGCCTTTACGCTCCCCCTTTTTATGTTTCGGTTGCCACAAGTTGTCCCTGTTGATGGTGGTCTAATAGCCTCCTTTAGTATTTCTTGTAGTGCAGGTTGTGTATTAGAAAATTCCCTCAGCTTCTGGATGTCTGGAAAGGTCTTTATTCCTCCTTCATATCTAAAGGAGATCTTTGCTGGATATATTATTCTTGGCTCATGATTTCTCTCTTTCAATAGTTTGAATATTTGGTTCCATTCCCTCCTAGCTTGTAGAGTTTCTGCTGAAAAATCTGATGATAATCTAATGGGCTTTCCTTTGTAAGTTACCGTCTTCTTTTCCCTGGCTGCCTTGAGGATTCTTTCTTTATCATTGATTTTAGACAGCTTCAATACAATGTGCCTTGGTGAAGGCCTGTTGGGATTGAGGTAATTAGGTGTTCTATTTGCTTCTTGGATTCGAGGATCCAGTTCTGTCCACAAGTTTGGGAAGTTCTCATCGACGATTTGTTTGAATATATTCTCTGTTCCCTTCCCTCTTTCTTCTCCTTCTGGTATACCCATTATTCTTATATTGCTCTTTCTGATGGAGTCAGAAAGTTCTTGTAGAGTTCTTTCATTTCTTTTAAGTCTCAAGTCTCTTTCTTCTTCCCTCTGTGTAAATTCCAGGTTCCTATCTTCGATGTCACTGATTCTTTCCTCCATCTGGTCAACTCTACTACCTAAGCTGGATATTTTATTGTTAATTTCTTCTATTGAGTTCTTAATCTCCAGAAATTCTATTTGGTTCTTTTTCAAGATTTCAATCTCTTTTGTAAAATGCTCATGGTGTTCTTTGATTGTGTTTCTGAGTTCATTAAACTGCCTTTCTGTGTTTTCTTGCATCTCGTTCAGTTTTTTCAGAATTGCGATCTTGAATTCTCTGTCATTTAAATCACAAAGGTCCATATCTCTAAGTTCCTTTTCTGGAGACTTTTCACTTTCTTTCTGAGCTATCTTGTTGCCTTGGTTATTCATGGCAATCACTGATTTACTATTTCTCTTCCTAGACATCTACAGGAGTGTCTTCTGCAACAGGTTGATAGGTATGTGAAGAGCTTTTGGAGTTCCAAAGCTCTTTCTGCACCAGAGTCAGAGCCCGTATGTTTGAGCAGTTCTGTTTACTCCTGCAGGGATCCGCCCAGATACGTGGGGCCAGGGGCGGGGTGAGTTGTGAGAGGTGGCCCAGAGCAATGGCGGCGACCACCACCACAGCCAGTCCTGCTTCCACAGCTCCCTCCCCTTTGCCGGAACTAGTTGAGCTGCGAATCTGTGTCTGCGGTCCACAGTTCTCAGAGCAGCAAATATTCTGTCCTTTGATCCGACACTGCTACTTTATCGCTTCTAGCACCGGGCAGGTGGGGGCGGGGCGAGCTCTGGGAGGGTAGGGAGGGGGCGGCTAGTCTCCGTGCCTAAGGCTTCCGTTCTCCGCTCGGCAGTGAGGGCTTAAACCACCGATTTCAGCCCTCTTCCCTCAGTCTTTGCTCCGAGGTCTGCCGTGAACGAGCGTTGGGTTCAGCGGTTTTGTATGCTGCCCCCTCAGCCCTGTGGGCCATAAGCAGAGCCCTAGCAGTCCGAGTCCTTCCCTCTCCCGCAGCGGCGGTAGTTCCCGGGAGCAGCGGGCTCCGAGCACTGAGCTAGGTCTGTGTCCTGCGCCCGCGCGGCTCCGTCTCCGCACTTCTCCTCTCCCTCCTCCCCTGCTCGCGCGATTCACCCACCTGGAGGTGAATTCAGTAGTCGGCCTCTTCGTCTTGCCTGTCTGCTGTGCAAGGAGTCCTTTGTGGAGTTATTGTTGTCCGATTCGTTGTAAATTCCAGGGGAGCGTTACAGAGGCTCACCTCACGCCGCCATTTTTTTTTCGTTCTCTACCACAGTTTCTTAATCCAGTCGTCTACCGATGGGCATTTCGGTTGTTTCCATGTCTTGGCTATTGTGTATAGTACTACAATAAACACAGGGGTGCATTAATTTTTTTGAATTAGAGTTTTGGTATTCTCCAGATAGATACCTAGGAGTGGAATTGCTGGATCATAAGGTAGTTCCATTTTCAGATTTTTGAGATACCTCCATACTGTTTTCCATAGTGGCTGCACCAATCTGCAATCCCACCAACAGTGCACAAGTGTTCCCTTTTCTCCACATCTGCGCCAGCACTTGTTGTTTGTTGATTTATTGATGATAGCTATTTTGACTGGGGTGAGGTGGTATCTCATTGTGGTTTTTATTTGCATTTCTCTGATGGTTAGTGAGGTTGAGCATTTTTTCATATGTCTGTTTGCCATCTGTATGTCCTTTTTAGCAAAATGTCTCTTCAAGTCCTCTGCCCATTTTACAATTGGGTTGTTTGTTTTTTTGGAGTTGAGTTGAGTGAGTTTTTTATAAATTTTGGATATTAACCTCTTATCAGATATATCATTGAAAAATATCTTTTCCCATTCAGTAAGATCCCTTTTTGTTTTATTGATGGTTTCCTTTGCTGTGAAAAAGCTTTTTAGTCTGATGTAATCCCACATGTTTATTTTTTCTTTTACTTCCTTGGCGCGAGGGTATATATCAGTAAAAATCTTATTCCGCGTAATGTCTGTAAAGTTTTTTCCTATATTTTCTTCTAGGAATTTTATGGTTTCAGATTTTACATTTAAGTCTTTAAGCCATTTTGAATTCATTTTTGTATATGGTGTAAGGACGGTCCAGCTTCATTATTTTGCATGTGTCTGTCCAGGTTTCCCAGCACCATTTATTGAATAGACTGTCTTTACCCACCGTACATTCTTGCTTCCATTGTCGTAGATTAAATGGGCATATAGGCATGGATTTACTTCTGGACTCTCTATTCTGTGTGTCTGTTTTTATGCCAGTACCATGCTGTTTGGATTACTGTAGCCTTGTAGTATAATTTGATGTCAGGTATCGTTTTACCTCCCACTTTGTTCTTATTTCTCAAGATTGCTGAGGCTATCCAGGGTCTTTTATGGTTCCATATAAATTTTAGGATTATATGTTCCATTTCTGAAAAAAACGTCCTTGGTAGTTTGATAGGAATTTCGTTGAATATGTATGTGGCCTGAGGAAGTATGGACATTTTAACTATATTAATTCTTCCTATCCATGAATATGGTTGTGTTTCCATCTATTTATATCTTCTTTAATTTCTCTCTTCAGTGTCTTATAATTTTCTGAGTGCGGATCTTTTATTTCTTTGGTTAAATTTATTCCCAGGTATTTTATATTCTTTGAAGCAATTGTAAATGGAATTGTTTTCTTAATTTCTCCTTCTGATATTTTATTACTGGTATATACAAATGTCCTCTGAGACAGCCTGCGGGGTCTCAGCTCCCGCTCCCCACATAAGAATGCAGGATATGGTGAGGCCAAAAAGGAACACCCATGGAGCCATAGATAGGGGAGTCATACCACTATAGTCTTACTGGAGGCTGGGTTGGAGATACAGGAGGCAGGAGCCACATGATTCGCTGCCCGCCGTCCCTTGTCGCTGGCAACCAACCTCACTTGCTAGTGCAATCCGCCTCTCTGCAATCCGTAATCCACACTCCACGGCGCCATGCCACTACACCACTGCTTGCTAGCTCAGCCACCATCTTCCTGCTAGACCGCATTCCCTGCTAGTATAGCCACAGCAGTTATATTAGTGGCCAATGGCTAACTGGTTACAGCTGATGGCCAACTAGCCACAGCTGATGGCCATGCAATCACAGTTGATGACCATTTACTACCTGAGCCAGCACCTTTCCACGTGAGGCCGAGAGCCTGGAAACTGCTCTCCAGGGCTTTGTCCCCACAACAAATGCAACTGATTTCTGAATATTAATTTTGTATCCTGCTACTTTACTAAATTCATCTATCAGCTCTAATAGGTTCTTGGTGGAGTTTTTAGGGTTCTCTATAGTATTATGTCATCTGCATATAATGACAATTTCACTTCCTCCTTACCAATTTCGATGCCTTTTATTTATTTATTTTTTTGTCTGATTGCTGGGGCTAGAACTTCCAGCACTACGTTGAACAGAAGTGGAGAAAATGGGAACATTGCCTTGTTCTTGATCTTAAGGAGAATGATTTTAGCTTTTCCCTATTGAGTGTGATGTTAGCTGTGGGTTTATCATATATGGCCTTTATCATGTTGAGATATGATCCCTCTGTTTCCACTTTCTAAAGGGTTTTTATCATAAATGGCTGCTGAATTTTGTCAAATGCTTTTTCTGCATCTAGCGATATGATCATATGATTTTTAATATTTATTTTGTTAATGTGGTGTATCACATTAATTGATTTGTAGATATTGAACCACCCTTGCATACTCGGAATGAATCCCACTTGATCATGGTGTATATGATCTTTTTAATGTATTGCTGAATTCCGTTCGCTAATATTTTGTTGAGGATTTGTGCATATACCTTCATTAGAGATATCAGCCTGTAGTTTCCTTTTTTTGTGGTGTCTGTCTGATTTGGGGATCATGATTATAGTGGCCTCGTAAAAAAGTGTTTGGGAGTCTTCCCTCCTTCTGGATTGTTTGGAAGAGCTTCAGGAGAATAGGTGATAATTCTTTTTTGAATATTTTGTAAAATTTACCTGTAAAGCAATCTGGTCCAGGGATTTGTTTGCTGGGAGATTGTTGATTACTGATTCAATTTCCCTAATGGTAATCAGTCTATTCAGGTTTTCTGTTTCTTCTTGAGTTAGCCTTGGAAGGTTGTATGCTTCTAGAAAATTGTCAATCTCCTCCAGATTGTCAAATTTGTTGGTATATAGTTGCTTGTAGTAATTTCTTAAATGTTTTGTATTTCTGTGGTGTCTGTTGTCACTTCTCCTCTTTCATTTCTGATTTTATTAATTTGGGTCCCCTCTCTCTTTTTTTTGATGAGTCTGGCTAAAGGTTTTTCGATTTTGTTTATCTTCTCTGAAAACCAGCTCTTGGAATCATTGATCTTTTCTATGGTTTTTCTGGTTTCTATTTTATTTATTTCTGCTCTGATCTTTATTATCTCCTTCCTTGTACTCCCTTTGGGCTTATTTTGCTGTTCTTTTTTAAGATCCCTTAAGTGTGAACATAAACTGTTGAGTAGTGATTTTTCTTGTTTCTTTAGATATGCCTGTAATGCTATGAATTTCCCTCTTAGGACTGTTTTCGCTGCATCCCATAGATTTTTGGGTCTTCATGTTTTCATTTTCATTTGTCTCGAGATATTTTTGATTTCTTCGTTGATCTCATGGTTGACCCATTCATTATTTAGTAACATGTTATTCAGCCTCCATGAATTGGTGTGTCTTCTAGTTTTTTTCGTGTAGTTGGTTTCTAATTTCTCTGACCATAGCACTGTGGTCAGAGAAGACAATTGGTATGATTTCAATTTTGTTAAATTTTTCAAGACATGTTTTGTGGTCTAACATGTGGTCTATCTTGGAAAGTGTTCCATGTGTGCTTGAGAAGAACATGTATTCTGCAGCTTTTGGATGAAATGCTCTGAAAATATCGATTAAATATCGATTAAATCCAAGTCGTCCAAATATCGATTCCAAATATCGATTAAATCCAAGTGGTCCAATGTGTCATTTAAGGCCACTATTTCTATATTGATTTTCTGTCTGGAAGACCTGTCCCTTGTTGTCAGAGGTGTGTTGAAGTCCCCTACTTATAAGAGTGCTACTGTTGATCTCGGTGTTTATGTCAGTCAATATCTGTTTTATATATTTAGGTGCTCCTATGTTGGTGCATAGATGTTTACTAGGGTTATGTTCTCTTGTTGGATCAATCCCTTTATTATTATACAGTGCCCATCTTTATCTTTTAATATGTTCTTCATTTTAAAGTCTATTTTGTCAAATATAAGTATTGCAACTCCAGCTTTTTTCTCATTTCCATTTGCATGAAATATCTTACTCCAACCCTTCACTTTCAGCCTGTGTGTGTCTTTTGATCTGAGGGGAGTCTCTTGTATACAGCATATACAAGGGTCTTGCTTTCTTATCCACTCAGCCACCCTTTGTCTCTTGATTGGAGCATTTAATCCGTTTATATTTAAAATGATTATTGATAGGTACATAGTTATTTCCATTTTTAAATTTGTAGTTAGATTGTTTTCAGCTTTCTTCTGTTTACAGAAGCACTTTTAATATTTCCTGCAATGCTGGCGTGGTGGTAATAAATTCCTTTAACTTATTTTTTTCTGGGAAGCTCTTTGTGTCTCCTTCAATTTTAAATGATATTCTTGTTGGATAAAGCAATATATGTTGTAGGCCTTTGTTTTCCATCACTTTGAGTATCTCCTGCCTTTCCCTCCTGACCTGCAGTGTTTCTGTAGAAATGTCATTTGATAGTCTTATAGAAGTTCCCTTGTATGTAACACAATGTCTTTCTCTTGCTGCTTTTAGGATTCTCTCTTTGTCCTTAACCTTTGCAGTTTTAATTATAATGTGTCTTGGTGTGGACCTGTTTGGATTTATCCTAGTTGGATAAATCCAGCACTTCCCGGGCTTGTATGTTGGTTTCCTTCATCAGATTAGGAAAGTTTTCGGAGATTATTACTTCAAATATATTCTCAATCCCTTGCTTCCTCTCTTCACCTTCTGGTATTCCTATGATGTGCATGTTGTTGCGCTTGATGTTATCCCAGAGATCTCTTAAACCATTTTCATTGTTTTTTATTCTTTGTTTCTTTTTGTTATTCTGTTTGGGTGATCTCTGCTAACTTGTCTTCTAAGTCGCCGATTCGATGCTCTGCTTCATCGAACCTGCTGAATTCCTTCAAGTGTGTTCTTTATTTCAGTTATTGTCTTCTTTATTTCTAACTGGTTTTTTATTATGATTTCTCTATACTTCTTTATGTCGTTGCTAAGCTCCTTAAACATTCTAATCATCAGTGTTCTGAACTCTGTCTCTGATAGGTTGGTTACCTCTATTACATTTGGTTCCCATTGTAGAGGTTTCTTCTGTTCTTTTATTTGGGACATGTGTCTTTGTTTCCCCATTCTGTTTGACTCGCTGTATTAGGTCGATCCCCTAGGATTCTTAGTTTTTGCTGGGTTATCTTATGTAGTATGTGTCCTTTATATCCTTTATATTTGACTTGTACTACTTCCTTCTTCTGTTCTGTCTGTACTCCAAGGTGACTCTTGTGTTGTGTATATTATCCTGTTAAAGTTGATCTTTAATTGCTTTTGGCTTGTGAGTAGGTGGGATTGATTCCTAGGCTGACTAGTTGTGAGACCTGTCTCTGCCCACAGCGGATGTTCTGCTGCTTGAGGGTTGACCGCTCAAATGAGGTTTGGCCCCTATGGGCTCTTGTATCTGTAAACTATTCCCTTTTGGTGTGTCACTTGTGGGTCAAACCCAGTAGTACTCTGGTTTGGTCTGGAGTTGGCCTCTCGTGTGTTGAATCTTGTGCCCCTTAAGCTGGGCTCTTGTGTAGGGCAATTTCAGAACAAAGCAAATCACCAAGCACCACAACAACAGCAACAAAGAAAAAACCAAATACATTCACATGTAAAAACAACCAATAACCCACACTCAACACAGGCAAAAATAGCAAAAATATAAAAACAAAATAAAACAAGAAAAGCAGCGCCAGTCTTGGCTTAAGCCCACCACGTAATCTCCAGGTTGTCCTCTGCTGTACTAAAGAGTCGTCTGCGTATTGTGCAGGCAGAGCCCATTACCTGGTTCCCAGAGTGACCCTGAGACTACAGTTTTAGATAAGTGGGGCTATGGGATCTAGATGGTAGTTTTTACAAAGTCAGTGCAGTGTCTGCTGTTGCCTGCACATATATGCACTGAGAGTAATACAACCAGCACTGTGCCCCGGTCTCTTGAGTCTTAGGGCACTTCTTCCGTGTGTGTGTGTGCGTGTGTGTGTGTGTGTGTGTGTGTGTGTGTGTGTGTGTAGGGCAGGAGATTTCTGAGCTGCTGAATGCCCAGAGCTGCGTCTGCAGCCTACTGCTGTTCCCTGGGTGTGTCTCTGCAGTTGTAATTGCCTTTCCCTAGGCAGGCCAATAAAGATGGAGGCTGGGGATGAAGGAGTCTTCTTTCTCCCAGCCCAGCAGTATCACACTCTTCCCAGCCTCTTCCCTGGGTCAGAGCTGCACTGCATGCCGGGTCTTCCCAAATCCTGAGCACTACGGCTCCTCTGTAATCTGACATTATTCCTCAGTTCAGGGACAGCTTGAGTCTCTGCGAGGGTGGAGGTAGGATTGGGAGAGTGGGGGAGGGGTATGGAATTTGTGTGCTTTGTCCCACCTAGGGCCCAGCTGGAGGTCTCAGCTGAGGTTACTGCCTCAAATGCTGGATGTGCTGCTCTCTTAGAGGGAGAGATCAGCTGTGGGATGCAGGGAAAGAGCCCACCTCCCAGCTTTTGTGGTCTCTGTTCCGTCCTGGGATCCCCTGCATCTCTGCAGCCGCAGATGCTGGACGCATCTCCACTCCGCTCCCTACTCTCTTTCCCTGCTCGCCCAAGTTGCTCACCTTCAAGTAATCTTCCTAAGAGTCTCTTAGCTGTTCTGTGTGATTAGCAGACTCCTTTGATGGATTATAGATTTTCAATTTGTGGTAAGTTCCAGAGAAAATCCCAAGAAGTCCGCCTCACTGCCATCATTCCTATGACCTGCAATCTGCTCTTGGTAGCCCAGCCACCATCTTCTTGCTAGCCCTGATTTTCTGCTAGTGTAGCCAAGGCAGTTATATTAGTAGCCAGTGGCTCAGTGGTTACAACTGATGGCCAACTAGCCACAGCTGATGGCCATCTAATCACAGTTGATGGCCATTTACCAGCACCTTTCCACGTGAGGCCTAGAGCCTGGAAACTGCACTCCTGGCTCTGTCCCCACAGTGCCATTTGAGGCAACATGGGTGGATCTTGAGATTATTATGCTAAGTAAAATAAATTACACAGAAAAAGTGGAGAACCGTACGATTTCACTTATATGTCGTATATAAAATTAAAAACAACAAAGGGGCAAGACAAATATATTTAAATATTTATCTAAAATAATACTTTAGCATTAAGTAAAACTAATGATGCCCAAAAGGAAATGGCATAGCATAAAATAAAACAAAGGTCAGTTCACTTATGTATAATTTTTACTTTAAATTATATACATACATTTTTACAAATCACAGATAGTACAAGTCTAAAAGTCTATGCATTAATGAGTGCAAAATGTTTTCATCTCAAAACACTAGAGACTAAAACCTTTATAATGTTTTCTTAATAGGTCAAAATTTCCTCATCCTTGTTTAAGACTCTTTCTTAAATTTTGACAATTTTAATTAAGTTTGGAATATTTAAATACATAAAAATGACATGTTAAGTGAATTTGGTTATTTGTTATGCACTGCACTTTTTATCTAATGTTATTGCATTTCCAATTTTTTTTTTTTACTTTTCAATTACAGTTGACATTCAATATTATGTTAATTTTAGGTGTACAGCATAGTGCTTAGACATTTATATAACATATGAAGTGATTCCCTCAATAGGTCTACTACCCACCCGACACCATACATAATTATTACAATATTATTGACTATTCCCTAAGCTATACTTTGCATCATAGTATAGTGACTATTTTGTAACTCATTTGTATTTCTTAAATCTGTCACCTTTTCTACCCAGCCCCCCAAACCCCTTCCCACCTGCCAACCATCAGTTTGTTCTCTGTTTTTATGAGTTTGTTTCTGTTTTGTTTGTTCATTTATTTTGTTTATTAGATTTCGTATATAAGTGAAATCATGATATTTGTCTTTGTCTGACTTATTTCACGTAGCATAATGCCCTCTAGGTCCATCCATTTGGCACAAATTGTAAAATGTCATTCTTTTTCACGGCAGAGAAATATCCCAATGTATATATGTACTACTTTATCCAATTGTTTACCAATGGACACTTAGGTTTCTTTATATCTTGGCTACTGTAAATAAGATTGCCATGAACATAGGGATACATATATATCTTTGAATTAGTGTTTTGTATTTCTTTGGATAAATACCCAGAAGTGGAATTGCTGGGTCATACGCTAGTTCCACTTTAAATTTTTTGAAAAACCTCCATACTATTTTCCATAGTGGCTGCACCAATTTGCAATCCCACCAACAGTGCATGAGCGTTCCCTTTTCTCCACATCTTCACCAACACTTGTTGTTTGTTGATTTATTTATGACAGCCATTCTGACAGGTGTGAGATGATGTCTCATTGTGGTTTTAATTTGCATTTCTCTGATGATTAGTGATATCGAGCATCTTTTCATATGTCTATTGGGCATCCGTATATTCTCTCTGGAGAAATGTCTATTTTTTTTTTATTTTTTTTAATTGGATTGTATGTTTTTTTGGTGTTGAGTTGTATGAGTTTTTACATATTTGGGATATTAACCCCTTTTAGGATATATCATTAGCAAATATCTTTTCTCATTCCATATGTTGTCTTTTTGTTTTGTTGATGGTTTCCTTTGCTGTGCAAAATATTTTCAGTTTGATATAGTTCCATTTGTTTATTATTTTGTTTGTTTGTTTCCCTTGCCTAAAGAGACATACCCCAAAAAAGACTACTACTAGCAATATCAAAGAGTTTACTGCCTATGTGTTCTAGAAGTTTTAAGGTTTTGGGTTTTACATTTAAGTCTTAAATCTATTTTGAGTTTATTCTTGTATATGATGTAAGAAAGTAATCTAGTTCATTTTTTGCAGCTTTCCCAGCACCATTTATTGAACAGACTGTCTTTATCCCATTGTATATTCTTTTCTCCTTTGTCATAGGTTAAATGACCATGTTGGTGTGGGTTTACTTATGGGCTTTCTATTCTCTTCCATTGATCTGTGTGTCTGTTTTCTGCCAGTACCATGCTGTTTTTATGACTATAGCCTTATAGTATAGTTTGATATCGTGATACCTCCAACTTTGTTCTTCTTTCTCAAGATTGCTTTGGTTATTCAGACTTTTTTTTGGTTCTATATAAATTTTAGGATGATTTGTCCTAATTTGGTGAAAAAATACGATTGTTATCTTGATAGGGATTGCCTTGAACCTGTAGATTGCTTTGGGTAGTATGGACATTTTAATTTAACAATTTTAATTCTTCTTATCCATGAGCACAATATATGCGTTCATTTATTTGTATCTTCTTCAACTTCTTTTTCCAATGTCTTATAATTTTCTGAGTACAGGTATTTTACATCCTTGGTTAAATTTATTTTAGGTTATTTTATATATAATTATAAATGTGACTGTTTTCTTAACTTCTCTTTCTGATAATTCATTATTTGTGTAAAAATACACTGATTTCTGAATATTAATCTGGTATACTTTAATGAATCATTTATGAGTTCTAATAGATTTTTGGTGGAATCTTTAGGGTTCTCTCTATATAGTATCATGTCATCTGCAGATACTGATAGTTTTACTTCTTCCTTTACGATGTGGATGTCTTTTATTTCTTTTACTTTTCTTATTGCTGGGCCTAGGATTCCCAATACTATGTTGCATAGATGTAATGAAAGTGGATATCTCTGTCTTGTTCCTGATCTTAAGGAAACACTTTCAGCTTTTGTGACATTAACATCATCACTGAGCATGATGTTAGCTGTCGTTTTGTCATATGGGGCCTTTATTATGTTGAGATATGGTCCCTCTAATCCCACTTTCCTGAGAGTTTTTATCATAAATGAATGCTGGATTTTGTCAAATGCTTTTTCTGCATCTATTGATATGATTGCATGTTTTTTATCTTTCATTTTGTTCATGTGATTCATCACATTATTTGGTTTGTGGATATTAAACCACACTTGCATCTTAGGAATAAATCCCATTTCATAATGGTGTATGATCTTTTTAATGTATTGCTGAATTCAGTTTGATAATATTTTGTTGGGGATTTTTGCATCTATGTTCATCAAGGATATTGGCCTATAATTTTGTCTCTTTGTAGTCTTTGTATGTTTTTTTAATCAGGGTAATATTGGCCTCATAAAATGAGCATGGGAGACTTCCCTCCTTTTGAATTTTTGGACTAGTTTGAGAAGGATAGGTACTAATTCTTTTTTGAATATTTGGTAAAATTCAGCTGTGAAGTCTTTTGGCCCAGGACTTCTGTTAGGTGGGAGTTTTTTTTGTTTTTTTGTGGTTTTTTTTTTTTGTATTATTGATTTTATTTTGTTAGTATATATGAGATGTGATCAAATAATAAAGTGAATGTTTAAATAAAAATTATTACAGTAAAAGACACATTGCAATTAATCCCAGTCAAAATACCCGCCCTTGCTTTGAACACACTTACCGTATCGTTTTGCCACTTTCCAAAGCAGTTCAGGAAGTCCTCTTTCATGTCTTTAGTTGCACTGTCATAGCTGCTAGATGTCCCAAATTGATTCAAAACATTTACCTTTCATGGTCATTTGACATTGTGGAAGAGCCAGAAATTGCTCGGTGCCAGATGTGGTGAATAACATGGATGAGGACACACCATAATGTTTTTATTTGACAGGAATTGCTGTATACCAAAAGTGATGTGTGACACGGAGGGTTGTCATGATGGAGAATTATTTACAGCACACTACTTTTTTATTTTAATTTATTTCATTATTTTATTTGTTTCAGGTACACTTCAAAACATGCCTTCTCTCAACCATAGCTCACAACTGTCACACACTGTTACTAAGGTTCGACGTGAAACTTTTCATGTTGAAGATCCCTGCCTTTTCCTTTGGATGGCACTCGGCAGCAGTAGTCACCATATTTTTGGATCACAACGTAAAGGCTCTGTGTTACACATCACTTCTGCTACAGCAATTTCTGTGAAATAAAAATATTACGGTGTGTCCTCATCCACTTTGTTAGCCAGATCTGACTCATGAGAGTTCTGGTTCTTCCCCAAAGTCAAAATGATATAGGACATCGAGGCAGCCATTATAATGCAAGTAAAGACACTCACAAAAGAGGATTTTCAGAACTGCTTCAGAAAGTATCAAGAAAGATGGGATAAATGTGTTCAAAGTGAGGAGGGAGTATTTTAGGGGGATTATTGTAATAAATATTTTGTTTAAACATTCACCATATTTTTTTGATCACATCTCATATGGGATGGTTCAGAATATCTGTTTTATCTTGATTCAGCCTTGGAAGATTGTATGCTCCTAGAATTTATCCATTTCTTTCTGGTTGCCCAATTTGTTGGCACATAATTGTTTGGAGTACTTTACAATTCTTTGTATTTTTGTGGTGTCAGTTGTCACTTCTCTTTCATATCTGATTTCTTTATTTGGGTCCTCTCTCTTTTGTTCTTGATAAGTCTGGTTAAAGGTTTATCTTGTTTTTATGTTTTCAAAGAAACAGCTCTTGGTATCATTGATCTCTGAAATTTATCAGATTCTATTTAATTTATTTCTGCTTTGATCTTTATTATTTCCTTCTTTCAACTCACCTTGGGATTTGTTTGTTCTTCTTTTAGTTACTTTAGATGTAAGTTTACATTGTTTATTTGAGATTTTTCTTGTTTTGTTTGTTTATTTGTTTGTTTGTTTTTTCAGGTAGGCCTGTATTACCATGAATTACTCTCTTAGAATTGATTTGGCTATGTCCTATACATATTGGGTCATTGTGTTTTCATTTTCATTTGTATCTTTTGATTTCTTCTTTGATCTTGTTTTTAACCCATTCCTTATTTAATAGCATGTTATTTAACCATGTGTTTTTCAATTTTCTTCTTGTAATTTGTTTCTTCTTTTATACTACTGTGATAGAAAAAGGTGCTTGGTATTATTTCAATCTTCTTAAATTTATTGAGACTAGTTTTGTGGCCTAACATGTTCTGTTGTGGAAAATCTTCCATGTGTACTTGAAGAAAATGGAAATTCTTCTGCTTTGGTGTGAAATATTATAAAATATCAATTAAATCCACGTGGTCTAATGTCTCATTTAAGGCTGCTGTTTCCTTGTTGATTTCCTGTCTGGACAATCTAACCGTTGACATCAATAGGGTGTTAAATCCCCTACCATAATTGTCTGTTGATCTCATAATACTAATATACATAATACATAATATAATTACTGTCGATCTCATCCTTTAGGTCTGTCAATGTTTGCTTTATATATTTGGGTGTTTCTATGTTGCCTGCATAAATGTTTACAAGGGTTATATCTTCTTGTTGGATTCATTCCTTTATCATTATGAAATGTCTTTCTTTATCTCTTGTTATAAACTGTGTTTTAAAGTCTATTTTGTCTGATATAAGTATTGCTTTCCAAGCATTTTTATTTATTTACTTATTTTTCCTATTTGTTTAAAGTGTCTTTTTCCATCCCTTTACTTTCAGTCTGTGTGTGTCATTCAATCGGAAGTGAGTCTCTGGAAGGCAGCATATGTATGGGTCTTGTTTTCTTACCCATTCATCCACACTTTTGAGTGGAGCATTTAATCCATTCACATTTAAATTAATTATTGATAGGTATGAAGTTATCAACATTTTATTATTCATATTTTCTTCTTCTTCTAAAAAAAATCCCTTTAACATTTCTTTTTAATTTACTGGGGTGACATTTGTTCGTAAAATTACATAGATTTCAGGTGTACAATTCTGTGTTACATCATCTATAAATCCCATTGTGTGTTCACCACCCAAAATCAATTCTCCTTCCATCACCATATATTTGATCCTACTTACCATCATCTTCAACCCCCTTACACTCTGATAACCACTAAACTATTGTCTGTGTCTATCAGTTTTTGTTTCTCATTTGTTTGTCTTGTTCTTTTGTTGTTTTTGGTTTATATACCACATATCAGTGAAATCGTATGGTTCTCTGCTTTTTCTCTCTGACTTATTTCACTTAGCATTATACTCTCAAGATCCATCCATGTTGGCAGAAATGTTCCTATATCATCCTTTCCCCTGAATAGTATTCCATTGTGTATATATACCACAACTTCTTTATCCATTCATCTATCGAATGACATTTTGGTTGTTTCCATGTCTTGGCCACCGTAAACAAAGCTGCAATGAACATTGGAGCACATGTGTCTTTATGGATAAATGTTTTCAAATTTTTGGGGTAGATACCCAGGAGAGGGATTGCTGGGTCATATGGTAATTCTATTCGTAATATTTTGAGGAACCTCCACACTGCCTTCCATAGTGGCTGCAACAGTCTGCATTCCCACCAACAGTGTATGAGGGTTCCTTTTTCTCCACAGCCTCTCCAACACTTGTTACTATTTGTCTTATTGATGATAGCCATTCTGACTGGGGTGAGGTGATATCTCATTGTGGTTTTAATTTGCATTTCTCTGATGATTAGTGATGTTGAGCATTTTTTCATATGTTTATTTGCCATTTATATGTCCTCTTTGGAGAAATGTCTCTTCAGGTCCTCTGCCCATTTTTCAATTGGGTTATTTGATTTTTGGTTTTTGAGTTTCATGAGCCTTGTATATTTTGGATATTAGCCTCTTATCGGAGGCACTGTTTGCAAAAGTCTTCTCCCATTCAGTTGGTTGCCTCTTTAATTTGTCGATGGTTTCTTTTGCTGTGCAGAAGCTTTTAAGTTTATATAGTCCCATTTGTTTATTTTAGCTTTTACCTCCATTGCCTTTGGAGTCAAATTCATAAAATGCTCTTTGAACCCAAGGTCCATAAGTTTAGTGCCTATGTTTTCTTCTATGCAGTTTATTGTGTCAGGTCTTATGCTTAAGTCTTTGATCCATTTTGAATTAATTTTGGTACATGGTGACAGATAGCAATCCAGTTTCATTCTTTTGCACGTGGCTATTCAATTTTGCCAGCACCATTTGTTGAAGAGGCTGTCTTTCCTCCAATGTATGTTTTTAGCTTCTTTGTCAAAAATTATGTGTCCATATTTATATGGGTTTATTTCTGGGTTGTCAATTCTATTCCATTGGTCTATGTGTCTGTGTTTCTGCCAATACCATGCTATTTTTATTATTGTAGCCCTGTAGTACAAGCTAAAGTCAGGGAGTATTGTTCTTTTTTCTTAAGATTGCTTTGGCTATTCAGGGTCTTTTGTGGTTCCAAACAAATCTGATGATTTTTTGTTCTTTTTCTTTAAAAAAATGCCATTGGGATTTTGATGGGGATTGCATTAAATCTGTATATTGCTTTGGGTAATATGGCCATATTAACTATGTTGATTCTTCCAATCAATGAGGATGGAATGACTTTCCATTTCTTTGTGTCTTCTTCAATTTCTTTCAAAAATGTTGTATAGTTTTCAGCATATAGGTCCTTCACATCCTTGGTTAAGTTTATTCCTAGGTATTTTATTCTTTTTTTTTTGCTGCAATTGCAAAAGGAATTGCTTTTTGTATTTCTTTTTCTGAGATTTCATTGTTAGTATATAGGAATGCAATGGACTTTTGTACATTGGTTTTGTAGCCAGCAACTTTACTGCATTGGTTGATTGTTTCTAGTAGCTTTTTGGTGGAGTCTTTAGGGTTTTCTATACATAGCATCATGTCATCTGCAAAGAGTGATAATTTAACTTCTTCATTCCCAGTTTGTATTCGATTTGCTAGAATTTTGTTTAGATTTTCATCTGTATTCATGAGAGATATTGGTCTTTAGTTTTCTTTTTTTGTGTTGTCCTTACCAGGTTTTGGTATCAGGGTAATGTTGGTCTCATAAAATGAGTTAGGGAGTACTGTCACTTCTTCAATTTTTTGGAAGAGTTTGAGCAGGATTGGTATTTGATCCTGTTTGAAGGTTTGGTAGAAAACACTAGTGAAGCCATTTGGTCCAGGACTTTTGCTTTTGGGAAGGTTTTGGATGTCGGAATCAATTTCATTACTGGTGATCGGTCTGTTTAGATTTTCCAGTTTCATGGTTCAGACTAAGAAGGTTCGATGTTTCTAAGAACTTGTCCATTTCTTCTAGATTTTGAATTTGGTGGCACATAGTTCTTCATAGTATTCTTGGATAATCCTTTGTATTTCTGTGGTGTCCGTGATGACTTACCCTTTTTCATTTCTGATTTTGTTAATTAGTGTCTTCTCTATTCTTATCTTAGTGAGTCTAACCAAGGATTTGTCAATTTTGTTAATCTTTTCAAAGAAACAGCTCTTTGTCACATTAATTTTTTTTGTCTTTTTGTTCTCTATTTCATTTAGTTCTGCTCTGATTATTGTTATTTCCTTTCTTCTACTGAACTTCGGTTTCACTTGTTCTTTTTCTAGTTCTTTAAGGTGTAACATGAGGTTATTTATTTGGCATTTTTCTTGTTTCTTGAGATAGGCCTGTAATGATATAAATTTCCCTCTTAAAACTGCTTTCGCTGCATCTCCAAAATATTGGTAGGATGTAGTTTCATTGTCATTTGTTTCTATGTATCTTTTGATCTCTCCTCTAATTTCTTCTTTGACCCAGTCGTTCTTTAAAACTATGTTGTTTAATCTCCATGTATTTGTGATTTTTCCTGCTTTCTTTTGCAGTTGATATCCAATTTCAAAACCTTGTGATCAGAGAATATGCTTGGTATGATTTCAATCTTCTTAAATTTGCTGAGGCTGATTTTATGTCCCAATAATGGTCTATGCTTGAGAATGTTCCATGTACACTCGAAAAGAATGTATAGTCTGATGTTTTAGGAGAAAGTGCTCTATATATGTCAATTATGTCCATTTCATCTAATATGTCATTTAGTGCTGCTATTTCTTTATTTATTTTCTGTTTGGATGATCTATCCATAGCTGTCAGTGATGTATTTAAGTCCCCTAATATAATTGTGTTTTGGTCAATTTCTCCCTTTAGTTCTGTTAGTAGTTGTTTGGTATATTTTGGTGCTCCCTGATTGGGCATAAATATTGATGACTGTTATATCTTCTCGTTGTATAGTCCCCTTTACCATTATGAAATGTCCATCTTTGTCTCTTGTTATCTTTTTCACCCTGAAGTCTGTTTCATCTGATATCATTATGGCTACACCTGATTTTCTCTGGATACCATTTGCTTGGAGTGTCAATTTCCACCCTTTCACTTTGAGTCTATGCTTGTCCTTGTAGCTGAGATGTGTCTCTTGGAGACAGTACATAGTTAGGTTAATTTTCTGTTCCAATCTGCTTCTTTATGCCTTTTTATTGGTGAGTTCAGTCCATTTACACTTAGGGTGATTATTGAATCGTGAGGGTTTCCTGTCATTCTATCTTCAGTTTTCTGTTAAGGTTGTGTCTCCATTGTTCTTGCCTTTTTGTTGTTGTCTTTTATTTCTGTGTGGTGGTATTCTATGACTTTTCCCTTTGTTTTTTTTCCTTTTTTTTTATTACAGTATGTATTTCAGTTCTGGATTTTGTTTGAATGGTTACCCTTAAGATTATGTAAAAGAAAGTTTGATATTTACAGTATTCCATTTTCTTCAGCACTCTTACTTTCTCCATTCCCATATTCCGGTTCAGGCCTTACTCTTCCCGTTTTTATGTTTTGGTTGCCACAAATTGTCCCTGTTGGTGGTCGAATAGCCTCCTTTAGTATTTCTTGTAGTGCAGGTTGTGTATTAGAAAATTCCCTCAGCTTCTGTATGTCTGGAAAGGTCTTTATTCCTCCTTCATATCTAAAGGATATCTTTGCTAGATATATTATTCTTGGCTCATGATTTCTCTCTCAATAGTTTGAATATTTGGTTCCACTCCTTCCTGGCTTGTACAGTTTCTGCTGAAAAATCTGATGATAATCTAATGGGCTTACCTTTGTAGGTTACCGTCTTTTTTGCCCTGGCTGCCTTGAGGATTCTTTCTTTGGTGTTAATTTTAGACAGCTTCAATACAATGTGCCTTGGAGAAGGCCTGTTGGGATTGAGGTAATTAGGTGTTCTATTTGCTTCTTGGATTCGAGGATCCAGTTCTGTCCACAAGTTTGGGAAGTTCTCATCAACAATTTGTTCGAATATATTGTCTGTTCCCATCTCTCTTTCTTCTCCTTCTGGTATGCCCATTATTCTTCTATTGTTCTTTCTGATAGAGTCAGAAAGTTCTTGTAGAGTTCTTTCATTTCTTTTAAGTCTCAAGTCTCTTTCTTCTTCCATCTTTGTAATTATTTAGGTTTCTATCTTCGATGTCACTGATTCTTTCCTCCATCTGGTCAACTCTACTACCTAAGCTGGTTATTTCATTCTTATTTTCTTCTATTGAGTTCTTAATCTCCAGAAATTCCATTTGGTTCTTTTTTAAAATTTCAATCTCTTTCATAAAATGCTCATGTTCTTCTTTTATTGCGTTTCTGAGTTCATTAAATTGCCTTTCTGTGTTTTCTTGCATCTCTTTGAGTTTTTTCAGAACTGCAATCTTGAATTCTCTGTCATTTAAGTCACATATTTCCATATCTTTAAGTTCCTTTTCTGGAGGCTTTTCACTCTCTTTCTGAGCTGTCTTGTTGCTTTGGTTATTCATGGCAATTACTGATTTATTATTTCTCTTCCTAGACATCTACAGGAGTGGCTTCTGCAACAGGTTGATAGGAAGAGGTCTTTCTTTTGTTTTCCAATACTTGTTGATAGAATGTTTTATTTCTCTCCGACTGCAGCCTTTTTTTTCTCTCTGACACAGTAGTGCTATGTTTTCTCTGCACTATTCCAGCTTCTCACACAATGGAGGGATTCCCTGGGAGATGGGCCTCTCCTGTGTTAACAGTTCACCTGGGTCATAGGGCACCACGTCCCTGTGGGGGTGCGGAGAGCTTTTGAAGTTCCAAAGCTCTTTCTGCACCCGATTCAGAGCCCGTCTATTTCAGCAGTTCTATTTACTCCTGCAGGGATCCGCCCAGATGGTGGGGCCAGGGGCGGGGTGAGTTGTGAGAGGTGGCCCAGAGCAACGGTGGCGACCACCACCACAGCTGGTTCTGCTTCCACAGCTCCCTCCCCTTTGCCGGATCTAGTTGGCCTGCGAATCTGTGTCTGCGGTCCACAGTTGTCAGAACAGCAAATATTCTGTTCTTTTGATCTTACACTGCTACTGTTTCCCTTCTAGCACCCGGCAGGTGGGGGCGGGGCGAGCTCTGGGAGGGTAGGGAGGGGGCAGCTAGTCTCAGTGCCTAAGGCTTCCGTTCTCCGCTCAGCAGTGAGGGCTTAAACCACCGTTTTCTGCCTTCTTCCCTCAGTCTTTGCTCGAAGGTCTCTGCTGTGAACTTTGGGTTCAGCCGTGTTATATGCTGCCCCTTCAGCCCTATGGGCCATAAGCGGAGACCTAGCAGTCCAAGTTGTTTCCTCTCCAGCAGTAGTTCCGGGATGCAGTGAGCTTGGAGCACTGAGCTACGTCTGCGTCTTGTGCCCCCGCGGCTTCGTCCCCGCACTTCTCCCTTCCCTCCTCCCCGCTCACGCGATTCACCCACCTGGAGGTGAATTCAGTAGTGGTCCTCTTTGTCTTGCCTGTCTGCTGTGCAGTGAGTCCTTTGTGGAGTATTGTTGTCCAATTCGTTGTAAATTCCAGGGGAGCTTTACAGAAGCTCACCTCACGCTGCCATTTTGATCGAGACTAGTCTCAATGAGCATTCTTATAAACAGTATTTTGAACTCTGCATCTCGTAGATTACTTGTCTCCATTTCATTGCGTGCTTTTTCTGGAGTTTTGGCCTGTTCTTTCTTTGGGGACATTTTTGTTGTTTTTTTCCTCATTTTAGCTGAGTTTCTATGTTTTCTGTAGATCCGCTATTACTCCTAGTCTTGGCACAGTGGTTTTATGTAGTCGGTGTCTTGTGGGGCTAATGGTGTAGTATCTCTGGTTACCTGAGCCAGCTGTTCCAGAGGTGTCACTTGTGTGTATTGTGCCCTATTGTTGTCATTGAAACTTGATTGCTATTGTAATGTGATTGAGAGGGATTGACCCACAGGTTGACCGGCTGTAAGGAATGACTGTAACTGTAGTAGACATCTGTAGGTCAGGAGCTGACCCCATTGAGTGGTGTTCATTTTTGCAGGGCTCTGGAGCCAGGCAAGTCCACTTTTTGGGTGTGACATTTGTGGGGCTATTTGGGTACTCAGACCTATGTAGTTTTTGTTATGACTTTAATTTATTTGACCTTCATCTTGAGCCTCCTGAACCTCCGAAGAGGGAAAATTCTTATTCAGTAAATCAAATAGTCTTAGCTCAGTATGATAATAGAAATTGTCACCTTAAGCAAACTTCTCAATTTCCCCATTTTACTTCTCTTCCTTTTCTTACTCAAAACGGCATCTGACGTATGAGAAGGATGTTGTCCTAGTGGAGAAAATGTTCTACTGCTGTTAGTTATTTTGACATTTTCTGACCACTTTAACCACCTCCATCCTTACATTTATCCATCCCTTCCTGGTAAGTATTCACCTTTTTGCTATAGTTGGTTTCAATGTAATGTGTGGTCTAGTTCCACCCCTCTAGGCTTTGTGAGAGCCTTTTCCTTATCTTCAGGTAACCCAGCTCTCCCAACATTCATAGGTGACAAAGGCTGTTCTAATGCTCCATCATACCTGTGTCTAGACCCTGGACAATATGTTCTCTCTGCAGCCTCTTCTGTCCCCATGGAAGCCTCTGACTGCTTACTGTGCACCCCATTCCCAAAGAGCCCATGAGAACATCAGAGTCCCACTCACACAGGACAAAAAAGAGGTGACATTTAAGACAGTTAACCACATTGAGATGCCAAGTTTATTTGCCATGGAGCTGTTCTCCGCGGTCATTCGGGGACTGGATTTGGGTGTAAGAAGTGAGGGAAAGGAGAACGTAATATGAAAAGAAATGTCCTTAAATCCTAAAATTTATATTGAGCAGTTTCCTCCCCTTTTTGTTACTGTCAACTTCTTTTTAATATATCTTTCATTGTCTAGGCAAGTACCTTCCAAAAAAAAAGGAAGAACCAGATCCCTACCATCTCTTGTATCTCTTATTCTTCCAACTCCTACAATTTTATTTTATTTTATTTATTTATTTATTTTGTACCAAAAGGAACAAGAAACTCTCTTATACATTTTATGCTACATCTTCCTACCATTCTCTTCCACCTGTTCTGGTCCTACTTTATATTACTGTGTCTCAATGCATGTTAGCACTATCCATCAGCTGGCATGCCGAAATCTGGGAATCATCCTTTACATCTCCTTTTCTTTCTCCACCACATCCAAGTAATTTTGAGTCTCTCTTGCTAAATATCTCTCAGTTTTATCCATGTCTGTATTTCTACTGCCCTCAATGTCCTACACAAAGTAATAATCATCACCTTCTGTGTGTACTATTGCAGTACACTAATTGTTCTCCCTACATCTACTTTTGCTTATTGCTAATTGATCTATATTTTGCAACTAGAGTGCTTTTTATAAATCTCCTGCCCTATGAGCCTCTCCTTGCCTAAGTCCTTTCTCACTTCATACTATTTTACTCCTCACTCTCTGTGCTGACCCATAGAGTATTGACTTTTTCCCCCTTGATCTCGGGGCTCCAGGGCCTAGAATGATTTACTCCATTGTTCCTGATTCACTCTAACTCATCTTCAGATATGAGCTCAGATATAATTTCTTCAAGGAAATCTTCCTTGAATTTATCAGATTAGATTTTGTCCCCTTATAGATCTCTGTAACTTTTCTTCACAGCACAAAGTAGTTTGCAATTCTATTTATGTAATTTCTCTGTTTGGTATCTGGTATACTATAAGTCTTATGAGAATAAGAATCATACATTTGAGGGCTTTTACTATAATACTAATTATTTTATTTTTAATACTCCTACTATCTATTAGAGTAACTGGAATATGATAGGTATTTAATAACTATTTGTTAAATAAGTTTAATGATATTGACATGATTCTGACTTTGATTGGATGTAAAATATAAACAATATGGAGAAGTCAAAGATGGTTGTAAGAGATAAAAGATTATAATCATGATGTACCTATGTCAGATATTAAGTTAAATATTTTTTCCAAGCCATAAATATTAGAAAAATTAATTTCTTAAAATAGTTGTTGATTTTCATGGAGTTGTAATTGGCATTAAACACAATATTTCTAGGTTTATCATGAATTTTAAATCATTAAAACTGAAATTAAGCATTTTCATGGTGTGTGTATATATATATAAATAGTAGTCAATTCATGGATATTTAAATATCTATAGGTACTTCAAATTCATGACAAATAAATACAGAATCAATACCAGATTTCCTGTAATACTAAAGCAAATAATCTAAAATTTCAGGTTTTCTAATTTTTTATATTAGCAGTAAACTTCATAAATAAAGGAAAATAATTATATTCAGTAATTGAATTGATTTATTATTACTAATTGGCTCGGTGATAGCTTTGAAGTACTTAAAGAGGTATTCAAATTATATCAAGTCATAATTAAAATAGATTTGACAGTTGATAATAAACCCATCTTAGATTATCTTCCCCAAATTTTAAATAAATTGGCATTTTTTAAGTGGTGAGACTGGGAAAAGATGGAGTGGATAAAAATAATTTTTGTAAATGACTCTAGGATTTTATTACTGTATCATTTTCAATTTCATAAGAATATGTTAGTTTTAAGTTGGTCGGAGATTGGAATATACAATAAGTGGTTTTTTTGAAGACTTTCCCAAGTAACTGCAATCCAGAAGTATTCACCTTTATAAGGATATTAAAATGTTGATCTGCTAATTTGAAAAAATAGTAATGGCTATTTTTTTAAGCTCCAAGAAGGCAAAGATCATGTCACACAGCATAAATTTCAGTTATATCACCACTTAAAACATACAATTTGAAAACATTCCAAATTACTGTTAAAATTTATATTTAGGTTATTAAAATCAGCTTGAACCAACTTGGTAGTATTTTTATTATTTTACACACACACACACCTCAAAATAAATAGATTTTATATTAAAATTGATCTGAATACATTTTCCAGTTTCCAAATTAGATTCAGATAAAAATGTTTTTGTTGTTGTTGTTCAGGGATGCTCCCGTTTCAATATATTTAAAGGGTTACATATAACTCTTACATAAGTAAGGATATGAAGTTTGCCTTCTTAGAAAGTGTTTTCCCCATTACAAAACAAACCAAAAAACAGATGCACCATTGCCTGTTTCACAGTCAGAGCCAATCTGAAATGGCTGATGCTAGCTCAGAGAAGTCATAAAGAGATCAAATGACTTCTGGGCCAATGGAAAACCCTACTGTCTAAATGCTTTTTCTGGCCAATTTGAGGAAGTAATTAGACTTACTGGAAGCTTGTGTGAATGATACTGCAAGTACAATTATGAACTGCCCAGACTTACTGCTTTCAATATAGAAGAACTTGTCTACTGATTCTGATGGGTTGTATGTAAAATTCAAGATCTTGATATTAGAATGGGTAAAATGATGGTGACATTAGGATATATCCAAAATTATGGTTGATTTCTGGAATTAGTTGCCATTAAATAAAAAGCCAGCTATTAGTCAATTGAAATATAATCATGTTCTCCTTCTATCTGTCTTTAGCACTCAGGCTTTCTTGTTCTAAATGTAGACAAATGACTGAAAATCTAAGTAGTTTACAGATAATAATAGAAAAGCTTTTAAGAACTGAAAATCAATGAACACATGGCGATGACACGCCATTGTAAAGCAATTAGGGGATGTTGTGTAGCTGTGTCTGAAGGGTCTGTAACTGAATGTGACTTCAGTACAGCTGCTAAAAAATCCAGTGTCTCACAAATAAACTGAAAAACAAGTGCCTGGAATAGTGTATCTGCAGTGTCACTTTAAGATGACTGCCATGCTGCATGGCTATAGTGATTTGCTGGAAACAGCCTGGCACATAAATACACCATGATACTGTATTTAAGCCCCATATCTTACTCTAATGAAAATCGTGTTTACCATTCATGAGAGTGTGTGTGTCACCAGAGTTGGTATTCAGCATGACTGAAAAAGATTGGAAGTCTGTTTCATTCCGAATATGACTAAAAGCTGAACTGGCAATATTAAAAATATGTATTATAAAGTTGTGATAATTAAGAAAGCAAAAACAGTATGGAATGCAACTTTTGTTTCTACTAATTTCAAACATGAAATTATAATGTTATATTCAGTACTTGGATACTTACTAGGGAATTTTTGTTTTTCTTGTCCAAATAAACTTGTGTTAACTATAATCTAGCAGTTCCAATAAACATGTGTATTATTTTCAATTATCTTTTTACAAATTCCTATTTTAATAGTGCTTACCATGTGTCAGGTACTAATTGATTTACAAATATTAATTCGTTTAATCTTCATAGTGATCCTGTGCCTTAGGTAGATTAGCCCCGTTAACAGTTGAGGAAACTAATTAAGACACGGAAAGGATAAGTAATGGCCTAAGATCACAGAATAAGTGAGTGAGATGCCCAATTAAAACTTAGGTAGTCTGCTTTAGAGCATTGGACTTGAATGTTGACCTATAATATATATTTCAGTATGTGCATAATGAGAATTATCACAGAGATTTTGAAAAACGTTTTGATACCTAAGTTCTATCCCCCACAAATTTTGATTTAGTGAGTCTGGGATCAGCCCCGGACATCTCCATTTTTAATAAAATTATATAGAGATTTTAGTGCTGCTATTTTGTTGGCCACCTTTTCAGATATACTGACTTAGAAATGCTAGGTAATATCCATAATATTGGATTCTTTATTCTTCTTTCTTTTTTTCTTAATCCACAGTAATCTTTGTAACTACTTAATTAAAGCTACACCAGCACTCATTCTGATCATAACTAGAGCAAATTCAGAGACAAAAAGCCCCTATGACTCATGCTACTCATACTGCCATTTTCAATTATCACTGAGGTCTGAGCTTTCATAGATGAAACAATTTTAGGGATATTATTTATTAATCTAGAGTAATTAGTGAGCCCAAAACTATTTTTAACAGAAATAGTCATGAGCATCTTTACTTAATAAAACTAAGACATGTGCCTTGCTGAGTCTTTGTATTACTTTACATTAAACTTTTTTTTTTACTTTATCCATGATGATCTAGGATGAAAATTTATTTTTGCTTTTCAGATGAATACTCCCTACTAGCACTACAATAGTTAATTGAGTATTTTCATTTTATAAAATATCTTTGAGTGTAATGACTGCAAATACTTTGTTGAATATTCATTAACTATACTTTTCTCACAGGGCACATAAATCCTCTGAAATGCAATACATATACACTTTAAACTTTGACATAAAATACTCATATTTCTAAGAGAAAGGAGTTTTTCTTCTTTAAGCACTCTCTCAAATCATATATAATCAGGAACACTGGCAACATTGCTGCTATGAGAAGGACAGAGAGAACATCAAGAAATCCAAATGAATTCAAACCCATTAAATGTAATGGTGTGGTAAATCTCAGTGTACCATCTGCTGTGGAACACTGATACACTATTGGAATTCCACATCTTATTTACATAACAGATAAGAATGTGCTAGTAGATTTATATGGTGAATAAATACCCAAAGACAAAACTAAGTTTTTCCTATATTCACATCTGGGGATATCTAAATCTGTATAAAATTTAATCTATTTGTGGTTAGCTATTCTAGTAAAATTTAAAATGCTACCTTATCCAAATGTTATCAGCAATATTGTCAGTAAAAACTAAATAATCAATTAAAAAAATAAAGAGTTCATCTACAATGCTGTGTAAAATGTGGTATTACTTGAAGAATTCTATCTCTTCAATACTGATATGCATATTAAAAAACAGGACTGTACGGCTCTAATAGATGCCTAACATATCTGTGCTTACGTTTAACAAATAACTTGGTAGCAATTCTTTCTGAGAGATGGTAGGCTCATATTTACTCAAAAACGCTGTAGGAATTAATAATTAAAACTATATTAAATTTATAGAACTATTTTAATTGCGATCCTAAAAACTAAAACAAGTTTTGAAAGAAATGGAAAATCAAATTTTAAATGGAATACTTTGTTGTCCTAGAATTCAAATTAACCTCCTCCTTTTTTCTTTTGCTTTTACTTAAAGATTTTCCTTAAATATACATGAATCACAAAGCCTGTAAATGTTTTCATGAAGCATATCCCACATATAATTATAAGACCACCATATCTATTTCTATATGTATCTTTTTCAGCAGTTGGAATTAGTCAGCAAGGTACTTTATGAGTTACGCATATTTTCATCTGCATTCTTTTAAAATAGCTTTTATTTAAAGGAGATAAAGAAGAAATTGATACTTCAGTATTCCATCTAAAGGCTCATGAGATACCAAATATTTTCCGGATCCACTCTTGTGACTTTCTTCACTAGCAATGTTGAATAATTAAGCACCTTCAAATTTACATCCGCAACCTGGATTTAATTAAACATATCCATAGTTATCTTCTCGTCAACCGCTCTTACCAGACCTCTAGAAGTTGAAGAGTGTTGTTGTTGACAATGGCAGTCCACCAAGTGGAAAATTATGCAAAAAAAAAATTGAGAAAGTAGGAAAAATGCCAGGCCTGGTGCCTTAGGGAAGGTGGAGTATATGAAAGTAAATACTGTACAGAGTAATTTGGTTATTGCAGTTGGCACTCTTCTTGATTATGTAATTGACTTTGTAAATCGATATATTACATGTTTATTACTTATTATAAAATCATAGGACTAGGAAACAATTTTGTTCCTGAAAGAATGATGGCCCATTACCCAAGTCCCATCAAGAATGTATTTGGCTATGTAATTGACCATGGTAGTAAATTGAGTTAATTTTAACATAGGCTTTGTAAAGCAATATTTATCTGTGATTGCCAATACTTAGAGATAATTTTTTTTACTATAGCCACATATTTCACATTATACTCAGGCCAATTTCTTTTTTATACAATTATAATGTTGCTAATGGAGACAATTAATTACTGTGTAAGTAGAATTATGTAAGTAGAATCTGGATTCACATTTTAAATGCTGTGGAAGCATGGTGTTCTACTGGTTTTTAACTTTTAAGAATTAGCTTAACTTTATTATTTAACAAAATTCTAGAATAACTTTAATTATTGAATAGTCACAAATACTATTCTGATCCTATTCTATTCAAGTACCTATTAAGTACCTATTTTATGCAAACACACCGCAAAATATACAATGACACAAAGACGAAGGGAAGATAGTCTTTGCCCTCAATATACTTGCTAACTTAAATGTACTTGATTGATAAACACGTGTCGTTGGTTGAATGGTGACCCTCCCAAAAATATGTCTGTACCCTGAAACTTATGGATGTAACGTTATTTAGAAAAAAACATCTTTGTAGATGAAATATTTAATATGAGATCACCCTGGTTTAAGGTGGGCCTCAAATCCAATGGTGTTTCCTTATAAAAAAAGACATGGAGTCCTATAAGAAAATATGGAATCTCTGTAAGAGAAGACACAAATATTATGTTAGACACAGAAAGACATATATTATATGATCTCATTTACACGTGGAATCTAAAATAGATTCACAGAAGCAGAGTGTATAATGGTGATTGCTAGGGTCTGGGTGATGAGGAAAGGCTGAAGTTATGCTCAAAGGATACAAAGTTTCTGGTGTGCAAGATAATTAAATTCTGGAGATCTACTATACTATATATATAGCATAGTGCCTATAGCTAACAATACATTATTGTACACTTAAATTTTCTAAGAATGTAGATTTTATGTTGTCTCTTTACTGTACACGCATAAATTTAATAATAATAATAATAATAATAGAAAGATGAAACTTTGGGAGGTGATGGATGTCTATGGCCTTGGTGGTGATGGTTTCATGGATGTATACTTATCCCCAAATGCACTGAGTTGTATACATTAAATATGTACATGTACAGCTCTTTATATGTCAATCATACATCAATGAACGGGAGGAGAGAGAGAGAGAGAGAGAGAGAGAGAGAGAGAGAGAGAGAGAGAGAGAGAGAGAGAGATTGGAAGATGCTATGCTCTTGGCTTTGAAGATAGATAAAGCAAGGGGTCATGAGCACAGAATGCAGGTGGCCTCTAGGTGCTGGAAAAGACAAGAAAATGAATTCTGCCCTAGACCTTCCAGAAGGAATGCAGCCCTGCCAACACCTTGATTTGGGGATTTCTGATCTCTAGGATCTAAAGCAGTAAATTTGTATTGTTTAAGCCATTAAATTTTTGGCAACTTGTTAAAGCAGCAGTAGGAAACTAATAGAGAGTCCATGACTCTTTTTCCATAATTATTGTTTATGCCCTTCTCAAAAACTGCCGGAAATGTGCTTGAAATCATACATTTCATCAAACAGTGAAGAGTTATTTTTCCGTTCATTTTCACCTTGTCCTGAATCTCAGTTTATGAAAACAAATCTGAGGTTTAAATATATGTAGATTTAAGTAGTAATTTTTGAAATTAAATTTGGAGTGAAATACATTTATCTGGCCCTCCATGGTTGAAATTTATCAACATCAGTGAGTCACCCCTGTGCTTAATGTAACATTTTCCAAACTGGTTTTTTGTTTTGTTTTGTTTTGTTTTGTTTTGTTTTGTTTTTTGGACATCATCCCTGGGATAAGGGGTCTGGGATCATACATATTTGAGAAATTCTATATGTCATGGTTTTTCCTTGGAGGTTCACAGGAAATTTCCATTTAACTTTTCAAGGAATGAAAGATTTTGCATATGCTATTGTTACCAATTTTCCCCTTTCTTTTCATCCCTGATGGCCATCACTCTGATTTATAGGCTTGGCATTCTACTGAAATTGTTCTTGCTGAGATCTTCAAAGAAGTCCATAATGTCAAATCCAAGCAACATGTTTTCCTCCTCTGATATTTCCAGGTTCTCAGGATCAGTGAACTTAACTGATGATGCCTTCCATCCATTCAATAATTTACATTATATTTACATATATTTATCTAAAGAACAGACTTGACTGAAGATACTCTTCTATTCATGATTATCATCAATCTATGCAAGGCACTTCTCGTTTTATTTTCACATTCTTCTCCAAGCCCATCCTTATTTTTATTGCCACAATAGGCCCCACTATAATATACCTGGTATATGCTCTTGAATATATATATGTATATAATTTTGAGAAATATATACTGTCTTTGTGTATTCTTTTTAAATGTACATAAATTGTGTTTTTCTATAGATTCATTCTATAGTATTCATTCTGTTTCTTAATTTTTCTCCCAACATTTGGTTTCAACATCTATGTTGTTGAGTATATTTGTAATTCATTGCTTCCAAATGATGTAATTTTTTTCAAAAGAATTCATCCAACAATTTTCACTTATTTATTCCTTTTGTAATGAGGACCTATGTTACCTTCATATCCTTACTATGACAAATACTTCTTGATAAATATCTTCACAATTCTTCACTTAAGACCTATATGCAAGTGTCTCTGGAGTATATACCCAAGAGTGGGAGGACTGAGAATGAGGGTAAAAACAGAGATTTTTCCCTGGGAGTGTAGTAAATTATAAATAAATTTGTAACAAATTTAAATCTTAAAAATATTATTTTCCAATCCATGAACATGGAATTATTCAATTTTTCTTTAACTTACCACAATAATAACTTGTATGTTTTTGTGAGAAGTCTTGTAAATCTTTATTAGATTTATGTCTAGGGGTTGGGTAATTTGTATGCTAATATAAATGTTATATTTTTTAATTTTACTAAAAAAATTTTTTTCTGTCATAGAGAAATGAAATCAGAGGTGGTCTCCAATCTTCCCACTTTATAGTAAGTCTCTCTCTTTGGAGAAAGACTGGCTGAGCCACTTCATTGCACCTACAGGAAAAAAGACAGTATATGTGCTAAACAAAATTTGTTGACTAAATAAATTATTTCACCATAAATCACGTCTACACTATCAATACCAAAGACAAACATTATCTCCAATATTAACATACAAAAGAATGTAATGAACAGCAGCTACATAAAAATTGCAGCCTTGTCTATTGACTGTCAAACTCTGTCAAACTAACATCTCTAAAAATTTTGAGATTGTCCAGAAGCCAAAAGCACAAATAAGACAACAATTCTGAAAGTTTAAATCTCTCAACAAAGCACTTTTTTTAAACTGAAAGAAACTGTTATAGTGTACAACTGTGAGAAAGCACAAGAAAGTAAATTTGACTACTTTTATTCAGAACCTACTAACTCATCCAAAGTTCCAATTTTTTTAATGAACATTTTCATATTATCCAAGACATAGAAAATGCCTTGGATATGGTCATGGGCATTAATATAAGACAGTTTCTGTGTGATTATTCAAATCAAATATTTGGCTGTGCTTCTTGGGATGAGGAATCTGCCAACTGTCAAATGTCAAGCTAGATGAGGTTGGAGGAAAGAAAAAGAAGAGCAGACTCAGAAAGAGGGATTCTTCTGTTCACATTGTCACGTTTCCGCACCATCCATGCACCGTTGTCATGAAGCATCAGTATCTTTTGTCCAATACTCAATCCAATCCTACCATCTGGACAGTTCAGTTCACTGCTGCAGATTAAAACTCCAAGGTAGCCAAGTTTGGTTTTTGTCGTTGTTTAATAAAAAGGTGAATAATTGTTACTCTTATTTCTACTATTCTTGATTTCTATATCAAAATAAAAATCAATAGTCACTTGCTTTCCTTTCATAGGCCATGGAGAAAAGACTTCTTTTGGCATTTATTTTGGCATTAGATGAAATATGTGTTTTAATGAGAGAACTACACAAATACCTGCTTTCGAGTCTTAGCACCAGCAGTCTTTAGTTTGTGTCATGGGACAAGTCATTTAATTTTTCTGAAATGCAAGGTTTCCATAGATAAAATGTAAATATTACTAGTTATCTTATTAGTGCAATCTCATTTGACTTAAAATGTTGGAGCAAGCTTTCCTTTCTTAACACTTCACATCAAATTCATGAAGTCCTTGAATATCTTTCAGAATATCTCTAATCAGTCTGTGTCCTCCGTAGACACTGTAAATCCAAGCCACCATTATATTTGGCTTCATCTATTGCCATCACTTTCCAAAAGTTCAACCTCTTTTCACTCTTGCCTTTTAGAATTTCATTCTCTGTAATATTCCCTACTATTAAAATATACATCAAATCAAGTCACTCCTCTGTTTAGAAGACCTCCATGGAGGATAATTCTTGGGAAAAAACGTGCATGCTTTACCGTGCTCTCTAGAGCCCTTCAGCATGTACATCCTGGCCTCATCTCTCACACCCATGCACTAGTCCAGAAGTAATATCGTTTCATTTAGTTTCCTCAGGTGTGTCAAGTTCTTTCTTGGAGCAAGGCCTTTCCTCTCACTTTTTCCCATAGCTTGAAATATTTTCCTTCATTCTTCTCATAACTGGTGATTTCTTACTCTTCAAGTCTTAGATTAAAATTTACTTCCTCATAGTTCTAGAAGTAAGAAGTCTGAAACGAATTTTACTGGGCTAAAATCAAGGAGCCTGCAAGTCTCTACCACATATTTAATCACTGACATTATTTTCTTGCTTCTCTCATTACCTGTAAAATCATGCAATACATATTTTTATTTCAGATATTGAATTTTCTCTGCTAATATTTTCCATTTATCTTTTCCTGTAAGTCCTTGAGCATGTTTTTAAGAGCTGCTTTAAAGTTCTTCTCTGCTAATTCCAATACCTGAATCATTTTGTACCATTGACTATTTATTTATATTGACTATGAGTCATATTCTATTGTAAACTTGAGTAACATGCCATGCTTCCCCGAAAATAAGACCTAGCCGGACAATCAGCTCTAATGCAACTTTTGGAGCAAAAATTAATATAAGATTCGATCTTATTTTACTATAATATAAGACAGGGTCTATAACATAACATAACATAACAACATAACATAACATAACATAACATAACATAACATAACATAACACTTGGTCTATTTATAATATAAGACCCAGTCTTATTTTACTATAAGTCTTATAATAATAAGTCTTATATAATAAGTCTTATATTTTACTATAAGTCTTATAGTAAAATAAGACTGGGTCTTATATCGTATCATATCATATCATATCATATCAGGTCTTATATTACATTTTGCTCCAACAGACACATTAGAGCTGATTGTCCGGCTAGGTCTTATTTTCGGGGAAACAGGGTGTTTAGAGTGTCATGTGGGGCCTCAGGTCCCGCTCCCTGTACAAGAACGCAGGATATGGTGAGGCCAAAAAGGAACACCCACGGAGTGATAGAGAGGGGAGTCATACCACTATATTCTCGCTGGTGGCTGGGTTGAAGACATAGGAAGCAGGCGCCTGTCCACTTCTCTGCCAACCAACCAACCTCCCATGCCAGCGTAGCCATGGCCGTTACATTAGTGGCTAATGGCAAACCGGTAACAGCTGATGGCCACCCAGCCACAGCAGATGGCCATCTAAAAACCGAGCCAGCACCTTTCCACGTGAGGCTGAGAGCCTGGAAACTACTCTCTGGGACTCTTTTCCCACATAGAGACTCTGGATTCTTTTATCTTCCTCTGAAGAAAGTTAGCATGTGTTCTAGCAGACAGTAAAATGACTGACTAATGACCCTGATCTCATGGAATCTCGGTTTTATGCTCTGTTAAGGTGAGTCAGCTTGGGTTTTACTCTTATTCTTAGGTGAATCCTTATTCCTTGAATATAGGTTTTCTTCCTAAAATGTGGTTGTCATGCAGGAAACCCTGCTTGCTGCGTGATTTGTCATGCAGGGTGGCCTGCAGGGTCTCTGGTCCTGCTCCCCACATAAGAATGCAGGATCTTATGTGGCTAGAATGTGGCTAGGCCAAAAAGGAATACCCACGGAGCCATAGGTAGGGGGGTCATACCACTATGGTCTCACTGGAGGCTGGATTCACACGACGTGAGACCTGTTGTCAGCTTTGCTGCCAACAGACCGACTCGACTCTCCTCGCCTCGACTCTCCTCAACTCCGCCATGCAATCCACTCTTGCCAGCCACCATCTTCTTGCTAGCCCCATTTTCTGCTAGCGTAGCCACAGCAGTTATATTAGTGGCCAATGGCTCACTGGTTACAGCTGACAGTCAACTAGCCATAGCTGATGGCCATCCAATCACAGTTGATGGCCATTTACTACCTGAGCCAGCACCTTTCCATGTGAGGCCGAGAACCTGGAAACTGCACTCCTCGCTCTGTCCCAACAGTGGTCTTTCTGGATTTCAGTAGAAAGCCAGAGGTTTTTGTCTAGCCTCTCTAACTTGGTGAGACTCAAACTCCTCTCGTTTTCTTCCTGGCAATGGAAAGCAGTTGAAGTTCTGCTCAGCTTTTTCTACCTTCATTCTGTCCCTTTCTGCTTGACTTTTCTAAGTATTCCTTGGACATGTTGAGTTCAGAGAACAATTAAGGATTTGAGGGGAGTTTATAGGTAGATATGGCATCATTCCTGCTTTGGCTCTCTTCCTTCTTGGGTCAATCTCTGTCCAATTCTCCAGCTATTTTAATCCGTCCCAACCTCCATCCTTTGGCTGTTTGTAGTAACAGCTGCTCTGTTACTTTGATGGCCTCCAGTGAACCATATTTTCCTGTATTCATGCCTCTGTGTAGTTCATTCCCCTTATATCTATACTGGTCCTGTGACTGTTTTGACCAATAAAATGTGGAGGAAGTGATATTTTAGTATCTCCAAGTCTAGGCATGGAGAAAATTTGCAGAGTTCTATTTCTCTCTAGGTGTACAAATTACCATATGAGAAGTCAGGTACTCTGAGACTGTCTTACTGTGATATGACCAACCTTGCCAGATGGAGAGGTGGCATGGAGGAGAAACAAGACCCCAGGCCAACAGCTCTAGCTGAGCTTCCAGCTGAGAATGAACAACCAACTTGACAGTCATGTAAATTAGCCATTTTGGAAGTAAATTCTGTAGTTCCATTAGAGTTTTCCCAGGTGACACTACATGGAGCAAAGATAATCTGTTCCCACAAAGCCTTGCCCAACTTGCAGAATTAATTTTTCTCTATTTTCAGCTTTTTAAAATAAACAATATATATTCATCCTTTTGAAAAATCAAGCAACACTAGATCACATAAATAAAAATTGAAATTATTCATATGCTGGTTACACACAACTACTCCCCTGCCAAAATTAATTTCTAGTGATACATGGATTGGTCTATATCTTTCCAAATGATTTTGCATAGATGTATGTATTCTTTTGAGCTTATATATATTGCTCTATAACATGTTATATAAAAAGTACTATTTGTATCTTCATGTGCACACAGATATATATACATATATATATACACACATATATGTCATTTTTCCATATCTATCAATATAAATATTTACCTTATTTGATTAAATATTTAATATAAAATATTTTATATTATACTTTGCATTATGTATGTGCCAGAATTTAAGGTTGAGCATATGGGCATTATTATTAACTTTGTGAGTCACCAATAGTGCTCTAATTAACTTCCTTGTATGGATATGTATACAAACATTCAAACAGATATATATTTATGCAAATATAGAAATATGATAGATTTCTACAAATGGAATTCTTGATTTGAGAAATGTTAATGTTTAAAGAGTTTATTTTCAATTGAAATATATTTAATGTAACATTGTACAAATTAAATGTGTATGACATGCTAATTTGATACATTTATATATGTAATATGATTGCTGTTGTAGCAATAATTAGAAACTTTATCATGTTACATAATTATCATTTCTTTTTAGTGGTTGGTATAATTAATGTCTAGTTTCTTAGAAAGTTTGACTATACTGTATGATATCACACATATGTGAAATTTAAAAAATCCAAACTTGTAAAAATAGAGACTAAGACAGTGGTTACCAGGGGATGGGAGTTGGGAGACAGGACAGATGTTGTTTAGGGAGACAAATTTGCAATAAGTAGTAAATAAGCCCTGGAGATTTAATGCATAGTATAGTGAATGTAGACATTTTAATCTTTTAAAGTTTAATTAGATACTGTAAGTAGATTCATAAAACAGTCATGTTTGAGTCTTTAATATCCCAACACTTACTAACACTAGACATTATAAATCTAAAATCTATTTTTGCCAATATTATATGCAAAAGTGACATCTCACTATTATTTCAATTGACATGTTCCTGATATTTAATGAGTTATGCGTATTTTTTTTTTGTATCTCATTGCCCATGTGTATTTCTTCCGTAAATCGGTCATACCTGAATCTTGCCTAATTTTAAATTGTGGTTGTAATTTTTCTATTAATTTTTAAAAGCTTTCAGACAAATTACATAATTTGCCTCATATTTTTCAAGTATTATCTCCAAATTTGTTGCTTTTTGTTGATGGTGTCTTTTATTCTATAGCATTTTAAAAGCTTTATATAATCAATGATATTAAGTGTCATCTCTGCCCCCATCCCATCATGGCAGTTAAAAAATACTTACCAGGTTCGAGATCATGGAGAATAGTCTCACTTCTTGGTGGGGAATGCTGAGGTTCTGCAACAAATACTGGATGAGAAAGGTTGCCTTTCAAAATCTGCTTCTCAGACATAGGCAGGTAGGTAGATAGACAGCCAAACAAACAGACAGATGAATAGATATGGTTAGATATTGCAAGGAAATTTAAGTTCAAAATAATTTCCCTTATAACTTTGAGGATATTGCTTCATTGCTTTCTCAATTCAGCTTTGCTGAGAGAAAATCTGATGCCACTTTGATTCTTGTTTCTGCTTGAGTGCCTTCTGTTTTTTCTACAGCATCATTTTTTATAATTGTACCATTATCTTCTTTATTCTGAAATTTCACTGCATTGAATCTACTTGTCTTTTTTAATTGTATCTTGGTGGCCACTTTCAACGTGAAAATGTCTTCCTTCAACTCTGAAGCATTTTACTCCTCTCATTTGCTGTTTTTGTTTTTTTGGAATGCATACACAGTCCATACTGAGACTTCTAAATTCATAAATAGGTCTTCATCCACTTCTTTGAGCTTGTGTTTTGCATATTGAGGAATATCTTCTATCTTAATATCAAGATTCTAGTCCATTAAATATTGATCTGTATGAAAATGTGAACCTGGGGGCTAAAATTAATTTTAGTAACCTCTTTGAGCACCCAGGATAACCAATACAATCATCCCCTTTGTTGACACTCAGTGTGCTCTAAAAATGTCAACACACAATTATGAAAGGCTGCCAAATTGTAACTCAAAATCCCCTCACATTAATTTGTTTAAAAATGTTGTATTTAGCCTTATGTAACTAAATATATATTTTTACTATATAAACACTAGCCAATAGGTAAGTTCTATGAAGTTGGGATATTAGAGAGACATTCTGTCTGGTATGGCTCTAATTCTTTAGCACAATCTTTTAGCTCACTAATTTTATCTTCTGCTCTGACAATTTACTTTTTCCATAACTGAATTTTATGCTGTTTCTTCTTTCGTACCAAATTTTATTCTTATTATTGTTGTTAATGATTGCTTTATATACTGCCTTTCTCTCTTTCTCAAAGGTTATCGCTTATATTTATTTTAAGGTATCCTATTTGCCTTTTAACTCTGTTTGCTGGGAGTTATTTCCTAATTTACTTATTTGCTCCCTTTCTTTCATGGTATTGCTTTCTTTCAAAAGGTGGGTGATTTTACATTATCTGTTCTTATTTTCTACTGAGGTTCAGTTTAAATAGTGCATTTCTTCAGCCAAAATAGAAATTTATTTTGCCTTTCTGGAAGCTTTTTCTTGCAGATATTCTTTGTCGAGGTTTATTCAGGTCAGTTTTTTTTCCTATTAATTCAATTCCATCTTTTTGCTATTTTACAGTAATTCCTCATACTCTCTGGTTTACTTAAGATTTTATATAAATATAATCTTACACATATACACATACATATATACATACACGAAGTTCTGACATTTAATTTATCAACTTGTTACAATGATGTTGCTAGCCTTTTTTGATATCAGAGAGATTATTCATTCTGAATTTCTACCAACTGGACAAACAGTTAACCAAGTTTACTATTTGGAAGTGCTGAAAAGGCTGCGTGAAAAGGTTAGACGACCTGAAAATTTCGCCAACAATTCATGGCTCTTGCATCACGACAAAGCAACAGCTCACATGACACTGTCTGAGAGAGAGTTTTTAGCCGGTAAACAAATAACTGTATTGGAACACCCTCCCTATGCAACTTATCTGGTCCCCAGTGACTTCTTTCTTTACCCAAAGATAAAGAAAATATTGAAAGGAAGACATTTTGATGACATTCAGGACATCAAAAGTAACACAACGATGACATTCAGGACATCAAGGGTAATCCAACGACAACTCTGATGGCCATTCCAGAAACAAAGTTTCAAAATTGCTTTGAAGGGTAGACTAGGTGCTAGCATCCCTGCATAGCTTCCAAAGAGGAGAACTTCGAATGTGACCCATTGTCGTGCGGGGTGGCCTGCAGGGTCTCTGCTCCCGCTCCCCACATAAAAATGCAGGATGTGACTAGGCCAAAAAGGAACACCCATGTAGCCATAGATAGAGGACTCATACCACTATAGTCTAGCTGGTGCCTGGGTTGGAGACACAGGAAGCAGAAGCCACATGATCTGCAACCTGTCGTCCACTTCTCTCTGCCAACCAACCTCACTTGCTAACTGCAATCCACGCTTGCTAGCTCAGCCACCATCTTATTACTAGCCCCCATTTTCTGCTAGCATAGCTATGGCAGTTATATTAGTGGCCAATGGCTCACTGGTTATAGCTGACGGCCAACTAGCCACAGCTGATGGCCATCCAATCACAGTTGATGGCCATTTACTACCTGAGTGAGCACATTTCCACACGAGGCTGAGAGCCTGAAAACTGCTCTCTGGGACTGTGTCCCCATACTCCACCCCTACAGGGTCTCTTTTCACAATCTACGCCACAAGTGTCTTCTGTGAGAGGGCCCAGTATGAGGAGCCTGGAGGTGAATGCAATACCCTGGACACAGCCAGGCTCTATGGGCTCAGCCAGGGCTCTCAGGGCACCACCACTCTCTCTGGGCACAGCCAGATTTCCTGGACACAGCCAGGGCCTCTCAGGGCACTGCCACTCTATCTCTGGGCCTCTCAGAGCAACATGCTGGAACATCAGCGATTCACAGTCAAGATGCTTACATATTCTCAATGGCAGCTGGTCAAAACACAAAAGCAAACATCCACCAGTTCCACTACATAGTGGTATGTTCCCAAGCAAACAGTCAAGTGGTCCATTAAATTAGGGATAGAAGGCAATTCCCCGTAGTCCACAGTCATTCACCAAGGCTGTGCCCTGGCCCCTCAATGTGTGCCCTCTCCGTGAAGCGAGGGCTCCAAGTCCTCCCTAACCTGGGGGTGAGGGTCTCAGCAAGTTCTTCCCACCCCATAGGGCCACAATGACCTTCACTTTCTCTGGTCTATGCTAGCTGGAGAACCGTCCATGTCTTTCCACCCCTCCACGGGAGTCCAGCTCTCCAGGAGCTGCTCTTCCTGGTTTTTCTGAAACTGAGTGTTCACGCACAAATGGCTCCACTGCCCTTCAGAGAGCTTTGGCTGGCACTGTACCCTGCTCACTGCGCCATGTGTCACGCGGGGCAGCCTGCGGGGTCTCAGCTCCCACTCCCCACATAAGAACACAGAATGTGGCTAGGCCAAAAAGGAACACCCACGGAGCCATAGATAGGGGAGTCATACCACTATAGTCTCGCTGGTGGCTGGGTTGGAGACACAGGAAGCAGGAACCACACAATCTGGAACCTGCTGTCCACTTCTCTCTGCCAACCAACCTCACTTGCTAACTGCAATCCGCGCTTGCAGCTCACCCACCATCTTCTTGCTAGCCCCATTTTCTGCTACCATAGCCATGGCAGTTATATTAATGGCCAATGGCTCACTGCTTACAGCTGATGGCCAACTAGCCACAGCTGATGACCATCCAATCACAGTTGATGGTCATTTACTACCTGAGTGAGCACCTTTCCACGTGAGGCCGAGAACGAAACTGCTCTCTGGGACTCTGTCCCCAGACCCATGATATTCATCAATGAGGTGTGTGGCCCTTTTTCTAGGATGAGTTCACAAACTTAATAATCTGACCGTGTGTGTGTGAGTGTGTGTGTGTGTGTGTGTGTGTGTGTGTGTGTATGTATAAAATCATAAGAAAGAGAGAGAAAGCTGTACTTAGTGTATATATATATATATATATATATATATATATATATATACACACTAAGTGTTAACCAGTAAAGATTTGAGGCTCTAAAACATACAAAAATGTATTTAGGGTCTTAAAGGATTCATATTTGGGAAATGCAGATTCAGTTAGCAACTTAGAGAACAAAGAAAGAGAAGAAAGAAAGGCAGGGTTTATAAAGGCAAAAACTACAAAGTCTGTAACACAGGAAACTTTTCCTATTGGCTGTCCTACATGAAATGATGAGTAGTTCAAAGGAGGATAGTCATGTCTGAGTGTTGAGATTCTGAGGTAAACAAGTTCCAGATGTGCCTCTACAGCAAGCACAAAGGTCCAAGAGTTCTAACCTCTTTTAGGTCCTCTAAGTAAATGAAGAATACTCGCTGGTAAACTGGATTGGCTCCTTTGAAGATGAAGAGTACAAATGGTCTGGTTGCCATGGTTAGGAGGAAGATAAGTTCAGGATGTGGTCTCACAGCTAGCTAAAAAAATTCATAGATGGACCAAGCATAAGACAAAATCTTTGTGACCTTCTGGCTCCATTCTAGTTTCCTCGACATAAGTGATTATCATGACAGTTTCCATTCAGATAGATATATATGCTTATCATTACACTAGTATAGTTCTGACACCCAATTTCCATGTGTGGATTTTTTCCCCCACACCACCAAGCAATTCTCCAACACCTGTTGGGTATTCTTACAATTTATCTCAATTCTAATAATATCTACCTGGAGATAGCATCAGAACCCACAGGTTTAAGGCTGAGTTCTGCAAGACTGCACCCTCTCCCCCCACCACACACACACACACACACACACACACACACACACACACACACACACACCTCAGAAGCCAACAGCAAATTTAGGTTGTCACCTGTGCTTTTGACCAACTATTTACAAATCAAAGATTCCAATGTCCTTCTCCTTGGGTTTAATTAATTTGTTACATCAGCACAGAAAACCACAAAACACTTTACTTATTAAATTGTTTATTATGAAATGATATAACTCAGGAATAGCCAGATGGAAGAGAGGCATAGAACAAGGTATGGGGAAAGGGCTTAGGGCTTCCAGCCGCTCCCAAAGTGCCCACCTTCCCATATCTCCACTTGTTTACCAATCGAAAACTCTCTAAAGCCTGTCTTCTTCAGATTTCATGGAGGCTTCATCACTTAGTCACGATCAATTAAATTATTGGCCCTTGGTAAACTCAATCGCCAACTCCTCCCCCTTTAACCCTGAGGTCCAACTCTCAGATCACTTGGTTGGTTCTCCTGGCAACCAGCCACCATTCTTAGGTACTTTTTTAATGTGACCTTATTAACATAAGAAAAAATATCCTCACTTAGCAAATTCCAAAGATTTTAGGGTCTTTGTGCCAGGAAGGAGGAGGGAGACCAGTACATACTTCTAATTATAAATCACGCATCACAACTAATGATTATTTTTTAAAAATTATATATCCCTATTGATAATAAGGTGTTCTCAAGATAGCATTGTTGAACTATTATTTGTGTAACAAAGTGATTTTTTCATCCAGATACATTTTTTTAGCAGAAATCATTGGAAGTCAAATATCTGGTATTTCCAGATTTAAAACATAGATGTAATTTATGATAGAAGCGCAGCTGTGTTTTCCTCATTGGATAATCTGCATGTCAAATTAAATGATAAAAGTTCATATACATCATCAAAATGACAGCGTGAGGTGAGCCTCTGGAAATCTCCCCTGGAATTTACAACAAATTGAAAAACTATAACTCCACAAAGGACTCCCTGCACAGCAGACAAGTAGACAAAGAGACCCACTACTGAATTCACCTAAAGGTGGGTAAATTACGCAAGCAGGGAGGAGGGAAGGGAGAAGTGTGAAGACAGAGCTGCGGGCGCAGGACACAGACCTAGCTCAGTGCTCCAAGCTCACTGCATCCCGGAACCACTGCAACTGCGGGAGAGGGAAGAACTCAGACTGCAAGGACTCCGCTAATGGCCCACAGGTCTGAGGGAACAGCATATAACACAGCTGAACCCAACGCTCACAGCAGAGATCTCTGAACAAAGACTATGGGAAGAAGGATGAAAACAGCAGTTTAAGCCCTCAATACCACAGAGAACCACAGTGCCTTAGGCACTGACACTAGCTGCCCCCTCCTTATCTTCCCAGAGCTTGCCCCGCCTCTACCTACCCAGTGCTAGAAGCAAAACAGTAGCAGTGTCACATCAAAAGAACAGAATATGTGCAGCTCTGAGAATTATGGTCTACAGACAGATTCATAACCGAACTAGTTCTGAAAAAGGGGAGGGAGCTATGGTAGCAGGATTGGCTGTGGTGGTGGTCGCTGCTATTTCTCTGGGCCAACTCTCACAACCCACCCCACCCCTGTCCCCACCCATCTGGTTCGATTCCTAGAGTGGTAAACAGAATTGCTGAAACATACGGGCTCTGAATCTGGTGCAGGAAGAGCTTTGGAACTTCAAAATTCTCCGCATACCCACATAGACATGGTGCCCTATGACACAAGTGAACTGTTAACAGAAAAGAACCCGCTTTCCAGGGAGTCCCCCCATTGTGTGAAAAGCTGGAATAGTGTAGAGAAAACATAACACTACAGTGTGAGAGAGAAAAGAAAGGCTGCAGTCGGAAAGAAAATAAAACATTCTACCAATACATACTGAAAAACAAATGAAAGACCTCTTCCTATCAACCTGTTGAAGAATCCACTCCTGTAGATGTCTAGGAAGAGAAATAATAAATCAGTAATTGCCATGAATAACGAAGACAACAAGACAGCTCAGAAAGAAAGTGAAAAGTCTCCAGAAAATGAACTTAAAGATATGGAAATAAGTGACTTAAATGACAGAGAATTCAAGATTGCACTTCTGAAAAAACTCAACAAGATGCAAGAAAACACAGAAAGGCAGTTTAATGGACTCTAATGAACTCAGAAACACAGTTAAAGAACACCATGAACATTTGACCAAAGAGATTGAAATTTTAAAAAACAACCAAATAGAATTTCTGGAGATTAAGAACTCAGTAGAAGAATTTAAGAATGAAATAACCAGCTTAGGTAGTAGAGTTGACCAGATGGAGGAAATAATCAGTGACATAAAAGATAGAAACCTGAAATGACATGGATAAAAGAAAAAGAGACTTTAGACTTAAAAGAAATAAAAGAACTCTACAAGAACTTTCTGACTCCATCAGAAAGAGCAATATAAGAATAATGGGCAAAACAGAAGGGGAAGAAAGAGACAAGGGAACAGAGAGTATATTCAAACAAATAGTCGATAAGAACTTCCCAAACTTGTGGAAAAAACTGGATCCTCGAAACCAAGAAGCAAATAGAACACCTAATTACCTCAATCTCAACAGGCATACTTCAAGGCACATTGTATTGAAGCTGTCAACAATCAACGGCAAAGAAAGAATCCTCAGTGAAAAGAAGACGGTAACCTACAAAGGAAAGCCCATTACATTACCACCAGATTTCACAGCAGAAACTCTACAAGCTACAAGGGAATGGAACCAAATATTCAACTTATTGAAAGGGAGAAATTATGAGCCAAGAATAATATACCCATGAAAAATACCCTTTAGATATGAAGGAGGAATAAAGATCTTTCCAGACATACAGAAGCTGACGGAATTTTCTAATACACAACCTGCACTACAAGAAATACTAAAGGAGGCTATTCATCTACCATCAACAAGGACAACTTGTGGCAACATAAAAAGGGGGAGCGTAAAGGCCTGAACCGGAATATGGGAATGGAGAAAGTAAGCGTGCTGAAGAAAATGGAATAGTCTAAATATGAAACTTTCTTTTACATAATCTTAAGGGTAACCACTCAAACAAAATCCAGAACTGAAATACATACTGTAATAAAAGATAAAACAAAGGGAAAAGTCATAGAATACCACCACACAGAAATAATAGACAACAAAAAGGGAAAGAAACAATGGAGACACAGTCTTACCAGAAAACTAAAGACAGAATGATACTAAATCCTCACATATCAATCATCACCCTAAATGCAAATGGACTGCACTCAACAATACAACGGCACAGAATAGCAGATTGGATCAAAAAAATAACCCAACCATATGCTGTCTCCAAGAGATACATCTCAGCCACAAGGACAAGCGTAGACTCAAAGTGAAAGCACGGAAATTATACTCCAAGCAAATGGTATCCAGAGAAAATCAGGCGTAGCTATACTGATATCAGATGAAACAGACTTCAGGGTGAAAAAGTTAACAAGAGACAAAGATGGACATTTCATAATGGTACAGGGGACTATACAACAAGAAGACATAACAGTCATCAATATTTATGCCCCCAATCAGGGAACACTGAAATATACCAAGCAACTACTAACAGAATTGAAGGGAGAAATTGACCGAAACACAATTATACTAGTGACCTAAATACATCATTGACACCTATGGATAGATATTCCAAACAGAAAATAAATAACGAAATAGCAGCACTAAATGACACATTAGACAAAATGGACATACTTGACATTTATAGAGCACTTCATCCTAAAACATCAGACTATAATTTTTTTTCTAGTGTACATGGAACATTCTCAAGCATAGACCATATATTGGGACATAAAACTAACCTCAGAAAATTTAAGAAGATTGAAATCATACCAAGCATATTCTCTGATCACAAGGCTTTGAAATTGGATATCAACTGCAAAAAGAAAGCAGGAAACAACACAAATACATGGAGATTAAATAACATACTTTTAAAGAACAACAGGGACAAAGAAGAAATTAGAGGAGAGATCAAAAGATACATAGAAACAAATGACAATGAAAATACATCCTACCAAAATTTTTGGGATGCAGCGGAAGCAGTTTTAAGAGGGAAATTTATATCATTACAGGCCTAGCTCAAGAAACAAGAAAAATCCCAAATAAATAACCTCATGTTACACATTAAAGAACTAGAAAAAGAAGAACAAATGAAACCCAAGGTCAGCAGAAGAAAGGAAATAATAAAAATCAGAGCAGAGCTAAATGAAATAGACAACAAAAAGACAATAGAAAAAATTAATGTGACAAATAACTGGTTCTTTGAAAAGATTAACAAAATTGACAAACGTTGGCGAGGCTCACAGAGAAAAAAAGAGAGAAGACGCTAATTAACAAAATCAGCAATGAAAAAGGGGAAGTTATCACGGACACCACAGAAATACAAAGGATCATCCAAGAATACTCTGAAGGACGAGATGCCACCAAACTCAATAACCTAGAAGAAATGGACAAGTTCTTAGAAACATATGGCCTTCCTAGGCTGAACCATGAAGAACTGGAAAATCTAAACAGACCGATCACCAGTAACGAAATTGAATCAGTCATCAAAAACTTCCGAAAAGCAAAAGACTGGGACCAGATGGCTTCACTATTGAATTCTACCAAACCTTCAAACAGGATCTAATACCAATCCTGCTCAAACTCTTCCAAAAAATTAAAAAGACAGTATTCCCTAACTCATTTTATAAGGCCAACATTACCCTGATATCAAAACCTGGTAGGACAACACAAAAATAGAAAACTACAGACTAATATTTCTGATGAATACAGATGCAAAAATCCTATACAAAATTCTAGCAAATTGAATGCAACAATGCATTAAAATGATCATTCACCACGACCAAGTGGGGTTCGTCCCACGGGCACAAGGATGGTTCAACATCTGCAAATCCATCAATGTGATACATCACATAAACAAAATAAAGGACAGAAATCATATGATTATATCAATTGATGCAGAAAAAGCATTTGACAAGATACAACATCCATTTATGATTAAAACACTTAAAAATACTTATACAAGTAAAATACTTTAACATAACAAAGGCCATATATGATAAGCCCACAGCTAATCTCATAATTAATGGTGAAAAACTGAAGCCCTTTCCTCTACGTCAGGAACATGACAGGGCTGTCCCCTATCACCTCTGCTTTTCAACATAGTACTGGAAGTCCTTACCAGAGCAATCAGGCAAGAGACAGAGATAAAAGGGATCCAAATTGTCACTCTTTCCAGATGACATGATGCTATATATAGAAAACCTTAAAGACTCCACCAAAAAGCTATTAGAAACAATCAATGAATATAGTAAAGTTGCCGGCTACAAAATCAACGTACAAAAGTTCATTGCATTTCTATATACTAACAATGAAATCTCAGAAAAAGAAATGAAAAAGAAAAAACAATTACCTTTGCTATTGCAGCAAAAAGTATAAAAACCTAAGGATAAACTTAACCAAGGATGTGAAAGACCTATATGCTGAAAACTACAGGACATTTTTAAAAGAAATTGAAGAAGACACAAAGAAATGGAAAGACGTTCCGTGCTCATGGATTGGAAGAATCATCAGAGTTAAAATGGCCATATTACCCAAAGCAATATACAGATTCAATGCAATCCCCATCAAAATTCCAATGGCATTTTTAAAAAAAAAATAGAACAACAAATCATCAGATTTGTTTGGAACCACAAAAGACCCCGAATAGCCAAAGCGATCTTAAGAAAAAAGAACAATGCTGGAGGTATCACACTGCCTGACTTTAGCTTGTACTACAGGACTACAATAATCAAAACAGCATGGTATTGGCAGAAAAACAGACACATAGACCAATGGAATAGAATTGAGAACTCAGAAATAAAACCACATAAATCTGAACAGATAATTTTTGTCAAAGAAGCAAAAAACATACAATGGAGAAAGACAGCCTCTTCAATAAACGCAGCTGGGAGAATTGGAAAGCCACGTGCAAAGAATGAAACTGGACTGGTATCTGTCACCATGTACCAAAATTAATTCAAAATGGATCAAAGACTTAAGCATAAGACCTGACACAATAAACTGCATAGAAGAAAACATAGGTACTACACTTATGGACCTTGGGTTCAAAGAGCATTTTATGAATTTGACTCCAAAGGGAAAGGAAGTAAAAGCTAAAAGAAATGAATGGGACTACATGAAACGTAAAAGCTTCTGCACAGCAAAAGAAACCATCGGCAAAATAAAGAGGCAACCAACTGAATGGGAGAAGATTTTTGCAAACAGTGCCTCTGATAAGGGGCTAATTACCAAAATATACAAGGAACTCATGAAACTCAACAACAACAACAACAAAAAAAACAACCCAATTGAAACATGGGCAGAGGACCTGAAGAGACATTTCTCCAAAGAGGACAAACAAATGGCAAATAGACATATGAGAAAATGCTCAACATCACTAATCATCTGAGAAATGCAAATAAAAACCACAATGAGATATCACCTTATCCCAGTTAGAATGACTATCATCAATAAGACAAATAGTAACAAGTGTTGGAGAGGCTGGGGAGATAAAGGAACCCTCATACACTGTTGGTGGGAATGCAGACTGGTGTATCCGCTATGGAAGGCAGTGTGGAGGTTCCTCAAAATATTACGAATAGAATTACCATATGACCCAGCAATCCCTCTCCTGGGTATCTACCCCAAAAATCTGAAAACATTTATCCATAAAGACACATGTGCTCCAATGTTCATTGCAGCTTTGTTTACAGTGGCCAAGACATGGAAACAACCAAAATGTCCTTCGTTAGATGAATAGATAAAGAAATTGTGGTATATGTACACAGTGGAATACTATTTGGCAGTACGAAAAGATGATATAGGAACATTTGCGACAACATGGATGGATCTTGAGATTATAATGCTAAGCGAAATAAGACAGAAAAAGCAGAGAACCATATGACTTCACTGACATGTGGTATATAAACCAAAAACAACAAAAGAACAAGACAAATGGGAAACAAAAATTCATAGACACAGACAATAGTTTAGTGGTTGCCAGAGGGGAAGGGGGTGGGGGGAGGGAGATGAGGATAAAGGGGATCAAACATATGGTGATGGAAGGAGAACTGACTCTGGGTGGTGAACAGACAATGGGATTTATAGATGATGTAATACAGAATTGTACACCTGAAATCTATTTAATCTATTTATTTAACTTTATTGTCACCCCAATAAACTTTCATTTAAAAAAAAAGAAATCTAAGCAAGGAAAAAAAAAAAGAGTAAAATTCTACTACAGTACAAGATCATAAATATAAAAGGCATCGCTAATTTAGTTTTTCTTGTTAAATTTAAATATCTTTGAGAGAAAGAATCATTTTTAATTTTTCATAAGCATCTTCTGCTATATCATGGATGAATTACTTAGAGTTCTTCAAACAGTTCCCATTTTCCTGTGTTCATTGTTTTCTTGCAGGATGATGTCTCTGCTTAGATCTGACTCCTCTTTTCCTGACTGACTCCTATTCTTCAAGACCCAGTGAAAGTCATGCCTCTTCCTGCAATTGGTCCTAAATATCTCAACCTCCACCTGCTTGTGCAACCTGCCTGCTAACTGGCTTCCCCTTTTACGTATTGTATTCTAACCGGAGGTAGCTCTGTCATGCCATTTAGTGCACTGCATTATAAGTCTTCTGCCCCTGCCTGTGAGCATCTTGAAGTGCACTTCTACATATCTCTGGTGCCTCGTACGTGCTAATACCTCAAAAACACTCAGTATCTCCTAAGCTCATTCATGAGGTCCTTGAAAGCAGGGACCTTGGGTCTTTTTCCTTTGTTTCCTTGGCACATAGTAATGATAATTACAATATTTATACTGTGCCATCACTCTTCTACATAATAATTGCATATTTTTTCTTCATCTGCTCCTGGCAACAAACCTGTGAGATACTTAAAATTATTCCATACATTTTAAAGAAAAAGTAAATGAAGGCACAGAGAGTTCAAGTAAAATCAGCAAGGTCACACAGCTAGTCACTGTCAGAACCAATATTCAAACTCAAGAAGTTCAGCTGTGTACTTAATTCTATGCTTAAGTACAGACTAGATAACACTGATTCCATGAATATTCATCAGAAAAGTGTAAAGCATACTGTGAATTCTCAAGTAGGCATCACAGTTTCCAAGCTACCTCTTTTTGTGTGTCTATCCCAACATTTAATATATCCAAAGCTATATTTATGAGTAAACAGGACAAAGCCACTTTATTTCTTCAAAGATTTGTAGCAGTTCTCTTATAACATTTATGAACTAGTAAACAAGAGTTTTCAATAATGTTTACCATTGAATTTAAGAAAGTATCTGCAACATGCCCTGCTTATTGAGAATAAATTTACCACATCACTAGCTTTCTAAATCAATGTAAATAATCAAACAGTTAGGTTTAGATAGATAGTGTCTCAATACCAAAAATTCAATTTATGCACTTCAATTCTCTCTTAAATTTCAGGTTAAAATCAGCTTATTCTTTGAATGTACAACATAGCCATTAATAACCAAATAGAGAGTAAGATTCAAGCATCAATACTGTGTTCCATTGAAAGAAATGTTTTTGTTTCTAACATGGTATAAAAATGTAAACTATCTAAGTTTTTAAAAATGATCTTTAAAAAACTCTGTGTCTACAAATAATTGAGATTCATTTTTATATGTTTTTTTCAACCATGTCTTCTTTGAGAATGGCACACACAGAAAAAGATGTAAATGCTTTTTATTCTGACAAAAGTTATGCAGGCTAGCCTTTTATAATATTGCCAAATACCAATTTAAATATATGTTAAATCAGTTTTCTTGCATCAGAAATAAACTCATTAACTCAATAAACCAAGACCTGCAAAAATCACTTTCTCTAATACACGCTCACACACAAAGTTAAATATACGCTTCTCTGCAGGCTGAGGTGTTTCGTTCCAGCCTTCCTTACTCCCTGTGCATGGAAGTAATAATATTATATATCCCTGGGTTTATTTCACTTCCTTTTTTCTTTTCTCAAGCACTGTCGTAAAAATAAATGAATATTGTTCCACTGTGCATGCTTTTTACACTCCTCATGATGAGAATGGATTCGTGATAACCCATTTATTTTCTTTTCTTCTAACAATCTTTGCGGTAAGAATGAGATGCCTGAATTTTAATGCCTAATATGATCTTTGGAAGACTATAAACTTTTAATAGACTTTAAACATAAAGTGAGGGAGAGGATAAATAGGAAGTCTGTGGTTTGTCGCAGGAAATCCTGATTAATAGCCTTCTGATTGTGGCAGACTACCCTGAATATTTTCTGAAAACAATTGGTTCATTGTATTGCCAAATACATTGTAATTGAATTTACCAACTTCTCACCAAATAAAAACCTAAACGCCGGGTAAAGGACAGAAGAACATGCATTTCTTATGTGAGATCTAATATGTGCCTCATTTTATCTGTGCTCTGCAGTATTTATTCCTGTTCAATTCCTGTGATAAACATAACCGGTTTAAGGCAACAAAGGTTTTCTTTAAAGACTTGCCTTCTCTGTGAGTCTTTCTGGGATAACCATATATTAGCAAAAAGCCAGAAATATTCAACATTGTCTTTACAATATCAAGGGCAAAATATTGACGAATTTCAGGGATACGCAAGCACAGAATTTAAAGCCTCCTTGGGAGGAAAAATTTCTTCTGTAGTATCACCTTTAGCAATGTTTACTATGTACTTTGAAAGGTTGTTCTCCATTTAAAAATTTTTTTAAGTAAATTTTGAACATTATGCTGTTTATATCTCTTTAAATAAATCAGCCTTTCAAGGCTTGAGTATAACAAAAATTAAAATGTGCTTTGTAATCATAAAAAAATGGTCATGGGTATTGATAATGTGAAAAGGGTTCAAATCACATATATTTGTTAATTCCCTTTATTGAATTCTTTTTAAAGTATAAAATGAAATTTTTTTATTACATAAAAGGAAAGCAAGAACATAAACTCTTGTAGTGATAAAATGCTATGAACGATTCTTCCCAAATTGCATCTCCCTTTAAATTAAGGGGAGAAGAAAACAAAACAATTTTTTTAAAAAGTTGGTATTGCTACAATATATACAACCCCCTGAGCTTTGCCTTTTAAATCAGCATTCTGTTGTTAAATAATAAAAGAAAAGTCCCATTATTTCCCAGCTTCACTTTGCTAAAGTGATTGATGTAGAATTTTACTGCCATCCAATGGCAGCCGTCTAATATAGCTCAAGTAAATGTCTAAAGCTTTTTTATCAAATTGCAGTCTAGGGAATTTAACTTATGTAGTACACTCAGAACTTACATCAATACATCTCTGTTTGTTACACAGTGAGAAAGAAATATGACTACAGTTTCAATTTATTGTGCGTTCTCCAAATTCAATTTAACAGTGAATTACTAATATTGCTGAACATAATTACCTAAATGAATAAATCAACCTAGGCTACTCGCTAGAGAGAACATTAGAGCATAATATTAATTTTTACATGCACCTCATCATATTAGTTTAAAAGGTTTCTTTTTACAACTAACAATCTTATCCTACCAGGCAAAATGGCCTTTATTAAAAGACTGCTCTCAGCTTTACTTCTGATATTTGGAAGTCATTTGAATCTTTTTAGCTACTACTGTACATCATATAATTTCTGATTAACATTAAATTGCATACTGTTTTAATTATAATCTCCATTCCTAAATGATTGAATATTTAGATCATTTCTCAAAAAGGAAAAATAAAAATTATGTCTGATTGATATGAACTAGTTTGTGCTTTAAATATTCAAGCTTAGTTATTTAAAATTCCCGATTTGACGTAGAAGAATTGATGGCTAATAAATCAATTTTATTTTTCACTCATATTAACTAAAATATAATATGTTTAATATTACAGGTAAGTTGCTACTACAAAGTGATATTATTTTAATAAAAATCTCACAAAATATACTGTGTGATATATTTATCTATGAATGACTGCTAAAATATAAAACAGTTTAGTTCAGTAGTTAGTTTAAATAAAAGACAAATTCAGATAAATATATGGCTCATAACTTAAAAAGCATTGTCAATGTTATTTTATTCAACTGAATGTTTTTAAAGAGTGTGTGTGTGTGTGTGTGTATAAAAACAGCCTCAGGCTTTAAATTTGTTTTGATATTCTTCAACATCTGAGACCAATAATTCAATGGAATTGAAACACAATAACATATTTATTTTAACTGATTTAGCATTAGAACATTTAATTCCAAATATCCTTTTAGTTAAAACTCCACAATGTTATTATTGCTTTTCTAAAAGATTTCCAAATTAAGTCCAAAATATTTTTTAGAATCCTCCAGGAAGACTTCATGCTGAGAGAGATTTTGTAAGGAGCTTAAAACAATTCTAAGAGTTTTGGATGGAATAGATAAAGTGATGAGCGTTTTCTGATAATAGATGAAATTTGAAGACTTGGTGTTCACAGAATAAAGAGACCTTCGCACTCTTGCTCTGCCTGCTCTGGAACCATAGCATTAGAATATGTGATTAAATTCAAAAAATCACATATTTGAAGAAAACTAATTTTGATGGATATCAATGATGAAATTAGACATTTAATTCTAGAATATCAAGCTACAAAATACTGGAAAGGATTATTATTTTTGTCTGATGGCTTTTTAAAATCTCTCATATCTCTCTAGTGGATTTGATTTTTGTTTTACACATTTTGTAATTACATCACCATTTAAATCCTACTTTCCAACCTGATGTTTTTGGTATGACAGCTGAAAAAAATCTCAGTTTTAGTAATGTCTGTAAAAGAAATCTAAAGTTCACTCTGCCTCAACTATGTTGTTTATGAGATTAGAAACTCAAAGAGAATATTGTCAACAGGAAAATCAGTTGTTTAGTATATTCTGACATTTTAAGAAGTTTGAAATAAATTTGAACTAATTTCATCAAAAGTTCTGTTCTACCTGTACTATATTTTATACAATATATGTAGTATAACATATAATATATATACATACATATAAATATATTTCTATACTATAAAATATTGTGTTTAGAAAGTTTTATATTTGACGCCTTATTATTAAAATCCAGAAATCAATTTTCATATGTGAATGATGTTTTAAAGTCATCAATTGTATTTTTTTCATTTAACTGATATTATTCTACAAATTCTCTCTATATGTGAAGGGTATTTTGCTTTGCTACAATACAATCACCCTGTCTAATATATACAAATTAGCATTTTCTCCACCTGCATGTGTATTCAAGCAATTGAACCCAAGTATAAACAGCATCTGCAGTTTTACTACTTAAAACTCATTTGTGAATAAGAACATTTCCACTGATATGATTTCTATATCTACTTCTATCATTTTATCAAAGCAATGCAACAAACAAGTGAGACAAGTTAATTTCTGTATGTAAAATATAGTTTTACAATGTTTCAGTTACTTGAAACATCTTATTCTATAATGATTTTAATTTCCTTTTCATTAGCAAGAATACAAAGAACTATTTAAATATTATTTACAACGTGTTCATTCACTATTAACTTGGAGGAATACCTGCCTGCTTTGTTTTTAATCTATGATATTAAGGGATACCATAAATAAACTCACATCTATTGTTTAATGTAATAAAAGGACTGATCTGAAAATTGGTATAGAAAAATATTTCATGAGCTTATGACCTTTTCTAACTATCAATGGTATACACTACTGTATTTCATATTAGGTCTTAAATCTAACTTTAGGAGATAAATATTTTAATGTAAAATTAATAGAATGTCAATGTATGAACATTTCTCGTATACTAATTTTTATACCCACAGTTATCAAGTATACTTAAGGTGCCATTTTCAGACGTAGAGAACGAAGTAGAAAAAAAAATGCTACATACACCAAGAGACAGGAATGGATAAACTTCTACGGTGTACATCTTTGATGATATAAATGTTCCAGGACATATTTAGATATTTACTTTTTAGACGTAGAGAACGAAGTAGAAAAAAAAATGCTACATACACCAAGAGACAGGAATGGATAAACTTCTACGGTGTACATCTTTGATGATATAAATGTTCCAGGACATATTTAGATATTTACTTTTTACCCGATAAGCACCTTGCTGCCAAACCTATGCTCTTACATTTGCATTACATTTACAAAAAATATTTAGACTAAAACTTATTTGCATTAAAGCTATGATTCGTTACAACATTCTGTTTGCTCCCTTCCCTGAAAATAAAAATCTCACCCCATGGGTAACTCAATTCCTATGCCATGACAAAGAAGTTCCCACAGCTTTCCAATTTCATCAGAAATGGAAAAGCCCATTATGTTTCTGCAAGACAGCATTGCTGAAGGCCTCTGCCAACTATCTAATAAAATGATAGCTATTTTGAGCTAAGCATGCTAATATCAGACCCTATCAAACCAAAGAATTTCAGAAGCATGGAGCTTGGTCTTTCTTCCTCCAAAGACAGCATCAAAATCTGATCAAGATAAAAGCAAAAACTTCTGATGAATCTACACTACATGATTAAAACCCTAAGTCCCCATGGTTTAAACCTTGAAGACATTTTAATTATCTATTTAACATCTTGCTATTTCTGGAATTCTGACTGAGAATGTTTCTGACATAGTATTTCATGGAATGTCCTTTTCTCATACTGAGCTGCTTTTATACTCCAGATGTAAACACAAAAGCTTGCCTTTCATCTTTAAACTCCATCACATGAAAGGAAAGGTAAAACTCTAAAGGCCATTTTTTCATTGAGTCTCCTATATGTAATATAGATTATAAAAATAACTTTCTCTTAAACATAGAAAGCTATATTTTTCTTAAATTTTTATAGTTCTTAAGCATATATTTTAAAATTCTTTGATTGTCATGATCTAATTTTACCTCTTTGAAAAGGAAGAGAAAGATGTTTTAGATATGAATGAAATGAACTGAGATATTTGCTTCTTACACAGGAATTAAGTCGTTATTCATATTTTAATGATTTTTAAAATCTGACCGAAGTAAATGGAATATAATTTTTGAAAATCTTTCCCTAAAATTCTAAAATAGTATTTGCTAAATAAATATTTACTTAAAACAAAGTTTGCCTCAGCAACATTTAATTCTAGTTAAACAAAATCCTACAAAAACATCAGAAGAAAATTTAAAATACCATGTATTAAGGGAATTAGTATCACATTTTTCAGACACTCAAAATAACATTGATTTTTCACAAGGATAAAAGAAAACAAATATAAACCTTATTATATTGATACAGTCTGTGATTTTTCTTCACATCTTTTGCCATTTCTTTATATTCATGCCAGAAGTCTTAGCTGTATATCTCTATGTCTTTGTATACTTCTGAAAGTTTAATTATATGATTCTGTAACTGCATATTCATTTTACCTTTGAAAACATGAATAGCATACCATGATGCATTTTATATTGGTACACATATCCCAGAAAACACATGGTCATACTTTTTGTATTTCAACAAACTTCTTGTATTTCATTAAAAATAAGTAAAGTCAAAACAAGTAAAAAATAAGTAAAGTTACTATTTGTTCCTCACATGTGCCTAACTTATAATAGAATTTGGAGAATAAAATACACTTCTGTTTAGATTTATCAACCTTATGGCCCCAGTGGTTACTCATAGGAGACAGATTTCATCTTAGAAGGGGGTATTTGCTAACTAGGATTGAAAGCATCATGGTGGTGGCATGCTCCCAGATTACCACTTAAGATCCATTGCTGGCTGATCAACAGAACAGCTTTGATTGCAGTTCCACAAAGCCAGGCTCCTGCTGTCCTGGCTCCAAGTTTGTTTTCTTTTGTTTGTAGCAAGAGGGGAGGTGAGGCTTGATTTTCTACTTACCTCTAAACCATGACTTTAATTTTTCCTTAAAGAAAGAAGAGAATTTCTCAAAACTGAAGTGTTTCTCTTAGTTTCGTGAAAGTGGACAGTAAGAAATAGACCTTGCTGTTCTATTGTTCAAGTTCCTTCTACTAACTAGTGAATTGAACCTACTCTTTAATTTCAGAATGGCCTCTGAAGCAAAGCAACAAGATAACCAAGGTCCTGAGGCCTGGAAACAGAGAAATGGCTTACACACATACACACACAAGTTAGACTGAGAGAGAAAATAAATATTACATGTTTTGTACACCTTAAACTAAAAATAAAAGGAGAGGAGAGGAGAGAGAGAGAGAGAGAGAGAGAGACAGAGAAATACAGAGGCTCAGAGGTGTCCATTAAATCTATTCTATGCTCCTTTGCCTAACAGTCAAGACTTTTTTACAATGGGTCGGAGTTCCATTCTTTCTTTAAGACACAACTCAGGTCCCATTTCCTCTGTGATCTCTACCTTTTCCTTATATAAATTTAATTCCTCTGGCATGAATAAAATCATGTGGATAAGCATAAAATATTGAGTAGGTTGTGAAATAAAATACTTAGTTGCAAAGTAATGTAGAAAATAATGGATAGAGGATAAAAAAATTATGTGAGTATTCCATTACTAAGAGATTTGGATGACAACCTAAGGAGAGTATAGACTTTAAAGAACCATTAAAAGTGTGCTTTGATAAGATGTCTGCATTTCACACTTTGGTGTCACTTGTTTTTTCAAAATGGATTATATACTTGGTGTCAGAGTTGATAATTTTCATATATATCATATCAACACATTAATCTCCAGATTCCAAATATGTAGTACATGTTCAAACTATTCTTGAACAGAATGATGAATGAATTAGACTAACTGTAATATTTAGTAAATTATCAGTATTCAATGAACATACATTATTCTCACAAATCTTAATTGTTAATGTTAAAATATTAATAATTTTACTTATTCAAATAACTCATTACAAACACAATCTCATTCATTTCAGATACAATGATTAGTTCAGTAATACAATTATTGAGGTAGCATATATTCTTTGTTACTAAATATAAGTTACAGAGAGTATAAATAGATTCTGCCCAAGTTTGTCTTTGTGAAAGACTTAGTAACAAATGCATTTTTTACACAGTTTGATCTGTATGAAGTTCCAAAGAAGGGACACATTAATGTTACACATTATAAACATTTGCTGATCAAATTTTTAAAAGATTGGAGCACTAAGAAATTCTTTAAAATGAAAAAATAGAAATAAAAACCAAACATTACTTCTTCTTCATTAGCCAGAGACAATGTTGATAAGGTAATAGCAGAGTTCTCACCAGATCACAAGATGCTTGAGTGCCCATTGGGATTGATTATGTGAGAATATGGCCAGCTAAATTTTGAGAAAACATACCTGAGCATTTTATATACCTAGAAGATAGAAGAAGACTCACTAGAGATTGTTTGTTATTTTAACTTGGTCATCTGCAACCCTACAATGGTGTGAGGAAGACCAGGTTCTCCTGGGCGGCTGCTGAGGAGATAGTCCTTATGTCCAGGTCAATTCAGTTTTTTTAGAACTGTCAGTTTCTAAGGTGACTCAGTCATTGTGTCTTATCTGGATTGGCCAGTATGAGTCATCTCACTGTGTGTGTCTAGAATCTTCAGAACATTTAAACACGTCAGTGTATCTGGAACAGAAAATGTGTCCCATAATTCACCATAGGGTCAGTCCATTAAAACTTGTGGACATATGTTGTACATTTTCTTTATAATAGTATTTCCTGGAGTAAATATGCATTAAATGATAAATACAAAACTCACAGGAATGTTTTCCCAGATTTTCAGCCAGGTATGGCTCTAAATGATCACCGTATTCCTATAAAAATACCATGCTCAGTTGAACGTTGGGGGAACACACATCACTAGTTCATATAGCAGGGAATTGAAGTACTTTTTTCCCACGTCTCTTAGCTTTGCCAAGACCGCGAGAACACTTGTAGTTTAAAAGTTTATCATAGAGAATGCATATGTGGATCCATCTGTATTTAGATATGATGAAATGGTCTGCCATAATAGAAACAGTAAAAACAGCAACAATTTATTAAGCCCTGACTAAAACTCAAATGTCCAACAGAGGCTTAGAGGCAAAAGTATTTAGAAAAGAAATTAAGTTTGTTTGCCAAAATGTTTTCATTGGAATGCAGATTTTAAAAAAACGAGTTAAAATTTTAAAAAAGTAAAACAGAGTAGGTAGTTATCAAAATTTTAGTGAGTGTTCATGGAAGAAAATCAGTATTTTACATGATTATCCTATTAATAAATATTGTCACACGTGCAGCATCACATTGCAAAGGTAAGGATAAAATTATTTGTTAGGGGGTCAGTAACATAAGAAAGTTCAAGCTTTGGTTTAATTTGGGACTCAGAGCTAGACAGAATGATTCTGTTTTTTGTTGTTGTCATTGTTGTTTATTTACTTCTTTTTGTTTATCTCGGGGTGCAAATTATTTTATTTTATTTCACCAATATTGAATATGATATGAACCCCTCTTCTGTAAATGGAGCAGGACAAGTTGTCAGATTATTTCTTCATAGACATTATGCTTGGCACCTTATTTCATCTAATTCTTAACAACAAGCCTATAATGTTCATAGGATGCTATTTACTCATTGAATTTAAAATTACACTGGAGGTGAAGTTCAATTTGAATCAGTAAATAATTTAGCTAGCCCCCTGGAGAATGATTTAAAATGCCAGCACCCACTTGTCTATATGTATGGTCAATATTATTTTCTGTTAGAGACTCATAATGAGATTACAGAGAAATTAGAAACTAATTAAGAATGTAGAACCAAACTTTTCACTCCCTAGTCAATTATATACAGGCTATTACTCCTCCAGGAGCTTCTTAAACTTCAATTTAACAAGCTGAAAAGACATTAAGAAGATTAATATATCAACAGTTCTAATACATATTTGCATATGATTAACAATACAGAATAAAACACTCTCAGAACTATACTTGGTAGGATGTAGTCCTTTTCTTTCTGAGATCTATCTTCCATGTCTATTTAGTGGTGAATGAAAATATAACTTTATACATTAAACTACTTTATACATTGAAAAATTAAGAAACATCTGAGTGAAAATAGAAAACAGTCTGCACTAAGTCACTTTTACATTTTTAAAAGATGTAATTTATTTTTCTTTCAAATATATTCAATAACGAATCAACCAACAGTATTTTAAGTAAGACCTTCTGAGCTTGTGCTGATGAATGGGTCAAATTCATGTGTAATTGGTGTCTATTTGTTCATCAATAATTAAAGTACTAACATTCTTTAAAAAATAGCTTGTAGGCTAAATAAGGTCTAGTGAAAACAGGATTGCACTGATTTAAAAAAAATTAAATTAACTTTAGTCTTGCTTAGGTGAGATTACCACATTTGTCCTTTTCATCCCATGTGGTAACACAGGGCAGAAATTAGTCTAGATATTAGTATTGGAGGGGAGACCACAAAAAGGAAACAGGCTAAATCAGTTTGCTACTAAGCTTTGGAATTTCCACTGCTTTCTGGGATCTCTCAATTTCATCCCTCTTCTCCATCCTCGCAGCCTCTACTAGGGTTCCAAAGTGCCTTGTCTCACTTGAAATACTATAGTAATCTCTTCTCTTCCTAACTGCTATCTCTCTCTCTAGGTTCTCTCCACCCCTATCTCTTTTCCACATTAACATCAGAGTTTATTTCTAAGAAAGAGATAATAAAGTCAAGTTTCTCTTCCCTCTCTAAAAACTATACATTGACTGAACGATAAGTGCCTAATTTCAACCTACCTAAAGTATGTGCATTTCCGCTTTCAATTTTCACCACCAGTGTTGTTCTCCACCCCCTGTCTCCACAGCCCTATGCCCCTGGCTTGGTCCACACATGACCTAATGCAGTTTCTATTCTTACTACTTTTCCCACTCTTCTCCAGTGGGCTCTATAGCTCTGAATACTCTCTTTCCTCTGCTTAGGTTGTGACTGTTCTCCACATCATTAAATTTTAATGTATCTAAGATGCAGAAAACCCCCCCCCTTTTTTTTTAAGATTCTTTAACTCTAGGTAAAAGTAATCATGTATTTCCCTATTTCTTTCCTCTCTCTTTCTATTTCTGTCTTTCCTGCCCTCTCTGTAGTGTGTGGATAGATGGGAGTACCTCTATCTTCCTATAATACTTAAGCAAATCATGTTATATTCAGTGAAAGGATGAAACAATATATTTTTGTCCAAGATTATTTGTCTGTTTGAAGAGTTAAGGACTGTTCAACCAAAATAATAAACATTAATAAAAGAGATACAAAGGCAGAGTGATCTAGTATCAGTGACAGGGAGAACTCATTCTTGTCACTTCTATTTCATCCAGGAAACCAAATTTTTCAAAGATAGAATTTACTTCTGTGTCTACAGTGGGAATAATCCAACCACACTAAAGAAGTTGGCAATAACCAATTGAGAGCAATCATCGAAGTTGATCCTCTTACAACTACTCCAGAAGTTGCGGAAGAACTCAATGTCAACCATTCTATGGTCCTTTGGCATTTAAAGCAAATTGGAAAGGTGTGAAAACTCAGTAAGTGGGTGCCTCATGAGCTGACCACAAACAAAATTTTTTAAAAGTCACCGTTTTGAAGTGTCATCTTCTCTCTATGCCAACAACAATGAACCATTTCTTGATTGGATTGTGACGTGCAACGAAAAGTGGATTTTATACGACAACCAGTGATGACCAGCTCAGTGGTTAGACTAAGTATGAGAAGACTCTCCAAAGCTCTTTCCAAAGCCAAATTTGCACCAAAAACGGGCATGGTCACTGCTTGGTGGTCTGCTGCCGGTCTGATCTCCTACAGCTTTCTGAATCCCAGTGAAGTCATTACATCTGAGAAGTATGCTTAGAAAATCAATGAGATGCACTGAAAACTGCAACACCTGTAGCTGGCAGTGGTCAACAGAAAGGGCCCAATTCTTCTCCATGACAATTCCCTATCCCACGTTGCACAACCAACGTTTCAAAAGTTGAACGAATCGGGCTACAAAATTTTTCCTCATCCTCTATATTCACCTGACCTTTCCGCCAAGTGACTACCACTTCTAGCATCTTACATCTTTTTGCAGGGAAAACGCTTCTACAACCAGCAGGATGCAGAAAATGCTTCCCAAGAGTTCGTGGAATCCCGAAGCAGGAATAAACAAACTTATTTCTCGTTGGCAAAAATGTGTTGATTGTAATGGTTTCTATTTTGATTAATAAAGATGTGTTTGAGCCTAGTTATAATGATTTAAAATTCACGGTCCGAAATTGCAAATACTTTTGCACCACCCTAATAAACTTTTGGACCTTGGATTCAGAGAGGATTTGATGAATTTGACTGCAAAGGCAGAGGAAGTAAAAGAAAAAATAAATGAATGGGACCATAACAAACTAAAAAGCTTCTGCACAGCAAAAGAAACCAAAACAAAACAAAGAGGCAACCAACCCAATGAAAGAAGATATTTGCAAATAACACCTTTGATAAGGGGGATACCCAAAATATATGAAAAACTCATACAACTCAACAATAAAAAAAAACACAATCCAATTTAAAAAATGGACAGAAGACCTGAACAGACACTTCTCCCAAGACATACAAACGGTCAACAGATACATGAAAAAATGCCCAATTTCACTAACTATTAGGGAAATGCAAATCAGAACCACAATGAGACACCGCCTCACACCTCTTAGAATGGTTATTATCAACAAGACAAATAATAACAAGTGTTGGAGAGGCTATGGAGGGAAAGGAACCCTCATATACTGCTGATGGGAATGGAAATTGATACAGCCACTATTGAAAACTGTATGGAGGTTCCTCAAAAAGTTAAGAATATAATTACCATATGACACAGCAATCCCTTTTCTGGGCATCTACAAAAAAAAAAAAAAAAAGAAAGAAACCTGAAAACTTGTATCCGGAAAGATATAAATACCTGTATGTTCATTGCAGTGCTATTTATGGTGGCCAAGACATGGAAACAACCAAAGTGTCCTTCAATAGATGATTGGATAAAGAAGATGTGGTATACATACACAAAGGAATATTACTCAGGCATAATAAAAGATGAAATACTGCCATTTGTGACAACATGGATGAATCTTGAGATTATCATGCTGAGTGAAATAAGACAGACAGAAAAAGTTGAGGACCATATGACTTCACTCATATGTGGGATATAAAACTGAAAGCAACAAACAAATAAGAGGAACAACCAAACAAAAAATCATGGACACAGGTAACAGTTTAGTGGTTACCAGAGGGTAAGTGATAGAAGAGGGTAAAAAGACTCACATACATGGTGACTTTGGGTGGTGGACACAGTGCAATATATAGATGATATGTTATAGAATGTACTTGAAACCTCTATACTTTTACTAACCAATGCCACCCTCAAAATTTAATAAAAACAGAAAAAGATTTAAAATTTAATCTAAAGATTCTTTAATGTTACAAAGAAATATAAAGTTACCCTAAGTTAAAAAAAATTTAGTAGACATTGAAGTAACTACAAGCATCTCCAAAATTCTTCTTAATGTTGACATAAATACAATTATTTTAAGATTCCATTGAGATTTGTGCCTCAATAGTGATTTCTTCATTCAGATCTCCTAGGAGTATATGAATTGAAGAATTCCAACCACATTGAAATGCTTCAAGAGACAGATTTACTTTTGCTGTAAAAAATGTGTTCTTCAACAGTTTTCATTGGAAGCAATAAACTCTCTGAAAGGAAAGAACAATTTTTTTAAAATTCCTAAATACCTGACCAGTACTATTATTTTTTACATAAGCCATTTTTATTCATCATGAGTTACTCATGCACCTATCTTAATTTTAATTACCAACCCAACAAAGTTAAAAATCACACTGTACCTAACAACATAAACACTATCACACTGAAGTTGAGAAGGCATTATTCTTTAAATATAATTGCTCTCATGCTGAGGTTGGGTTGCCACCTTTTCCTGTGAAACCACAAAGAGGCTCTGTATTTATGCCTTCAATACATGCACATGTTAGTGTTTTTACCCTGGTTAAAAACAGACCCTTTCGGCAATCTTCTTTTTTCTAATACTTTTCATCCAGGAAGGTTGATTAGTTTTACTTCACAGAATCATTCGGCAGTTATCACCACTAAATAGAAGACTTCTCAGTAAATAATTGACTCAGTAACTCACAGGAAGGACAAAAAGTAGGACTTCAAGAATCCTAGATTAGAGATCTTTCTAGTAGTCCTAAAGCTCTGGTTTGGTTTGCTGGGAATGTAGTAGATCCATAAGATTGTGGAGGGAGGGTACTGCCTCCTTGGTATTGCCTCTACAAGGATAAAAGCCACTCAAGATGGATATCAGCTTCACTTATTCCATTTATAGACCTATGGGTCAGTGACTCAACTCTTTTAAATGGTTTAGATCACTTTTCCACGAGACCAGAAAAACATGACTGCACACTGCTTTCCAAACATCATGTATTTAACTCTCCCAATCACATCCAAATGAAATACAATTGAAATAGTCGTTATTTGTTTTTTTTGGTAATCCAAAATATATTGTAAACCTTCAATTTCTAGTTAAAATGCAAGTATAGTATTAACCATTAAGCAAATGCCCTCTTTGTTGATAGTGTTTAAAACATATATTGATTGTTGGATCTAGCTATGTAAGTAACTTGAAGTACAGGATATTTAAATTAAGTTAGTATGATAATTTCAGTATTATTTATAATGGAATGTTTGGAAAAATTTACGTTAAATACATATCATTGGGAAGTTCATACAAAGAATCAGGATGACAGGTAAAATGAAGTACAGAAAAGCAAATTTCAGAAAAGCAAATTTCAGAAGACTATTTTTCATATGGCATTATTTTTGTTAAAATCTATACATTAACCCATTTAATCTTCACAACAAACATTTGGAGTAGATACTATTATTATAACATTTATTTACAGATGTGATAAACGAATACAAATAAGCTTAAAAAAAATGCCCAAGGATGGGAATTTCAACACAGGCAATCTGGTACTAGAGTATAATTTTCCTAATTTAGCCACTCATTGTTTTATTAGAAGAAGGGTGATTTCTCTGAGTTAAGGAATATATGACAAGTTTATAAAAATACAAACTATTTCCATATTCAATTTATAAAAATTGATTCCAAAACTTCCTCAAACCAATTTATACCAAAATACATTTTTATACATTACACTGACATCAAACCAAATTCCTCATATTATTCCAAGTCATATTTTTTTAATGTTTCTGGTTATATGCTATCAATTCAAATAAACCCTTTACAATGTTGTTGATTAAATTTCCTATACTGTATTTCATATCCCCATGACTATATTTTGTCTTTTAATTTTCACTTTTTAATCCCTTCACTTTCTCCCCCACGGACACTGGAAAGGGATCACCTCATAGACTGTGTATATGCCTGACTAATACACCTGATGAGCTGAAGTAGAATAATACTGTAGGTCAACTCTAAGGAAAAGATATATATATATATATCTTTACAGGAAGTGGAGTATAGCATAAGGAAGATAGTCAATGGTATTGTAACAGCTACATATAATGTCAAAGGGTTAGTAGCTTGGGGGAGGTGGGTTATCACTTTGTGAGGGGTGCAACTGTCTAACTATTATGTTGCTTTGTACACATGAAACTAACATAAATAAAATAAAATAAAATAAAATAAAAACCTCCTCTTAAAACACAAAAAGATGAAAAATGGCATGAGAATGTGAAATCTACCTGCTACTTGTCAAGACTATACACATCTCTTTTTAGTCATTTTTAATATAAGGAGAACAAGTCCTGGATTTGTCAACACAACATGACAGTATTAAAAAAATACTGTTTTTTATTTTTGTTTGTTTTACTTATTAATTACTTGGATGATAATTTTTACACAACTTTGCAAAGCAGGAAATGAAATACCAATAACCTCTGTAATCACACCCCCCTCTGTTCAATTCTAAAGAACTTGAAAACTTTCAGGTGCTTTATAGGTTACATCTCTTGTCAATTCTTACATTTATTTTGTCAATCAGATGTCAATAGCTCCTAAAGCGTGTAGCTATCTACCCATTTATTCTTAAATTCCATTGGAAGCAGAAACATTGCCAATAAGGGCAACAGCTGAATTTAGAGGGACAGAGAACTATTTAAATGGTGAAGTTACCTAGTTTTCTACTATAATTTGTATTGTTATATATTAGGAATACTCAGTGCATTTTACCTTGTATCATTTACTAAAACTGACAACCACCCTTACGCTCTAATTTGACCTAAATCCTTTAAGCTATCCTAAATACTGAAATTATATAGGAAAATTCCTATGCAACATAATCTAACAACGTTCTTATTAGTTTGTAAAAAGCAATACAAAGCCTTTGGACCAAACTCTGTGTGTGTGTGTGTGTGTGTGTGTGTGTGTATGTGTGTGTATTTACAAGATAGGGTGTAAGGTGGGTCTGGTTGAATCAGAAACTGTGAACAATGCATGGGTAACAGAGGTTATCCACTTCTATTTTGTACTTTATTCATGGTGCATGTGTTAGCTTTCTGATTTAATGGAGTAATTCAGGGAATGTCATGCTTATTGTATGTATTGAATCCCTGTTCATCATGACTTTACAAGAAACATGTTTCATCTCAAAACACACCTGCTATAAACCATGACTGTGCTTGTTTATTTGCAACTCATCCAGAAGTGAGCAGGAGCTCACTAAATTGAGGCTTTGAGAGCTGAATTTTAAATATTCATGAATTTTGCAAGCCTGTTGTTAGACCATGGATAGCTGAAATGGACCACAGATTACGTAATGAAACTCTGCAAAGCCTACAAATTGAGGCTTTTTTTAATCTTAAAGAGCTGGTTTACCGACATGCTGCTGGGCTTACCAGATGTGATCATTTCTTAACAATACTATTAACCTTATTGAAACTAAGGAATTTGTGGATCATACACAGACTGTCACTCTTATGCCTTAACACTCTTATGCAAGTGGTTGAGTACAATTATAAAAAATGATTTCCTGCTGGTTACTAGAGAAGGAAATTAATTTTCACAACTTTTCTTAGTTTCCACTGCCAACAGGTAACTTCTTATGAAGAAATAGGAGACAGTTCTGCTGGTTTCAAAATGATCTATCAATTTGTCTTCAATGTTTCCCTTTGGTTTTAGCTGAGGGCTTAGTCTGTGAGCATAGACAACATATTGCCTGTCTGTTCTTTCCTCATTTATGCCCTAATGTCATTTTTTAAAAATTAGGTACTATGGAGCCGGAACAAGGTACTTTGCTGCTCAGTTCAAGTTAACCAAAGCCACAAGTGCTCTTACACAAGATCTAGGGAACAGATGGGCCAGTAAAGCACAGCCATGGTGACCAACCATAAAAGAGTTCTTCTCAGGGTGTCTTAACAACAGCTGAAACATTAGAAGCATTTCCTCTGGAGCCATAAGGCTTTGATTATATTTTAGCTATTTTTTTCTGTTGACAGACAGAGCCACAAAGTTAAGGAAGCAATAATTCTACTCTAGTTATTGTAACTGCTGATTCAAAACCACTAATCTTTCTAAAGCCAGTCACAGAGTATAGAGACCCAAATCACAGAAGAGTGTTCTGTGGGTTAAAAGACTATATTATCAAAGGGAAGAGTGATGCAAAGTGACACTGGTTTATAGTCAGTGTACATGTTCTTCAGGAGTTCTTATAATTATAGACTGAAGTGATGTTTGTTTTATCCCAACTGTAATTGAAAACACCCAGTTATTCCCTTCCACTACCCCTGAAAAAAAAACTTTTACAAAAATGAAGCAAAATAATGGTGCTTTTTTGGAAAGCACTCCTCTCCTCACCCCCACCTCGAGATTTATTTTGACAATAAGTAGCTTTAATGATACATAGGTAATGACTTAAGTTTTGTTTATTAAAGCTTTGTGAAGGCCTGATTAGATCCATCACTGCAATGAAGATAAGGAGTCCCATATACATTGCTGAAGAAGAAACTTCCTACTAGGAGAGGGGAGATGGCTGACAAGGTCCAATTGGAAAAGCATGTAGAAGATGAGAAAGTCAATTAGCAGAGTGGGAAGAGGAGGTGAATGAAAATATCTGGGAGTGTTTAAAAGTTTTTGTTGAATAATTGGGCTCAAATCAAAGTCATTTTTTATTAGGTACTATGATTACGTAAGACAGAGGATTTGTGGTCCAAGATCAAATTGATGTCAAAGAATACAAAAGGAGATGACAGCCATTCTTAGGTCTCTCCTAAGACATAAGAGTTTTAGAGAAGATACTGGATTCTAGGAATAGTAAATTAAGAGGCTGAGAGTGAATTTGGTCAGTAAAACTAAATGTCACTGAAGAAATAAAACCATACGCAGAAAAATGAACCATATTTCAGAAACGACAAGGATGTGGTCAGTTATACAATTGGGTGCAAGTTGGATCTGGTTAGGTCAGTTGAAATCAGAAACTGTGAACAATGCGTGGGTAACAGGTTATCCACTTCTATTTTGTACTTTCTTCATGGTGCATGTGTTAGCTTTCTGATTTAATGGAGTAATACAGGAACAGAGTTGATGCTGATGGCAAGTTCTCATTTATATTAGATTTTTAAAGCTCCTTACCTTCTTCTTTTGGTTTAAAACAGCAGTATATTTGTACCATGCCTTGTGCTTATTCTGACATGCAGTACTGGATTTATAGTGTTCCTGACTGGGCCAAGTGTTCCATGGTCCAGAGGAAGAGGTGATGGACTCAATCTGGTTTAGTTTCTCTTTGATTCAAAACTTAAGTCATTGAAATGATATCATCCACAGCACCCTAACTGAGTAGCTCTTAAGAACCAGATGATAATTAACATATTAAATTACTGTGTTTTTTTTAAATTAATAAATGTTAAATTTTAAAGTTTTAGATTCCAGGCAAAACTGAGAGGAATGTAGAGAGAGCATCCTTATCGCCACTTGTTCTCCCCCCACACACTGTCTCCCCTGTCAATGAACCTGCATTGAGAGGTCATTATCACCCAAAGTCCATAGTTTACATTAGAGTTCACTCGTGGTATTCTATATTCTATGGGTTGTGAAAAATGTATAATGACACATCTCTACCACGATAGCATCCTGCAGGATCGTTTCGCTTCCCTAAAACATCTGTTGTGTTGTGCCTATACATCGGTCTCTCCCCCTAACTCCTGGCAATCAATCCCTAATCTTTTTACTGTCTCCATAGTATTGCCTTTTTCAGAATGTCATATAGTTGGAATCATATGGTATTCAACAATTGCGTATTGGATTCTTTGACTTAATATTATGTTTCAAGTTTCCTCTATGTCTTTTTTTTTTTTAAATGGGCTTTTTAGTTTAGTTGAATAGTGCTTGTTCATACATGCTAAAACACAGTTTATTAAGGGAGAAATGGAACTGTTTTTTGTTTGTATGTGTGTTTATTTTTAATTTTATATTGGGGAACAGTGTGTTTCTCCAGGACCCATCAGCTCCAAGTCATTGTCCTTCAATCTAGTTGTGGAGAGCACAGCGCACTGGCCCATGTGGGAATTGAACAAGCAATCCTGTTGTTCAGGGCTCAAGCTCTAACCAATTGAGCCATCCGGCTGCCTTCTTCTATGTCTTTTCATGGCCTCATAGATTTATTGCAGTGGAGAATAATATTCCATTATCTGGATGTATCACTGTTCATGTATCCATTCTCTTACTGAAGGACATCTTGGTTGCTTCCAAATTTTGGCAATTATGAATGAAGCTGCCATAAACATGTGTGCAGGTCGTTATGTAGATGTAACTTTTCAATTCATTTGGGTAAATGCCAAGAAGCCCATTTCTCATATCATTGATGTCATTCATATTATTTACACATAAGCATATATATTAAAACATTGTTGCTATTATTTTTAACAAACTGTCATTTGTTAGATTAATTAAGAAGAAAAATAAAAGTTTTTATTTCATCTTCCCTTATTCCTGCTCTGATATTCTTCCTTTCTTTATGTAGATCCAAGTTTCTATATTATTTTCCTTCCCTCTGAAGAACTTCTTTTAATATTTCTTACAAGGTAGGTCTACTGGCAAAAAAAATTCTCTCAATGTTTGCTTGTCTGAGAAAGTTTTCATTTTTCCTTCACTACCGAAGGATAATTTTGCAGACTACAGAATTCTTGGTTGGCGTTTTTTTCTCTTAACACTATACTTTTTTCTTGTTTGCATAGTTTCTAAAGAGAAGTCAGCTATCATGTTTATCTTTACTTCTCTATAGATAAGGTGTTTTGTGCTATGGCTTCTTTAAGGATATTTTTTTATCTTCGATTTTCTGAAGTTTGAATATGATTTTGCTAGATGCAGTGTTTTGTTTGTTTTGGTTTTTTGCATTTATCCTGTTTGCTATTCTCTGAGCTTCCTGGATCTTGGATAGGTATCTGACATTACTTTTGGGAAATTACAAGTCATTATCACTTCAAACATTGTTTCTGTGTCTTTATTTTTTCTTTTTCTAGTATTCCCTTTATCTGTATGTTATACCTTTTGTAGTTATCTCACAGTTCTAAAATATTCTGTTCTTTTTTTTTAATCTTTTTTCTCTTTGCTTTTCAGTTTTTGAAGTTTCTATTGTTATACCCTTAAGCTCAGAGATCCTTTCTTCCAACAAATACAGTCTACTACTGAGCCCACCAAAGGCATTCTTTAAGTGTGTTAGTATTAATCTCTAGCATGTCATTTTGGTTCTTTTTTAGAATTTCCATCTTTATTTACATTATCCATTTGTGTGTTTTTTTATTTTGTTTACTTTTTCCATTAAAGCCGTCAGCATATTAATCATAGTTATTTTTTTAATTCCTGGTCTGATAATTTCAACATTTCTGACATATTTGATTTTGCTTCTGATGCTTGTTCAGCTTCTTCAAAATGTTTTTTACTTTTTACTATACATTGTAATTTTTTGTTTAAGAGTGGACTAGATGTACTGGGTAAAAGGAATTCTAATAAATAGGACTTTAGTGATGCGATGGTAAGGTGTGGGGGGAGGAGAACATTCTATTCCTATGCTTAGGTCTAGATGATTAGGTCTCATTCTTTTGGTGAATCTGTGCTCCTGGACTGAAACTTCACCAATACTTCTCAATTCCCCACACCCCCAGGTGAAACAGATACACTAGAGGGAGCTGGAGTTTGGTATTTCTTTCCTGCTAAGTGGAAGGTTAGAACTGGCTGAAGTTGGGTGTTTCCTTTCCGCCAGGTATATTAGGCGCTTATAAAATCCCAGCAGCAGATTAGGCCCTGGTAAAACACTTTATCCTGAGGGTAATTCTTGTTAAGAACAGAATGTCTGGTGTACTTCAAAATGTTTCCTTACCCACCCCTGCTGAAAGCTCAAGGGGATTTTTTTCTATGAGATTAACTTGAGGATCTGGTTGAGCTCTTGGAGGTAAAACTCACAAAAGCAGGTGAGTCTTCCTGTGTCTGGGTTGCCCTGGAATTTTTAACTTTCAGACTTGTTCGTACTGAGCCTCCAGTAATTTGTCAATTACAGTTTTCCTATCCTGGCACTGGTTTCTACGAAGTTTCTGGTCTAGTAAATTGTGCTTTTCTGTATGTACCTGTCTATCTCTCCAATTTTTAGGGCAGAGTTTTGCTGTGTGATATCACTTCTCTCATGGTTCTAAGAAGACTTGTTGATTTTTCAGTTTGTACATGTTTTTACTTATTGTTAGGGCAGTGTGGTGTACCTTACATGCTGTACCAGAAACCAAATGTCAATCACTTCATTTTGAAATCTTCAACTGAAGAACTTAGTTGAAACAAAGACAGTAAAGTCTACCAATAAAATGAGTTAAAAGTTTGAGATCAAGCAAAGGTAAACCATCAAACAAGAAAGAGCTGCTTGATTGAATTATAAAGGAGTTAGATATCTTAACATCGCTTTAAAGGTATTATGAAATTATCTTTGATTTTACCAAAAAAATTAAATTACTTATCAATAAATTGATATTTTTCTAAAAACAAGTATCTTGTTTTCACTTTTAATATCACACACCCTCAGACAGTTCTGTTAGTTACTAGAAAATAACACAAGTTCTACCTACTGGTTTACTGGCAAAATGATAAAAAAGGAATTAACATACCAAATTTTTCTACACACACACACACTCACACACACTCTATGTGACTTAAAAGGTTACTCTGTGTAAAGACTGTATAAAAATATTTCAACTTGTTCTATCTAAAAAAGTAAACACAGTGGCAGAACAAGAATAAACAAAAGAAAACACAATCATTTTTCAATAGAAGTAAGGGGTAAGTCTGAGCAGTGTCACTGGGAAATCTGTAAGCGCTAAACTTAAAAGAAAATACATAGGATCCTGAGAGACAAGTCTTAAAGCTGCATTTACATAGTAAGCCTCTGTTTTTACTTAGTTTATATTTGATACATTAAGTGAGAAGTGCCAGGTAAGCCAACCATTGCCCCTGCACTGGCCCTGCACCAGACGCTGAGATAATGCTTTCAGGGGTAGCATAAACCAGACACTGGATGTCATGTAGAACATTCAGAATGAGTACTCGGTTATCTACCTATAGACATCAGATGGAAGGGAAAGTATTTCTCCAAAAAGCAACATTCTTTGAGTTGTATAAAGAACACCTTCCCTGAAACAGTCAGGTCTTGTATGCTATTTGGAGTGCATTACATTCCTAAGTCTTGTGGGACTTTGTAGAGTAGCAGAGAACATAGGCCTCAATGAGGAATAGTGTAGAAGTGTCATGTTTACAGGAGGAGAAGTAAGCCATATAATTGCTGATCTAAAGTACCTGGAGAGAAGCAAATTCATAATATACACCAAAATTTGAGACCTGGAAATTCACTGATAGCACACACAAACATTCCCCTAACCAAAGGAAAAGACTAACTCCAAGTGTAGAATATAGAAAAGAAAACATTCTCACCCGGCTCATTCTCCAGGACACTCCTCTGCATCATCTTCCATAGCAAAGATCATGCCAAAAGAAGGGATACACGCAAGATGAGTAATTATCAGAAAGTAACCAGCAAGGAAGCTCTGTAGGGATATGGGAGCGGAAAGCAAATAAATATTAGGTTGGTGCAAAAGTAATTGCTGTTTTTGCAATTATTTTTAACCTTTTAAACTGCAATTACTTTTGCACCAAACTAATAATATAAAAAAACAACAAATGAAAAATGCACAATAGAATAATTATATCATGAAACAGAAAAAAGGAGCAAATACTTTATAATAAAATATGAAACATTACAAAAGCATAGCCTCTCTGAAATGAAATTCAAAGATGAGTTGCAATGGCTCAAGGGAAGGTGAGACGGAAAGAGCTGAAAAAAATCTCAGGAAAGAAATGGAAATAGAGAGATGGAAATGGAAAGAAGTGCAAAAAGAAAATTATTGTCAACTTGAGAGTCATATTAAAGACATTAAAATACAAACAGACACCAAGGGCAGATGAGAAAATTTAGACAAATCAAAAAAGATGTTGAAAAAGAAAACACTTAAAACAATTAGAAAATAAAACACAAAGGATATTCTCATTCTCCACATATGATTGTTGCCCTGGTGGAAAAGGAGAGCAAATAAAATAATATTCAGTGATGTAAAGGAAGTATTTTCTGAAGTAAAGATTTGATTCTAGGGTGGCAGTTAGGTTCAATGGTTAGAGCACAGTGCGCAGAACACCAAGGTCTCTGGTTTGATTCCCACATGGACTGTGAGCTGCACCCTCAACAACTAGATGGAAAACAATGACTTGACCTGGAGCTGATGGGTCCTGGAAAAACACACTGTTCCCAAATAAATAAAAATAAATAAATAAATAAATAAATAAATAAATAAATAAATAAATAAATTTGATTCTCAAGAAAATGAAGAGAAAAAGGTTCAAGAACATAATGAAGTAATGTTCACAAAATCCTTAGAAAAATGATTTCAAACTAGTTCAATAAAAAGTAAAATGTATTTTCTTTTTTTTTTTTTTTAAGATTTTATTGGGGAAGGGGAACAGGACTTTACTGGGGAACAGTGTGTATTTCCGGGACTTTTCCAAGTCAAGTTGTCCTTTCAATCTAAGTTGTGGAGGGCGCAGCTCAGATCCAGGTCCAGTTACTGTTGTCAGTTGCAGGGGGAACAGCCCACCATCCCTTGTGGGAGTCAAACCGGCAACTTTGTGGTGGAGAGCCCATGCTCCAACCAACTGAGCCATCTGGCCACCAGGAACCTGAACAGCAGCTCATTGACTTCATTCTATTTGCAGAGGGGGCAGCTGGCTGGCCCATGTGGGAATCGGCAGCCCCATTGCCCAGAGTTCGTGCTCTAACCACATGAGCCACCCGTCTGCCCCCCAATCGGTTTTCTTTTAAAATGATAAATTCATTCTGTCCTGACGATGCATTAATGGCTTCCCATTGCTTTTAGAAGAATGTACTGGATTGTATGTTGACATAGGCACCCTTTTCTCCCTTCTGTGCTACTTCCTGATTTCAGGGGATAGCCTAGAAGCTACATTTCTCAGGCTGCCTTCCAGTAGGGTTCCGGTTTAGTGGTTGACCTGTCTGGGAGTTTTTCAACAGCACGTCAGCTGCCTTAAGCACTGGGTACGAGAGTAAACCCACAGTTCCATCCTGCTTCTGCTTGGCAGTCTTTGCCTTCCACTGGTGTAAGTGTTGTAATGGGGGTAGTCTGACCATGCATCTTACCTGGGTGTGTTCAGACACCTGAGGTTGTTGAAAAATGACGCTCTTCATTTATGCCACAGACAAGCAGAGCAGCAGTCCTGTCCAAGATGCTCTGCAAAGGACAGCTGGGTCTTGGGGGACAGTGATGGAGTGTAGATCAACGATGCTGTACAGCACAGAGCTGTGCTCATCCTGTAATCTCACCCAGCTCTCAGTGTCTCCCAGGTAATTGCCGAGGTGGGAGATCCATGTAGGCTGAATGTGGAGAACATTCGCTTCACTGCATCTGTCAGGGAAGCCGGAGCAGCTTCGGTCCTGTGTGAAGTGCCCGGATGAATCTCCAGCACCCACACGCCTTCCGCATTGAGTATAGCGCCATCCTGAGAAGCTAAAATGTATTTTCAAATGTGAAATAACTCATATATCTCTGATTCATATTCATTATAAAACAAATAACTAAACAAACAAACCACTTGGTTGGTATTGCAAACTAGATTATGTACAAATTAATGCTGCAATCAATTACAGATGATAGGTCAAAGGAAAATATTTTAAATAGCGCTAAACTCACCGATAATAACAAAGAAAAATCCTTAGAACCTGGACATAAAGAGGAACCTATAAGCATAGCCAAGGACGTGGAACTGAGGCTGTGGGCCGTTTTGGGCAATGGGAGGTTTGTTGCTTTGGAGAAATTAATGGGCATAGCTTTCAATGTCCATATAAGACGGGGGAGAAGATCTTGGGACCTGCATGAAGTGAGATCGCAGGTAATTTTATTTATCTCTGCATAAATCTCAGGGGAAGAAAAAATATAGAGCCTGAGAATTCCAAGCAGTAGATCTGGACCTCATATGAGTTTAAGATAAAATTTATATTGCTTGCATGGTACAGGAACTTACAAGCATAGAAATTCATGTAAAAATTGGTGTCTAGCCAACACTACTCCAAGAGATTTTGATATAAGCATATGCAAAACAGCTGGAAAGATGTTCCCAAAATGTAGCTACATATGATTGACATGCACACACACGGACACAAATCCTTATTAAAGGTGCATTCACAATTAAAAATGTACAAAGCACAAAATAATGTGTGTATGTTATATTTACTCATATTTAGATGCATATTTCACATTTTTAGATATCTGGAAACAGCTTTTTTTAAAGAATATAAAGGGAAAGTTTACATCTTACAATTGATTACATTTTAGATTTGATGAAGTATGCAAATCCATGAGGAAAGTCAAAGAAACAGCAGATAGCCTACCAGACCTAACAAATATTTAAATGATAGAATGATAATCTGAAAACAATATGAAATTAATAGGCTTATAATGATTTTTTCAATTAAGAGGTAATTGAAATAATATTGAATAATATTGAAGTAGGAAAATAATATTTAAAAAAGAATAGGAAGATTTAAAACTCACCTAAATGAAAATTCCAGAAATAAAAGATATGTTCAAGTACATGAAAAAGCTTAAAGATAAAATTTATAAATATGAAGACAGTAAGTAAAAACTATAAAATAAGTTAGGGAAATTTCTTAGAATGCAACAGAATGTCAGAGATAGAAAATATGACAAAGAGATTAAGGGGCCTGGAAGAGAGTATGGGAAGTCTAATATCTGTCAAATGGGGATTCCAGAAGAAGAAAATAGAGAAAAGAGATGATAGGCAATGATTTAGGAAATAATCTATGAGAATTTATTAGAATTGCGAAAGTGTAAAATAAACTCACTCTCACAAGCACAAAATAAACAAAAAATTGCACCTAAACAGAATAACAAAATAAACCTAGAACTAAGGAGAAAATTGAAAACTGTTTAGAGACAAAGGACACAAAAAAGTGCTCACTTTCTAACTAAACTTATATACAGATAAGAAGTAATTAGAGTTCATTTTGAGGCTTTATGTAAATATATTACAAAGAAAAAATGGAACAAAAATTTATGACCTATCTCCACAGTTAAAAAAATATAAAAATAATAGAGCAAACCTATAGAAAGCAGAAGAAGGGAAATAATATGTAGAGGAAAAGAAATTATAAAAAGGGAAAACAGAAAGATGAAGAGAAACAGAAGCTACTAGTTCTTTGGAAAAGCTAATAAAATAGATGCTCCTCAAGCAAACATATAGAAGAAAAAAGAAAAGAAAAGATAAAAACAAATTTAGGAATAAATGACAAAAAGAGACAAAATTATAGAATTTTTTTTTATATCTTAAAAAAATACTATGGGAGGAGATCAAAGATGGTGGAGTAGATAAACACTATGCCTGCTTCCTTCTGTGAACACCTTATGATTATAACTAAATTGTAGAACAATCAACCTGAAGAACCTTCTGAAGTCTGGCTGAACACACGTTTTATAACCAAAGATATTAGAAGAAGCCACATCGAGATGGGTAGGAAGAGCAGAGACACGAAACAGGCTGGCCACAAAACTCCATGTGGTGATTGAGAACACAGAAGGATATCTTGGCCACAGAGGTTCTCCCAGAGGATCAAGAGACCCCAGCCCCAACCAGCCTCCCCAGCCCAGAGTACTGATGCCGAGAAGAAGAGCCCACACAACATCTGGCTGTGAAAAATAATGGGGATTCTGATAATCTGGGTGGGACGGAAGGCTGTGGGAAACCTCTTAAATGACCCATGCACAGACTTTCTCATGTGCAAGAACTCCCTTTGGGTTCCAGTGGAGGGACAATGACTCCGGGGGTGTCACGGGCATATAGGGCCAGAGCAAGGAAGACAGCCATCCTCCTCCTGCAGCTGAAAGGTGGGCACCATTTTTTATGTGTTGAGCCCACCCCCACAAGACAAATCTGAATCTGATTGGCTCCACCCTGATGATTCACTAGGACCCAACTGCCCCCACACCTGAGACACTTTCTCTGAGAACAGCTAGCACTGCCCACATTGTATTCCTTCTTGCAAACTATCACAGTCTACTGCACCCAGATGGGTGGCAGCTGGCCTTGATGGGCTCTGAGGCTTTTGCTGAGTATCTCCAGACTCAGCACTGGCACCAAACCAGAGTCTACATTTACCTGGTGACCACAATTCTTCCCACTCTTGTGACTCCGTGAGATTCTGCCTCACCCAACTCATTTATCCCATCAGGCTTTATTAGGAGCTGAACTTTAAGGGAGTTGGCAGGTGAAAACAGGCCTCTGGGTATTCTGGCTATTTTTGGATGTGGGTACAGAGCCCCAGAGAGCAGTTTTCAGGCTCTCGGCCTCATGTGGAGAGGTGCTGCCTCGGGTAGTAGGTAGCCGTCAGCTGTGGCTGGTTGGCCATCAGCTGTAACCGTTGAGCCATTGGCCACTGATATAACAGCTGCTGTTATGGAGGGAAGCCAAGGAGAGTGGAGGAGAGTGGAGGAGAGTAAAGGAGAGTCAAGGGGAGTCGAGGAAAGTCGGTCGGCTGGTAGCAAAGCAGACAGCAGGTCGCATGTTGTGTAAACCCAGACTCCAGTGAGACCATAGTGGTATGATTTTCCTACCTATAGCTCCGTGGGTGTTCCTTTTTAGCCTAGCCATATCCTGTGTTCTTATGTGGGGAGCGAGAGCAGAGACCCCGCAGGAGACCCTGCACAACAAATGGCGCAGCGAGCAGGGTATGGTGCCGGCTGAAACTCATCAAAGGATGGTGGAGCAATTGATGCGTACAAAAGTTTAGCTTTGGAAGACCAGAAAGAGCAGCTGCTGGAGAGCTGGACCCCTGTGCAGGGGTGGAAAGACGTGGACAGTTCTCCAACCAGCATAGGCCAGAGAAAGCGAAGGTCGTTGCAGCCCTGTGGGCTGGGAAGTTCTTGCTTAGGCAGCCCGGATGCAAGACTTATAGTCCCAGGAGGAAACACTTGCTGTGTCCTCCTTGGGAGATGAGGGTGAGGTCAAGGTCATCCCTCACCCCCAGGACAGCCCTGGCGAATGACTATGGACTATGCGGAATTGCCTTCCATCCCTAATTTAATGGATCAATTGACTGTTTGGGAACATGCCACCATGTAGTGGAACTGGAAGATGTTTGCTTTTGTGTCTTCACCGGCCGCCATCGAGCATATGTAAGCACCTTGACTGTGAGCCGCTGTTGTTCCAGCATGGTACCCTGAGAGGCCCAGAGAGTGGCGGTGCCCTGAGAGGCCCTGGCTTAGCCCAGGAAGTCTGGCTGAGCCCAGAGAGAGTGGCAGTGCCCTAAGAGGCCCTAGCTGTGCCGGGGAGACTGGTGGTACCCTGAGAAGCCCAGGAAGTCTGGCTGTGCCCAGAAGGAATGGTGGTGCCCTGAGAAACCCTGGGTGTGCCCAGAGAGACTGGCTGTGTCCAGGATATTGCATTCACCTCTAGGCTCCTTGCACAGGGCCCCTCACGGAAGACGCTTGTCGCGTAGATTGTGAGGTGAAACCCTGTAGGGGTGGAGTGTGGGGACAGAGACAGGAGTGCAATTTCCAGGCTCTCGGCCTCACATGGGAAGGTGCTGGCACAGGTAGTAAATGGCCATCAACTATAATTGGATGGTCATCAGCTATGGCTAGTCTGCTGTCAGCTGTAACCAGTGAGCCATTAGCCACTAATATAACTGCTGTGGCTACGCTAGCAGAAAATGGGGGTTATCAAGAAGATGGTAGCTGAGCCTGCAAACTATGTCGTGAGGGTTGTAAACAGTGTGGCTCCTGCTTCCTGTGTCTCCAACCCAGCCACCAGCGAGAATATAGTAGTATGACTCCTGTATCTATGGCTGTGTGGGTGTTCCTGTTTGGCCTCACCATGTTCTGTGTTCTTATATGGGAAGCAGGAGCTGAGACCCTGCAGGCCGTCCCATGCGACAGTGGAGCTACCCCAAACCTGGTACTGGTGGCAGTCAATCTTGGTTTGCAGTGTGGCCTCTCCTATGCACCTCTAGGGTTAGCACAGGCAGTGAACAACCACATATCACTTTGTATCTCCTACCAGGTACTCCCCAGCTGGTCACAGGCAGTGGCTGACCTGGGTCTGCACTGGAGCCCCTCCCAAGAGGCCCAGGAACAACATACTTGGAAGTTGGCTTCAGACCACAGAACGCGAACAATTAGGCCCACAAGTGGCACACCCAAAGGGCAGTTTCAACATGCACAAGAGCCAACTCGGGTGAATGCCACTCAATGGGGTAAGTCCCCTACACAACAGCATGTTAGCTATGGACATGGCCAAACCCCACAGCCAATCCGCCTGAGGGTCAATCCCAACCACTGATGTGCCAATCAATTAAGGCTCAACTATAACAGGAGGGCACACATCCCACACAAGGGACACTCCTGGAGCACCCAGCACAGGTGACCTGAAAGACTGTACAAGGGCCCCACAGGTCACCTACTACCTAAGGCCAACTGCCCAAGACTGGAAGACAGAGAAGTTATTACGTAGAAACAGAGAAGCAGCCAAAACGAGGAAACAAAGAAATACATCCCAAATCAAAGAACAGAAGAAAAATCCAGAAACAGAACTAAACAAAATGGAGGCAAGCAAACCTACCAGATACAGAGTAGAAAACAATGATTATAAGGATGCTCAATGAACTTAGTTAGAAATTCAACAGATAGCTAGCAAACATAAAAAAGGACATAGAAATCATAAAAAAAAACCAGTCAGAAGCGAACGATACAAAAACTGAAATGAAGAATGCACTAGAAGGAATCACCAGCAGACTAGATGAAGCAGACGATCAAATCAGCGATTTAGAAGATACGGTAGCAAAAAACACCCAGTCGGAACAGCAGCAAAAAAAAAAAAAGGAATCCAAAAAAAATGAGGATAATTTAAGAGACCTCTGAGACAACAAGAAGTGTAACAATATTCACATCATTGGGGTGCCAGAAGAAGACAGACAGCAAGGGATTGAGAACCTATTTGAAGAAGTAATGACAGAAAACTTTTCTAACCTGGTGAGGAAATAGACATACAAATCCAGGAAGTGCAGAGAGTCCCAAACAAAATGAACCCAAACAGGCCCACATCAAGACACATTATAATTAGAATTGGAAAGGTTAAAAGAAAGAGAAAATCCTAAAAGCAGCAAGAAAAAGGCAACTAGTAATTTATAAGGATACTCCCTTAATATTGTCAGCTGATTCATCAACAGAAACTTTGCAGGCCAGAAGGAATAGCACAAAATATTCAAAATGATGAAAAGCAAGGACTACAACCAAGATTACTCTACCCAGCAAGTCTATCATTTAGAATCAAAGGACAGATAAAGAGCTTCCCAGACAAGAAAACTAAAGGAGTTCATCACCACCAAACCAGTATTACAAGGAATGTTAGAGGAACTTCTTTAAGATGGAAAAAAAAAGAAAAAGAAAAAAAAATCAAAATTATGAATAATAGAACGACAATAGCTACATATCTATCAATAATTACTTTCAATGTAAATGGATTAAATGCTCCATTAAAAAGACTTGGGGGTGCTGCATGGGAAAAAAAATCCTTATATATGCTGCATATAAGATTAAAGATACATACAGATGGAAAGTAAAGGGATAGAAAAAGTTATTTCATGAAAATGAAAAGAAAAATAAGTCTGGGGTAGCAATACTTACATCAAACAAAATAAACTTTAAAACAAAGCTATAACAGAGACAAAAAAGGACCTTGTAATCCCACTTCAGGGTATTTATCTGAAGAAACCCAAAAGCTACTCCGTGGGGACCTGTGCACCCATATGTTCATTGCAGCATTGTTTACAATGGAAGTAGCCTGGGTGTCTATTGATGGAGGAATGGATAAAGAGTTGATGGTATATATATATATATATATATATATATATATATATATATATATTACTATGTTATTGACTATATTCCTTAAGCTTTACTTTACATCCCCATCAAAACAGTCATGGGGATGTAAAGTAAAGCTTAAGGAATATAGTCAATAACATAGTAATAACTATGTATAGTGCCAAGTGAGTATTAGACTACTAGTTAATAGGAAAATTTGTTAAATTATATATATATATATATATATATATATATATATATATATATAATTTAAGCAATATATATATATATATCCACTATGCTGTACACCTAAAATTAATACAAAATAATATTGAATGTCAACTGTAATTGAAAAATTTTTAAAGGGGAAAAAATGAAGGTAAATAAGAGGCCCAAATTTCCAGGTATAAAACAAATAAGTCAATAATATTGTGATAGCATGGTACCGTATCAGATGTTTGCTGGACTTATCATGGTGATCACTTCTTTAGGTATTAATATATGAATGTTGAATAACTATAGTGTATACCTCAAACTAATATCATATTGTACTGTACGTTAGCTATATTTTAATTTTTTTTTTTTCAAAAAAGCACAACTAAGGCTGATAAAATGTGACTTTGTTGAAATGAACAATTTTCAGGTAAAGATTACTTACCAAAATTAAGTACATAAGAAATGGGAAGATCAAAATGGCGGCGTGAGGTGAGCCTCTGTAAAGCTCCACTGGAATTTACAACTAATCGGACAACAATAACTCCACAAAGGACTCCCTGCACAGCAGACAGGCAAGACGAAGAGGTCCACTACTGAATTCACCTCCAGGTGGGCGAATCACGAGAGCAGGGGAGGTGGGAAGGGAGAAGTGCGGGGATGGAGCAGCGCGGGAGCAGGACGCAGACCTAGCTCAGTGCTCCAAGCTCGCTGCATCCCGGAACTACCGCAGCTGCGGGAGAGGGAAGAACTCGCACTGCTAGGGCTCCGCTTATGGCCCACAGGGCTGAGGGGGCAGCACATAACGCGGCTGAACCCAACGCTCACGGCAGAGACCTCGGAGCAAAGACTGAGGGAAGAAGGCTGAAAACAGTGGTTTAAGCCCTCACTGCAGAGTGGAGAACGGAAGCCTTAGGCACTGAGACTAGCTGCCCCCTCTCTACCCTCCCAGAGCTAGCCCCACCCCCAACTGCCTGGGGATAGATGCCATAAAGTAGCAGTGTCAGATCAAAATGACAGGATATTTGCTGTTCTGAGAACTGTGGACCGCAGACACAGATTCGCAGCCCAACTAGTTCTGGCAAAGGGGAGGGAGCTGTGGAATCAGGACCAGCTGGGGTGGTCGTCACCGCCATTGCTCTGAACCACCTCTCACAACTCACCCCGCCCCTGACCCCACCTATCTGGGCAGATCCCTGCAGCAGTAAACAGAACTGCTGAAACATACGGGCTCTGAATCTGGTGCAGAAAGAGCTTTGGAACTTCAAAAGCTCTCCGCACCCCCACAGGGACGTGGCGCCCAATGACCCAGGTGAACTGTTAACAGAGGAGAGGCCCGTCTCCCAGGGAATCCCCCCATTGTGTGAGAAGCTGGAATAAGCTGGAATAGTGCAGAGAAAACATAGCACTACTGTGTCAGAGAGAAAAAAAAGGCTGCAGTCAAAGAGAAAATAAAACATTCTACCAACAGTATTGGAAAACAAAAGAAAGACCTCTTCCTATCAACCTGTTGCAGAAGCCACTCCTGTAGATGTCTAGGAAGAGAAATAATAAATCAGTAATTGCCATGAATAACCAAGGCATCAGGACAGCTCAGAAATAAAGAGAAAAGTCTCCAGAAAAGGCACTTAAAGATATAAAAATATGTGACTTAAATGATAGAGAATTCAAGATTGCAACTCTGAAAAACCTCAAAGAGATGCAAGAAAACACAGAAAGGCAATTTAATATGAAAAAATGCTCAACATCACTAATCATCAGAGAAATGCTAATAAAAATCACAATGAGATATCACCTCACTCCAACCAGAATGGCTATCATCAACAAGACAAATAGTAACAAGTGTTGGAGAGGCTGTGGAGAAAAAGGAACCCTTATACACTGTTGGTGGGAATGCAGACTGGTGCAGCCGTTATGGAAGGCAGTGTGGAGGTTCCTCAAAAAATTATGAATAGAATTACCATATGACCCAGCAATCTCTCTCCTGGGTATCCAAAAAATTTGAAAACATTTATACATAAAGACACGTGTGCACCAATGTTCATTGTAGCTTTGCTTATAGTGGCCAAGACATGGAAACAACCAAAATGAATGGACAAAGAAGTTGTGGTATATATACACAATAGAATACAATTCATCGGTAAGAAAAGATGATATAGGAACATTTGTGACAACGTGGATGGATCTTGAGAGTATAATTCTAAGCGAAATAAGTCAGACAGAAAAAGCAGAGAACCCTATGATTTCACTGATATGTGGTATATAAACCGAAAACAACGAAAGAACAAGACAAACAAATGAGAAAGAAAAACTCATAGACACAGACAATAGTTTAGTGGTTACCAGAGGGTAAGGGGGGTTGGGGGAGGGAGATGAGGGTAAGGGGGATCAAATATATGGTGATGGAAGGAGAACTGACTCTGGGTGGTGAACACACAATGGGATTTATAGATGATGTAATACAGAATTGTACACCTGAAATTATGTAATTTCGTTAACAATTGTCACCCCAATAAATTCAAAAAAAAAAAGAAATGGGAAATCAAACATAAATCCATTAAAGAATTGCAGTCAGTATCTAAAACTTATCAAGTGGCAAACTAAATGCAGCAATAAATAAAACACATAATATCCTATTATAAGATGTCCCTTTCCACAGCCAGTGGAGGGATGGTTTTAGGAAAAGCAAACTTAAGAAAATGTAATCGTGTATTTTACATTAAATACAATAAAAAAGAAAAAGTAATGTTGCCATTTCAGGAAAAAAAAAGCCTTTGATAAAATTCAACGCCCGTTTCTTTTAAAATAAAATAAATCACCTTAGCAAACTAGAATCCAATGAGAACTTCCTTAACCAGAAAATACAGACGGTGCCAAAACAATGTATACACATTTTAAGAAAGGAAATAACTGTATTAAAATTGTACTAATATATATTGATAACAAAAGATGAAGACAAGTAATATTTGACTTCTGCAATTACAAGAGGTGCTCAAAGTGGTTAACATCAGCATAATTTTAATACAGGTTTTTCCTTTCTTAAAATGTGTATACATTTTTTTGGCACCCTCTGTACATGGACCACAATCTCACATAAAACATCACACTTTAATGATGAAGCCTTAAGAACTTCTATTGAAAAAACTGGAACACAATGAAGATTTCCAATATCAACACTTCTATCCAACATCATTTTGGAGCTCTTAATAAATACAATAAGACTTTTATAAATATTTTGTATAAATTTAAAAGAAAGGAAAGAAATCATTTGTAGATGTGACAATTATTTTCATAGAAAAAATGAAAGAGGGTACAGATAAATTATTGGTATGAGTTCAGTGAAGTTGAATTAGAATGTTAAATAAATGCTAATTGTAATTATTTACACTATCAAGAAATAATTAGAAAATGTAAATTTTAATTGATGCTATTTACAAGAACAAACAAAATTATCAGGCACATAAGAATAAATCCAGCAAAAACTATACTTAACTTTCAAGGAAAATCATTAAACTTTATTAAAAGGTATAATAAAAGACAGCTTAAATAAATATGGAGAGGTGTACCCTGCAATCATAAGGAAATATGTAGACGATAGAAACAACATTTTTCCCTAAGTTAACGTGTACATTCATTATAGACCACACCACACATAGGCACCAGGTGCCCAGGAGAAGGAAAGGGGACACCTGGCAGAAGGTGAGGCAAGGACACTAAGGTAAAACTTATCTACTTCACAATTTAGTTCTGACAAAATTTTATATTGAGAATTTACAGAATTATTTTAATTTTTAAAGTTTTTCTGCCATCTTTATTTCTACAGATAAGAGTCTCAAGATTAACAATGTTCTTAGTTGGAATACCTGGTCTGAGAGGGAAAATATTGAAATTCAGGAGCAAGTGAGTAGAGAATTCACTTAAATGAAAGCAATGTTATTAAGTCTTCAAATTTAAAAGCTTCAAATTCTTACACATAATTTTCTTAAAAGCCTGCGTAATTTTACTTTTATTGTAGTCATCACCTTCAGGCACTGAATGTTTTGAAGAAGCAATCACAGGAATCTGAAAAATCAAGGTCTAATGAGTATCCCTAAATAAAAGACATTTCAGAAGCCCAACTCTAAAAAGCAAGGTGTTTTAAATATAATAGTCCAAATTCTACATTTCTTCTCCACTGAGAAATGTAATGTTGTATGTATTAAAAGCATAGAGGGAGTGTTAGACAAAAAAAAAAAAAAAACAATTGGGTTAAAAGAAGTCACTTTTGGTGAGTTAAATGACATACAAATAGAGAAAAGCAAAGGAGTGATAGAAAACATCTGTTAATAGAATTTAGAATAATTTTTTTAATTTTTACTTAAAAATGAAATTTAATTTTATAGATTTACTTCTAGCATGTGGTGGTTTCACTGTTTTACATGTGGATACCTGGTCAAAGATACACTAAAAATTTTATTATTTTCCCAATTTGCTAGCTAATACTGGTTGTTTCAATACCTCTTACTAAATAATTTTTCTCCCATTAATTTTAAAAAGAAATTTATATGTATCTTGTTGGCTCCTCTATCAAATCTCTAAATATTGGAGTTCTTCAAGTCTTAATCCTGGACCCTCTTTGCTTTTCTTTCTGAGTGTAGTAATTCTCAAGGCTTTAAACACCATTTCTATGCTAACCATGAACAAATTTATATCTACAGGCCAGTTTTTTTGCAGTGACCACCAGATGGGACATCTCCATTTTTCTACTTTATGTCTCAACATATTAATACAAGAGCCTTTACTTTGCCCACAAAACTTGGTTCCTCCTACAGTATTCCTGTAGCTCAGAAATTAGCAGCACCATAGACCCAATATTCCAAGCTAGAAATTTAGGGGACTTATCCTTGAGACAACCTTTTCCCAATGACTCTTCCTCCTTCACATATAACTCTTCAGGCTGCATGTCCTGTCCCAGAATTATATAAACATAGTAAACAATGTCTCCTAAAACACCTACAACTATACACTTTTTTTTTTACAAGTCATATCAATTTCTTTATAGAACAGTGGAGTTGTGAAAAGTCATTGATGGACTAAACATAATGTGATTTCATTCATTACCTTTTCCTCCCACCTTCTAATTTCTTCTAGCTGGGCTAATAATCACATTAACAGAGACAGATTAACAAGAGAAAGTGTCCAAAGTTTATCACTTAATGTTTTGTGAGTTTTAATGTTGATGTAAATAGTATCTTTTCCCCCATTTACTTGTCTTGTTGAGAGCTACCCATATTAATACTGTAGACCCAGTCTGCTGTTTTCCACCATGTTCTATAATGTGTTTTCCCAAATGTTATAAAGAAAACCTTTCTGTGTGCTTCAAGACACACTTGTGTAAGTTTCCCATGACTATATAGAAAAGGAATAGCTGGATTGCAGGGTATGCATAATTTCAGTTTGGGGGAGACCAAGCATTCTCCTTTGCTCCCAGGAGTGCCACTATACTACTCTTGTCCACACTTCCTGATTGGCTTAGCATCTCTCCTGGATTTTTCTTTCTCTAATGAAGTATTATTATCAATCGCATTGATAAAAACTAACATGAGTTTGTTAAATGTCTATTTTGCTTACTACTTCCAGCTTTTGTCATGGCTCTGTGAAAATATGAAACGAATGAGATGTGAACAGAGTTCTAACCTCAGTAGGGTGTCAAATCTGAAAATTGATTTTATTTTCCTGACCCATTTCAAAAAAACATGGCTAATGCCTCCCTTTCAAGGACAGCATGCAGAGTGCTTAATGATAAAACAATGTACACTGGGTCAGTAGGGACAAGGGACAGCTAACCTTCCAATCTTGCATGGTGATAGAAGGATTGAGCACAGTTTTTCATGCTGCCCAATTATATGAAACTGGCAGGCCAACATATGTTGGATTGGGGAAACACAAAGGAAATAGGAGGTTTGGCATATGTGAATGATAGGCAGGGAATGGTAGCTGAGCACAATAAAGGATAGTTAATTGGTCTTGCTATAGCAATTTTGTCATCTACAACTATTTATTTATTTAGTTTCTTGGTAACGATTATTAGTTTGAAACAATGTTTCCGCAGTGAGCTAGAAAATGAGTACATGTTTAATTAAAAACTAAGTGCTTAATTTCCCTTTCAAGAAAGTTTATAGCAACCGTAAAACTTGTACAATATACTTGTTGGTGTTTTTTTTAGCCACTATGAGCTCATAAAGGTAACTCTGATCTCCTGAAACCCAGAAGATACAAACCTGAGGAAAAAAATATTAGCTGCTACTTGAAAAGTTAATAGTTACATTAAGAAATATGGCTCGGTGCGATGTCGGAGGAATAGTGGATGGGGGGATGGGGGAGGGGGGTCCACAGTGTGAGGGATATAAATGATGAACGTCTAAGTATTACCTGGTCTTGTGCACCGGAAACTAATGAATATATATATATATTATATGAAAAAAAAAGAAAACTGCCTGAAGATGTTGTTTTCACAGAAAGTGTGTAAGAATATCACTCCGAAAGCCTGGCTTTTCATTTAGATCAAATTACTGTTTTCTTAAATAAATTATGTTCATTTTTGTCTAATCTTTTCTGCACTTATGAAATATGCAGCAATTGCTGTCAATAGGTTAGTTCCATTAGCATCAGAGGGAATTCACAAACAGTTAAATAATACCATAGAGATGTTTCATATAGAAAATTAGACCCAAAAAAGGTTCAGTTGAGCATCCAATTAATAGACCCCAAAAATGCTTTGGGGAGTTTATTCTTCTACAAATGAAACATTTGGTAGCATTATAAATGCTTTTTAAAATTCAGTCCGAAAGCTAAATATCGATGATAACTCTTGTTGGTGATGATATGAATCAATTTAGTGATGACTGTAGATAATTTTATAAAAATCAATAATAAACTACATTAAAATATATTTTGCAGAAAATACATAGAAATCACGATGGTGAACAAACAGCTTTAAGTATATAAATATATTCCATAATAATTATTCTGCTTGCTGTTTTTAATGTTTAAACAAGAAATATAAAGAAGTTATTTTTTGTTTTGCTTCAAGGTACACAATCACGGTTTCAAAATTTTGAAGAATTTCATTTTCAAAAACAGTTTTGAACAGAGCTATTTATGGGTCCATCAATGTAATAAAAATGATTTGTCAGTCAGTAAATACGTGCATTAAATATTATATAATTTTATATATTTTAGCATACTGTTTTATTTTTTTAAAAGTGACAGTTTACCAATATATTTTATATTCACACTAACTTTACTACATATCATTAAATTACTCTGTAGATTGGTGTAACAAAACTTATTCTTTGTCAACGGTATTATTTTTGTAAAAGTTGCCAAGGTAATGAGTGAAAGATGGAACTTCATGTGGTTTTGAGTTGTTTCTCCCTAATTACTAATGAGTTTGAGCATCATGCCATTTTTTGCTATTGGTCATTAAAGTTTCCTCTTCTTCTATTAGGTTAGATTGTCTATTTTTTTGTTTATTTGTAAGAATTTGATTTTGGGGAAGATATTATTACCTTTTCCATATAATTTTAATGGTGCTTATCTAGAGTTTCATAGACCCCCAAGATACATTTTGGAATCCAGGATCTGAAGATTTCCAGAAGGTCAACTCAGATTCTTCTGAGGCTACAATCGAGACAGGTTAGTTAGCATGTTGTTAGGAAGACAGGAAAGTCCCTGGTGGAACAAACAAAGGCAACCATATCCTGAAACTCCAGGTTCTGAAATAACTCATTCACTCCAGAACAAAAATGAAATGGAGCCCTGAGGTTAATAAGTTATCTCGTAAATTCCTTTAGGCATGACAAACGGAGCAGATCTGATAGACAGAAATAAGTTATTTTGTTCATTCCTTCAGGATGGACAAACAGAGCAAACCTGATAGACGAATTCCATTAGAAGTTGCCAGCTCCCTTCTCCAAGCCTTTTGCCTTAGTCAGTGGGCACACCAGTCAGGACCCCCTCTTGCTCGAGAGCTGTGACTCTTTACTTTTAAAAAAACTATCCTCTTTTGCAAGTCCTTGCCTCTCCCAGGTCTGTGCTTCCATTCTTCTGTTTCACAAGACCACGATCCCGGCACTCACAGAAATTTCCTACATCACAATGTTCTCATCAAATGAACTAAAAAGTATTTGCCATTTTCGCAAAACACATTTGAAGATATTCATTAAAATGCTCTAAAGCATGAAATGCTATCATCTTAATACATACTGCATTTAAATGGCGATTTCAACAAAATCCATTATACTTACAGAAAGCACCTACTTGTTAAATGTTAATTATATAGCTTTTGGATGGTCTACTAAATATTCCACAATTGTCTTTTTGGTAATAAATAACCACTTAGCATAGTTGTTAAAAATGCAGTTTCTGCAAGTCCCATTTCAGCTCATTGAGTCAAAATTTCCAAGGAAAATACCTCTGGATTTTTAAAACACACCTAAGTTGTTCTTATATTTGGTAGTTTTGGAAACTGTTCTGACACACAAATGGAAATAACATAAACAATGGAAAGCAAGTTAGAATCAGAAAGAAATTTATCTTATTCCCACACCCTCCTTTCTAAATTTTCTTTCTCAATATTGAAGAAATATATATGCATATATTGAATATATGTAGAAATATATATATATATTGAAGTATTGAAGATATATATATATATATATATATATATATATATATATACACATATATAGAATACTGAAGATATATAGATATGTACATTCCAGCTATTCAGCATTTTGTGTCAGAAATCTGTTGGCGTGCAATTTAGCAAAGAGAAGGAAAACTATTTCTTAATACTTTCCTTGGAAAATAAAATTGCTGGCTATACCCTCATATGTCACTTAATGCTATTTCTTGCTATAAAATAGTAGTATTTAACAAAAATATTTTACCACCTTGGCTAAACAACCTGTGTAAATATCCCACTGCAACTAAAATTTGGAAACTGACATTTTGAACTTGAGATATTCCTAGGTGATGGGAAAGCAGCTTGAGATATCAGAGGCTATAATAAGAAGAGTGTTTATTCTTATTAATTTCTAAATTATTTTCTGTTAAAGTAGATATGCAAGTATTGGATGAATAGATAGGTAACTGAAGCATAGCTGTAGTTAAAGTTAAAACTTTGGTGAGATTGCATATGGTAAGATCTCCACCAGAAATTTAGACCTTATCTCAGCTGAAAGATTTTGAAAACAAAATAAATAAATAAAGATATCTCTGATACTTCATTAATTTTTGAGTAGGCTGTTAAGGGGAGCTACCACAATATTATAAAAAGTTGCCAATTTTGTAGTCAAGACAACGGATTTTGGTAAGTTAGTGAACTATTTTAAGTGTCAAATTTCAGGTTTGTAGAAATGGGGTTAAAAACATTTACTACTTGAAAGGGTGTTTATAAAGATTACATAATAAAATTAATGACAATTAACTATATTTTTCTTTACTTTTAGCTAAAACAAAGATCTCATTTAACTTAGGTACTTTGTATAGCTTCAGGTGGTTATTTTTAAGAAATACCTTCCTAGTGATGAAGAAAACAATAGTTATTCTGGCAAACTAGAAAGGAGATCAAAGTTTTGCCACCCTAAAACTGCCTTTATGAAAATTGATTTTAAGCTGTTTTTTAAGAAAAAAGAGACTCAGAACCTTTGACCCTTCACCTTTCCTGCTTAAAGTATGGTAGATAGAAAGGCTCCAAGCCAGGACCTCTGACTAAATCACCCGTGTCCCACTGTTTCTGGGTTGCCTAACAATAATTTGCCTAACTGTATGTGTTCCCTTCTTCCTCAACTACCTGTAAATTGCCTATTTTCTTTGAAATCTCAGACCCGTGCTCCTCCTTTCTTCTTTGTCCATAATAGCATGTAAATCTCAACTACTCAATGTATTTCATCTCTCATTTTTATATGGTGCCTATTTATAAAGTCACATATTCTAATAAAACTAGAAAAATATGAAGGTAAAGTTAAAAGTCAGGTTCATAATATTTATACCTTTGGACAGGGAGAAAAGGGAGTGAACCCAAGGAGGTGTATATACTCCAATTATAACTGAATGTAATATAGATAGAACACGGTTTGCATTCATAGTCATTATTTCTGGATGGAATTAAATAAATATCTAATATATTATTTTATATTTTATGTTTTTCAAATTTCATTCAAAACCAAAATAATTTCACAAAGAACAATTTTCAGTTTAACTTAGAATCACCTTGTTACATATTTATATTGCTTAAAAAATTCCTTGCCCCCATTGCCGCCTCCAAGGGGTTTCAAAAAGGAAAATTAGAAATTGTGGTAGATTATTAAATAAAAATTTTATAAATATAAATATGGAGTAAAATAACGAACACATCATTATTCTTAATACATTATTTGCATACAATCATACAGTACAAGGAGAGAGGAGATATGCAGAATTTGACTTACAAATAAAGAAAATAATGCTCATCTTTAACTACTTAAAATATCTTCTTAAAAGACAAACAACATTTCACAATTGACATTATTACAGTGAGAAATGATTGAAACATGCTAATAACATCAATATAAGCTTTATAGAAACAATGAATACTTGCCTTTTAGAATAAAAAAAAGATGAGAACAGCAACCTTCATGCCAATTAACTAGACTTTAGTTGCACTAATTAAAAGAACTAAAGCTTAGTCAATCAAATAATAATAGATGATTTACAACGGATGTCAAAATCCTATTTTATTAAATTAGCTTTGGAATCATATCCCAAGTTTCCTTCTATTTTGAGAAACATTACTTTAATAAATACAGAGAAAAAAGACTGTGCAGATTAGTATGATTTCAATAAAATATGTTTCATCTTCAAAATCTGGTAAGAACTTGCTAATCCATAAAACACTAAGAGAAAACTGTGAATCAGGAAAGCCACACATTTCAAAGAGCTGATGAGGTTGCAAATCACTTATACCTCACTCTCGAGTTACCATGATAATGCTTAGCACTTGCATAGTGTTTTCTAGCTTCAAAGAGCCTACAAACTTTAACTAATTAATCTTTACACTACCCCGTGAGATAGTGATAAGAAACCCCTTGAAGAGAAAATCTAACTATATAATTCACACGTGCCTATATAGAATTCAGCATATACGCAATGTTGTTTTTTCCCCTATCTTTCTATTTCAATAAATCTTGAAAGAAATGATATCCATATGTGAATATATGATGCATGGCTGTCTATTGTGAATAAAATGATGTACGTTGCACTCAATCTGCAGCTAAAAGCTAAGAAAGATATATGTACAAGCAACACATGAAGACCATCTGGTACATTCGGTTGTATTTTCTTTTCTCGTTCCTTGTACATCTTGTTCTCAGCTTTGCCAAAGTGGACTTGTTAGATTTGGATAGTCTAATACTTTTTCACAGAGGATATACAATTATCTTGTTAATTTGTACATTATTCATGTTTATTCTGAAATAAAGTATTTTAAAATTAAGTCTATAAATTATGCTGAGTATCAAAGAATACCATATGGGAAAGCTTCACTCCAATGGAAGAATATTTAACTACTGTATTAAAGATTTTTTCTACCAGGAGACCCTGCTCTCTGCAGGTAGCTGGCTGCAGAAGTCTACCAAAACAAATCTATTCCTGCAGTAAAGGCCAACACCAGGTCACGCAGGGGAGAGCACTTTCTGTCTACAAAGTGGTCTACATCTTTTTGCTAAAATAGGAGAGATCCTTATCCATTTGTCCTGTTTAACTGAAAAGTCATTTAAAAAAATTAATCCTTTTCTTTTTCATTTCAAAGAAATTCCATTTACCTTCAAATTCTTGGCCCTTATCGAATCTTTATTAATATCTAAAATTACACACACACACAGACACACACACATAAAACAAAACAAAAACTGCAACTGGGAAAACATCCAGTGTACACATGTGCTCTGGTTTTAAAATTCTCTAGTATACTATTTGCATTGAGGTTGCGGTTATCATTCAATGGATGACCTATTTTAGTCACGTGCATAGAACATCACTGAAGTTAATTATATACAATGTGAGAAACATGATTTCTATATGCACACACTTTCTTTGTAACTAAATTATACATTTAAAAAGGTCATCTTTACTGTCAAAGACAGATACTGGCTAAACTTGAATTTTTTAAAAACTATTTCTTTTTCTGTTTTTAAGTTCTAAGCATTTTACTATTTAAATTAATCTAAAATAGAATGTTGAGCATTTAACTAGAATGAAAAGTGGTCAGCTGAAAAGATTTGATTTCTTACTGTAAACAATATATCAGGTCATTTCAGTTTTTCCTTAAATTAACACAATTATATAGACTAGTTAAAGAGCTAACATGCTCTATTGATATATTATTTGAGTCCTTTAGACAATAAAACTTACTTCATTAGTAAGGGAAAATAAACTAAGAGTTTTTTTTACATGGATCTACCTTAAAACAATTGAGAGTTTTACAGACACTAAGCTCAGATTCCTTCCAGTACAATTAAATTTATCCTTCCTCTCATCTCTTTCTCCTTCTCTATTTTAATAGAGATATGCAAAAGTAGGATTGGAATATAAAATTGAGAAAATTTGCCTGTAGAGTCACAAAGATTTTCCACAGAAGACTGAGGTCTTAGAGCAAAAGTAAAAATGATATGGGAATGCAAATTGATACAGCCATTGTGGAAAACAGTATGGAGTTTCCTCAAAAAATTAAAAATAGAGCTATCATATGATCTAGCAATCCAATTTCTGTATGTGTATCTGAAGGAAATTAAATCACTGTCTCAAAGAGATATCTGCATCCCAATGTTCATTGCAGCATTATTAACAATAGCCAATATGTGGAAACAGCCTAAGTGTCTATTGATGATAATTTTCTGATAAAGAAATTGTGGTAATACACACACACACACACACACACACACACACACACACACACACTCAATGGAATACTATTCAGTCATAAAAAGTAAAACATTGGTGCATTTGTGACAACATAGATGGACCTAAAGGGTATTATGCTAAGTGAAGTAAGTCAAACAGAGAAAGACACATACTCTATTTTCACACTTACATGTGGAATCTAGAAAACATCTGAAATCATAGAAACAAAAAGTAGAATGGTGGTTTCCAGAGACTAGGAGTTAGGGGAAAAGGGAAAATTTGGTCAAAGGGTGCAAACTTCCAGTTTTAAGACAAGTAAGTTCTGAGGATCTAATGTACAGCGTGATGACTGTAGTTAACAATAGTGAATTATAGAGTTGAATTGCTGAAAGAATAGATCTTAGATGTTCCCTCTCCTTCCTCCAAAAACAAAACAAAACAAAACAAAAAATGGTAGTTATATGAAATGATAGATGTAAGCTTATTGATGTAATCATTTTGCAATACATGAGTGTAACAAATCATCATATTTTACACATTAGACTTACACAATGTCATAACCCAATTATATCTTAATAAAAGCAGGATAGAGAATATAAAGCTATTTTTTAAAGAGTAGAAATGGTAAAAAGTTTTCACAAGTGTATTAATGTTTTCTCAGAAGAAATAGAATCAATAGGATGTGTGTGTGTATGTGTGTGTGTATGAGAGAGAGAGAGAAAAAGAGAGAGAGATAGAGAACTTTATTTATTTTAAATAATTGGATCACACAACAGTAGAGATTTGGCAAGTCCAAAATCTGCAGGATAGACAAGCAGGCTGAAAACACAGGGTAGCCTTGCATTTCGAATCCAAAAGCCGTCTACTGACAGAATTCCCTCTTCTTATAGAGAGGTTAGTCTTGATCTAAGGCCTTCAAGCGGTTGGATGAGGTACACCCAGTGCTATAGAAGATAGTCTGCTTAAATCAAGATTTATTGATTTTAAAGCCTAACCTCATCTTACAAAAAGAAAGCTTTCACAGAAATATCTAGAATAATGTTTGACCAAATATCTGGGTTATGTGACCTAGCCACGTGGACACATAAAAATAACCGTTACAGCAGAGAAGGAAATTTTATAAGATCTAATATGTAATGAAATATCTTTCATATATATGCATAGTCTGATTTCATCTATGTATAGAGAGCTAATGAAAGATAGAGAATCATTAATGAATTCTCATAGTAAAGACAAGGTCTTTACCCCCGCTAATTCAGTTCCAGGAAGGAAAAACATACCTAGTACTCATAATTTTAGGACCTGTCTCCCCACCAATAGATCGATCACAACTTCAAAACATCTGCCTACATACAGCCACTGTCCTGGGAAGATATCGCCAGATTTGGAGCTTGAACCTAGTGACTGGACTTGGGATCTTTGACCTTCATTGAACTAATTTACAAACCTAAAGGGGGTTCTCTTTTGTAAGAGTTGTTGACTTTTTAGTCAAATACTCTAACCTGGATATTCTAACCTAGTGGAACATTTGGTTATGATATGGTTAAAACGCACACAAAACAAGCAAAAAAAAAAAAAAACCAGAACTGGACTGCACTGCAGACAGGACAATTGGCTTCATGGAAAATACTAGGTATAATTATACTTTATTATCTAACTTTGTCTGGATTATGACCCATGCCGCATTTCCATAAATTGTTTCTTGTATTGAAATGTTTCATTTTTCAATGTGGATTTATCTCTACAAATTGTTATTATTGGGTTTTGTGGCTATGAATGTATGAGTCCTGCAACATTTGTTTATGGGAGGTTAGACATGGAGAATTCATGCAAGGTCAATGAGACAGGAATTGGGGTCTTGTGAGATGGTTTAGCCTAGAGTGAGAGGGGACATTTTCTTCTCTTTGGGTCACTTACTTGTGATTAGACAAATTACAAAATGATTATAAGTAAAAGCTAAACAAAAGACGAGTCTCCAGTGTCCAATTTGTTGTCATCTCTCCTGTAAAACCTTTATGCTACCTCAAAAACTTCATTTAAATGTCTTAAACATTAGATCCTGGTCTTGTCTGTCTAAACAAGGAGGACCCCTGCAGTAGCTCCCTGGGGTGATCTAGTATACACATAGAAATAAATGGCACCAGATAAGTGAGCAGTGGGCTAGTGCCAGATTTCTTGGCCAGGGCAGACATAAACCTATCAGGGATTCCTAGGAGCATTTTGGGAAATGAAACTGGTTAACTAATGCTCTTATAAAATTAAGCAAAATAACATCACAGACTACAGTGTACTGAGCAGAAAAGTGAGACCGTGCATATAAATCTAGTCTGGGTTTTGGGGTAAATCTCCCCAAATCCCAAATCAATGGTATATCAGAAAATATGGTTGAGAGAGAGTGCCGAATCCTAACCACTAGACCACCAGGGAGCCACAAGAAAACATGGTTGAAATGGGTTCAATGAGAGACATTCTATTTTCAATTGCTTCCCATCCTTAATTGAAATGCAAACCTTATGGAACCTAAACTTGAATTGTAAGACATTTTATTAACTTCAATAAAACTTACTTAAATTGGGACAAACACATGAATGTTGTTGTTTTTTAGTGTTAAGATGATAGGATTAAACTGGAACCTCCTTGGAATTTTCACTGCCTGGTGTCAAGGCCATGATGCTAAATGATAAACACTGTGCAAAATGAACAAGATTGCTTCTCTTCAGAACAAGAGTTGTTTTACATTATAAGCATGAAAATGATATTTTGAAAGATGAAGAGCTAGATGATACCATTATTTTTACTTACAAAAAAAAGTATTTAAAAACTGTAATTGGTGCCTAGGACACATTGTGACAAATTTCAAAAAAATATAATTAAGGTTCCAGGAATATTGCTCAAGTGAGAAGTTTCTACTTCCTTTTCACATTCTAATAAAAATGTGACAGTATCTTTTGGTTCTTCCACAAAAACTCATAGACACAGACAACAGTTTAGTGGTTATCAGAGGGTAAAAGGCGTGGGGGGTGGTAGATGAGGGTAAAGGGGATCCAATATATGGTGATGGAAGAACTAATTTTGGGTGGTGAACACACAATGTGATATATAGATGATGCATTACAGAATTGTACACCTGAAATCTATGTAACTTTACTAACCATTGTCACCCCAATAAATTTAATTAAAAAACAAAACTAAGTTCTTCCATGCTATTTTTGCACAAGTCATGAACAACCCAATTGTATGACCAAAGGTGATTCAAAAGTAACTGGAATTGTTCACAATTCATATTCTCTGCGAGTCTTTAAAAATATAGCTACAAACTTCTCTGCATAATGATAATGTTAATAGAGATTATTATGAAAGTTTTTTGTAGTTGAGAAGCGTTTCTAATACATACAAATAAAGTAAATACAAAGGCTGAAAATATGAAGATGGAAGAAACCTTAACTTCTAGAATTAGGGAAATATATACAGTGCCTTTTTCATCCAAATTACATATATCTTTTAAAAAGGAACAACTTCTAATGTAACTTGTGGTCCTTTCTCTGCAATTATGCTAACAAGTATCATGCTGAGAAAGGATTAGTCCTGATGGACAATCAAAGATGATGCTTCCTTCCTGGTAAAAAGGTGAGAAAATATGTAGACATCTGAGGTGCAGTTGTTACACATAGCAGCAGGAGGCCCATATGACCAGTTTGTGAGCAAGATCAGAGTTTGCTACAGTAGAGAAACTGCCCAGTCACCATTGCAGGCTTCGCAGTGCCATTATGTATGTAACATCTCTGACTTGGTGGGTGGAAACTACACTGCACACATCTCCCTGACTGTTCGATTTCGTGTTCTTCCCTCAGCTTGTCATCAAGGACGCCTAGCCAGGTAAAACTCACGGTAGGATGAAGCATTTGGCATAGCAGCAGGACACGTCCACCTGCAAAATCTGAAGGCACAGAAAGCATCCCTGAAAGGATGAACCAGCAAGGACCTGACCATTTAGTTAACATGTTAAAAAAAAACAATAGAGAAAGCAAGATCTTAAAGGCAAACTTAAAAGGTATCATTGCATCTTCATGTGTGACATATAGTAGCTAATATAGCAGCAGGATGAAAAAGCTACAACAAAATCTCCTGCCAATTTTAATGATATTGCCAAGTGATTATCTGTTTTCAAATGTTTTTTATATTTGCTAGTGTTTTATTCAATATGACCTTCTGAAATATTTTTCTTAGTATCAAAGTTTGAAACTTAAAAATCAGGTAAGATTTATTTTCTCTTTACTGCTAATTGTTGACATTTTGTCAAAATTCAATTCCAACCTATTTTAGATTCATTTAAGTAGCATAATAGATATGCATTAGCTTGCCCCATATATACTGTATAGACTACTGATACTAGCATGAGAAAACCATAGGTCTCCAAATGAACTAATCATATAATACTAAGCAAACATGACTTGTCTTAAGAATAGGGGTTGGGTTACATTCCAAAAGGACAACATGGAATAAAAATCTGGTATCTTAGAAATGAGTGTCTAATACAATCATTTTTAATGTACCTCCCAGAGATTGCTTTAAGGCAAAGGTGACCAGAAGGCCAGTGGTAGATGGTTACAAGCTGTCTTCCCCAACATCTGTGTAAATACATTCAAAGAACCGAAGGCTGCAGTTTCAAAAATTAAACTACAAAAGGCCATATCTATAACTGTACACAAAATCGCCTTGTCTACCCCTTCTTACCCCCTACTACTTCTAGTGCTATTAAAGAAAAAGAATGTCGAAGGACCACCAAGGAGAGAAAGGGCAGAAAGAGGACATGGGAATAATTATTTTCAAGGGTACCTTGAAAAAGTCATCAGTGCTCCCTGTATTTTATAGAATCAGTATCTGTGCATGTAAATAAAGCAAGCCAGTGTGTTCAGATGATATGTGTTCGTAAAAACAGGCAGTTCCCATTGCTCATTTCTTTCTATTTTCTTATTGTCTTAATTTGTAACAAGATTGTTAAATAAGATACACAGGAAAAATATGTTTCATTGCTGGGCTTTGTGAACACGAAAACAGAAATTGTGGCTGTGCTACTTCTCAGCAAGAAGACTCAAAGAGCCTTTCCATGTATGTACCTTTAACCCACCAATCTACAAAGGCCATCTGCAACCAAACTTCAGGACAAAGAACACAGAGTTTGATGAAAATCTACAAGTGTGAGGTTGTGACGGGAGGTGGGGAAGTGATAGTTGTGGTGGTATATACTTCCGCTTGTAGAAACTTAGCTAGCCTTTATTGGATCCTCTGTGCCAGATGCACAACGTACAAGGTAAAGATGAAAAATCACTATGTTCAGTTTCCCAAGGATGGCAGAGGTAACATGGGCAGCGTCAAGATAAAATTGATCTCACCCTCAAATCCCTTTTCTTTCTTCCAAGCCCTTCTGTATACCTTCCAGAATTATTCATTCACAGATGAAAAATTTGCTGATATCAGAGAAATTTAAAAATAAGGTCCAGAAAAAATTTAAAACATAGCTCCCCTACGTAAGTGGCATGCTATTTTATTTCTGGTTGGACAGGCTGTGAAATTCGCCACGCCTTCCTTTGCTTACTAAATGCTGGGAGCCCAGTCTATGTGCTACCAAATATGACTGCAGTGAATGGCAAATTCATTTATTCCATTCCATCGTCTTTACTTTCTCTCACTGTAGCTTTATTACATATCGCCTTTTTTTGAAACAGCTAATGTCTTTTTATTTTAGAATCAGCTAGGTAATAAGAAGAAATATATTGATTAATCTATTACATCTTTATGATCTGAGACTACATTTTCACATTCCCATTTTATTTTTAATTGCTTGTTTTTGTTTGTCTATTTAATAGAATGGTAAAAATAAAACCTTGTTTGAAATGGTCAGCTTCTCTTTCAAATCTTCAGTGATGCCTGGAGGCCTCTGTGTAAAACATTAGCTCCTAGAACCGTCCGAAACAGCACCCATGATCCTGCTCCTGCTCTCTGGCTTCTCTGCCTTCTACTTTAAGCACTACAAATGCAACTGCTAATTAATTGTTCACCACCCTTTATTTAATTATTTTGATAGTTCTGTGGAGAACCCTAATGTCCCTCCCTGCTTAGTAGAAACTGAAGTGAACATAAACTGATGGCTCCAAGTAACGTCTCTTCAAATGGCAGCTGCACAGAGGCGTGAAAAGTCAAAAAAATGAGCCATTTTTTGAAACATTTCCTGGAACAACTGATTAAAGTGATAGTCCTATCACATGTTTTTACTACCCTCTCCCTTCTGACACCCACATTAGTATCTTAAATGACAGTAAAAAAAAGAGAGAAAGAAAGAAAGAAAAAAGAAAGAGAGAAAGAAAGAAAACAAGTATACTTCTAATGACAAACAACCTGGATGTCATAAAACAAATGGAGAAAGCCACCTACACCCACAGGACAGTTAAAGCCACAGCTTAGAAAATGCCTGAAGCAAATACAGCTAAGGAGGAAGCTAAAACCTGCAGAATCCCTGACATCCTGTAGAGTAGGAAACTGAATATTGGCCTGAGAATAAAAATAAGGTCTAGTGCTGTATGACACCAACACTGAACAATTGAGCCCTCCACCTTTTACCCTACTCTAAAAGAATTATATCTGAAATCAAGTATGTCTTGTCCCCATTTTCCACCAAAGCAGATAATAGAATGGTTCCGTTCTATTGAATCAAATAGATGTATCTTATACATGCCTCCAACCTCTACCTGCTTAGGGAGAAGTCCTACATCCCCTTTCACTTAGGGAAATCTCAGCTTAACAGTTGATTTGATCATATGGTAGTTCCAGTTTTATTTTTTTGAGAAATCTCTATACTATTTTTCATAATGATTATACCAATTTAGATTCTTAACAATTTCACTTCTGTGTGGATACTGAAGGAAATGAAATCACCATCTCAAAGAGATTATCTGCACCCCATGTTCATTGAAGTAGTATTTAAAATAGCCAAGACATGGAAACAACCTAAGTATTCATCAATGATTGAACGGATTTTTTTTAAAGTGGTATACTAGTTGGAATACACAATGGAATATTATTCAGCCATGAAAAGAAGGAAATCCTGCCATTGTGACAACACGGCTATAAGGAGAAGGTATTATGCTAAGTGAAATAAATCAGACAGAGAAAGACAAATACTGTATCATCTCACTTATATGTGGAAGCTAAAAAAAAGTGAACTTATAAAGAACAGAATGGTGGTTGTTAGAGGCAAGGTGTGGGGTGAAGAACATAGGTGAAGGTTGTCAAACATACAAATTTCCAGTTATAAGATACGTAAGTTCTCAGGATACAATCTACAGCATGGTGGCCATAGTTAACAGTACTATATTGTATATTTGAAAGTTGCTAAGAGACTAGATGTGGGGACAGAGCCCCAGAAAGCAGTTTCCAGGCTCTCGGCCTCACATAGAAAGGTGCTGGCTCAGGTAGTAAATGGCCATCAACTGTGATTGGATGGCCATCAGCTGTGACTAGTTGGCCGTCAGCTGTAACCCGTGAGCCATTGGCCACTCATATAACTGCCATGGCTTCGCTAGAAGAAAATGGGGGCTAGCAAGAAGATGGTGGCTGAGCTAGCAAGAGCGGATTGCAGAGAGGCAGATGCGCCAGCGAGAATATAGTGATATGACTCCCCTACTTATGGCTCCGTGGGTGTTCCTTTTTGGACTCACCATATCCTGCGTTCTGGCGCGGGGATCAGGAGCAGAGACCCCGCAGGTCGTGCTGCACGACACTAGATCTTAAAAATTCTCATCACAGGAAAAAAAATATATAAGTACGTGAGGTGACAATGTTAACTAAACTTACTGATTGGGGTAATCATTTTACAATATATACATGTACAGAATCATTATGTTGTACACGTAAACCAACACAATGTTATATGTGACTTATATCTCAATAAAACTGGACAAAATAAAACAGCTGGTTTGACTCTCAGACACTGAGCATTAAAATTCTAGTCTTCAAACCCCTGCCCCATACCAGACTTCAGTCAGCGTCTTCTTACATCCTTCTTAGATATGAAAGAACAAACACGGATAGCCAGATTGGAAGAACGCTTCCAACATGTCCAAAAACTTCCAAGATGCTAGAAGAACACCCAAAAAGTCTCTGCCCTCGTGGAGTTTATGGTTTAGAAGACTCAAAAATATCTGCTAGGAGATCCAGGATGGCAAAGTAGATAAATGCTGTGCTTGCCTCTTCCTGTGACAACATTAAAATTACTGATTTTTTTACTGTGAATTTATGTTTTTCTTGATTTATTAGCTACTCTCTCTGCAGTGTGGGTCCAGGACATAACTGTAAGTTGGTTACCTGTTTGAAGTCACTGCATCAGGCAATAACTCTGAGCAGGGATGCACCTTTAACTCTTTATGGTGCAACAGCATTGGTGGCAAGCTTTGTACCCTGCCTAGAGGATTTGGGAGGAGTGAATGTAGAAGTTGATCAATCCAGACTTTGAATAAATTCCTTACCCATTCAGGATCCTAATATTAACCAAAGGACACCATCTGGTATGTGTGTTTGGTGGGGGGGAGGGGGGTTGAGTTTAAAGGGCAGAGTTTAAAGGGATTTCTTCTAGCCTGCCTTCGCAGATTTCCCAGCAATTTTGGTCCGCGGTTTACAGCCACAAATCCAGATAAAAGCAGCTTTCATTCTTTCTAAGGGTTTCTGAAAGGGAGTATTTTGTGGTAGCTTTTGTTAATTCCTGGAATGCGTATTCACCTTTCACTGCTATAGTTTCTCGGAGGTGATTTTAGAGGCAGGAAGCCACCAGCCCTTGCTAGCTCACCATCATGGCATTGACAAGAAATCACAAGTAAAAGCATATTATAAAGATATATTGCAAACTTTTTTTTTGTATGCAATGTACACAGTTACATTATTTCTTTTGATTGTTTATTGTAAAATTATATTCAGGGAGAACATAAAGATTAGACAAAAAGTGGATGCTAGATCTAAGAAATTCAACATTGACCCGCAGCAGATTCATAAGAGGGAACATGAGATGGTTTGTGGGAGGGCTACCCATGGGAAATGGGGAATTGGTTGCAACACTGGAAACCTAGGAAAAGACATGCCTGTTCTCACAGATAACAGGAGCCACATATATCACTTATTTCTGATAGGAATATTTTCTCTCTTAATGATATTACCACTTCAGAAAAATTAGAACTAGTATGAGTAACTCTGGACCCCAACGCCATATCAAACTATGAGATCAAAACCATACAATATTGATCATAAAGCTACTTGAACAATAATTTTAAATCAAGAGCAAACAATCTAAAGTTAAGATGTAACATTATAATTCTAACAAAATTACCAATTCAGTCTCAGTCCTGTACCTTCTGGAAACACCTCATGTGTTTTATCATCTTGCTTATTGTGAAACTAAATCAGGTGATTTATGCAATAGGTGTAACTTTTCAAATAAATTAACTGTGTAAAAATGTGTCTCTTGCTTTCTCATTTGGGTGCTATGACAAATGTTTTGAGCACTGCAAGCAGACTGAGTAAACATTTACTTTCACAGATGCAGAAGAGCTGAAGGGTACTTCTGGACATGTAGGTTCAGAACCACACACAAAGGAATATTAGAAATGAACTTAATATCAAGGGATTAAAAGAGGAATGGACTTAGGAAGCACTTACAGATAATAGTTGTGAAATGATCAAAAGAGTAAAACAGAGCTTGTGAAATAAAAAAAAAAATCACAAGAATGTAGAGAAAAATAGGCAAAATATAAAGACATAGGTCTTTATCCTCCCTTTTTAGAATACTTTTCTTTTATCCCTTCCAGGACATTTCACCCCACTTTCATCCATTGATTCATTTATTCATTCAACAAATATTTAGCACCTAGAATCTTCCAGGAACTAGACATATGGGATCATAGGCACTCTTACTACTCTATTCATTATACACCATGATTCTTTTTCCTAGAATGCCTTTCTCCCACTCTACTTGCAAATTCTTATTCTTCAAGACCTAGTCAACTGTCCCTGCCCCACAAAGTTTCTCAAGTACCTGTAAACTCAGTTAAGAATGTCCTGGCTATTCACTTAAGATATTAACTTTGTATCTATTTTAGCACCTATCACAGTACATTGCAATAATTGGTCTTATCTTCAACTAAGCTATGAATATTTTGAGGGGAAATACTAGAAAGAAAACTTCTTGACTTTGTCAAGATTCACTTTATAAAAAGCTTATTAAATATTTGTATATAAAGTTTAAATACATTTATCCTAATTTTGGGGGAAAAAATATGGTAAACAATTCTGTCCTTGCCAATTTCTTTTGAACTGCTCAACTATGTAAACTGTCTATGGTTTTTCACAGCAGTTACACAAACTTCCAGAAAAATACTTCAAAGTATAAATCTTAGATATTCAAATATTGCAATATATTGGACTTAATTTTTCCTTCAAATTTGTCGGTAGTTCCAATGGGACTTGGGAATACTTGCTTATGAGTAGTAAAAAATGTGGATTCTTATTAGCTAGTCACCTATTTTTGAGTCTTTATTCTGTTTACTTAAACCGTAATAATTGGCAGGCAATTCACTGAACACCAAGTACATGTGTGTTTTGTCTTTGTTTTTAATTTTGGAGACTAATATACAAAGATATTAAGGTTCAAAAAGGCATTTATATTTGTATACAAAAGGATTTATCTTTGTGTAATGGCCACATAGTTGGAGGATTATGAAATGAAATATTATGAGAACATTATTTATTGCTTAATATATACGATATACTATCTAGACACGCTATATTCCTTGAGTCATGTTACCCATAGTACAGCATTATGAGCTAAGAATAGTTATTTTCCCAATTTACAAATAAAGAAACTGAAGATTGTCTAAGAATTCAGTTAATATGAAGATTCAACAAGTCAATAAAAAACATAAAATGCACAACTACTAAGACTGAAAATTCATTCTTTGCTCGTAAGTACTGAAACTTTTTGTTTGTTTTAACTAAAAGAGGCACTAGGGTGGCTAAAAAGTGTAATGTTATAAACCATTTAAATTATCTGCCTAAAGGCACAAATGTGTACTTGAGCACACGGCTGGTATGCCATATTGCCAGTATAATTTAGATTGCCTTGCTTTGAAACATTTATGCTAGAGCTTTATCATTGCAGCTGAGGCATCCTACATGGCATGAATATTTTTATTAAACGCCCTGAAATCCATATCTTAGTGATCAATTCAGCACTTGCAATTTTTCAAACTTTATTTTAATCAGGAGTTAATGATGTATAGCACTTCTAGTAAGTAAATGAATGTTTGAATTGCTGTAAGTTATTTTAATAATTGCTCAGCTAACCATTTAAATTATCAAAGATCTTTACTTGTGCAATGTCATATAAATGCTGGAAATTAAAAATTAATCAACACGATTTACGTAACTAAAAGCTGCCATCTAATGGGATATTTTTCAATAAGATGACAGCAGTAATTATGCTGAAAAATATTCATTCCTGTAGTTTGAACGATTATAGCAATTTCCACCAGGGGATTTCGCAGTCAGATTCTAGTTCTGGGCAACAGTGATTAATATAATGGTTATTAATGAGAAGTCATTTTGATACTTCTAGCAGTGTTTCGGTGTCAATGCTTTGAAAGCAATGTATTTAGCATATTAATAATACAGATTGCATAGGACTGGCCACTAAGTAAACTTATGGATTTTTTTCTTATCTGCTATAATGTAGAAGGTCAATTAGATGTACAGAAACAATGGAACTTTCATAGCAGGACCTAACATTGATTTGTGTTGACATCTTTTTAACTCTATAAAGTTCATTAAATGTGCAAAGGTAGTACTGTTACAGAAAGAAAGTGGCAGGGTCAGAGGTCACAGTCCACAGCAAGGTAACAATGTCTTGCGGATGGCACCCTGGGACCTGAGTTAGAGTAAGAATTACCTTTCAGGTTGCCAACAGGGCACAGAGAGAAGAAAACCATGATTAGAAGTTTAATATTTGGTAATTAATTAAAATGAATATGGACAGAGATTTTGTTGGCTTTATATCAAACTTAGTACAGATAAGGTAGTCCCTCAACAGATTTCATAAAAGTAAACTGTGTATTATAAAATGATTATACAATATATATGGTTTGGGTAAGACCAAATAAATATATATACACCTTGTGGAAAGCTTATGGTTTGCCACAACGGGTATATGCATATTTAAATGCATCCAAATCCATTGGCCCAGAGTTAGAAAAGTAAGAAATTCTTGTACTTTGCCATTCCCTTTCTGAGAATTTTGTCAAATATAGTGTTCCCCCATCTACTTGAACTCTACTCTTTGAGATGCATAATATATAGATATGGTAAAACTATATCATAGTGCCTGTGGCAGGTAAAGTATAAAATTTGCGTTACAGGAGTTCTGTATGTGGAGAGAAAATGAAACTAGACAACACTATGGATATGAAAGTATGATTTCACCAAAAGCACAAATTAGTCTAATGTTTTATTAAAAATATGTAATCTAAAGAGATTACAAGTAGAACAAAACTATTGGTAAAATCAACATTTAAGGTTTATCTTTGTTAATCGTTTCAAACATAAATATTAAAAATTACTGTATGAAACTTACATGAAAAATTCTTTACGGTTTTCTTAAAATTAATAGTCTCGGTGGCTTTATTTCTTGAGACTGAGATATTCCTGTATTTTACTGCACTGGACTTTCAGTGCTTTTTATTTTTTATTTTCTGGGTTTGTTGAATGTGATTTTTGAGAGAAATAAAAATATTTCATTTATTTATATGAAATTTGAATTTTACTTACATTTCTTAGTAAGTTAAAGTTAGTGATAAAGTTATTTATACTGGAAAATTTTTATTTGCTTGAACTGGTTATCTTAACTTTCTTTTTCTTAAAGTCTCATATTGCAGTCGAGGTCTGACGTGAAATTGAGTGTGATCACTCTTTGATTTCACAATGGGTGCTGAGTCCTTAATGAAGTATCAGGGAACAGACAGACTTGAAAGCTTACTTTCTTCTTCCTAGTCTCCATATCTCTTTGGAATCATATATCTGATTTCTACAGGAATACATGCATCAATATCTGACATAGGTTGGTGAAAAATACAAGCATAAATATGACTCTATTCTCTGATACTTTTGAAACAGACAAAATAAAACTAAAATATAATTGTGCTATGAATATGTCAATTATTTATCATAGAAGACCAAGAGGAGCATGAAAATTAACTAAATAAACAAATATTTCATCCTAAACATGAGGTGATAAAAATAATTTAATTTAACATAAAATACATTTTTTAAATGTTATGAGTATTTCTGGTAAAAGAAAGTGGCACTATTTTTTTAAATCCTATTTTTACCTCTTTGTCATATGGAAATATCATTGTATCTTCAGACTTTATAATAAATGTTACCTCTACCCTAAGCAATAGTTGTATAACCATTTCAAATGGATGTGCATCATTTTAGAATTTCTAAGAAAATCTTTTGGGATTAATACAATTCAGCCTCCTGATTAAATTACTTCAAAAAAATTGACTGTGGTCTCATAATTTAATTGTTCTATCTTATAGTCTTTTTCTTTTTAAACTGCAAATGCCCCTCAAAAAACATATTATAACTATCTATAAACAGATAGCTATAATATATAACATAAAAATTGCACTGACCAGATATTTTCAAAGTTCTATTGTGAGAATTACAGATTAAGCACGTGACTTTCACATGCTAGAGATAATTCTGAGTAATAACTAATATTTGTGTAGCACTTGACAGTGTTCACAGACTATCAAATATTGTCTTTTGACCTTCAAAAGAATTTTTAAACCCGTTTCATAAATGAGGAAACAAAGTCAGTAATACAAATCAGAGCTGTTACATCTCCTTATGATCGTGTCAGCCAATGAAGCAGGTCATTTGTTCTCCTTTTCTTTTCCAGCTTCAATTGTTTGTTAATGTTAAATTTATGAAAGTTATTACCCTTGCTTTTGGTTATGTGTTTCCTATATTGGCCCATGACAGCAGTTATACACTATTGTTATTTCTCATTTCTCTCTCTGCCTGCTGGAAATGCATGCTCAGTAAGGAGAGGGCCATGCTTTCTGAGCATCTCACAAAGTGCCAGGCCCAGCTTGACATTTAGAGTACCTGATGAATGTTTGTAATGTTTTTATGTAAGTATACATTCTAGGTTAATAATAATTTTAGTTAGCATTTGGGTTTAGAGAGCTGTTTTTCTTATTAACATGTTTAATAGTTCATTTTAATATATTTACTCTCAAGGGGAAAAAAAGAACCACTTAGGATATTCAATATTATCTTATACCATTTCAGTTGTGAGGGCTTCTTCTTAGATGGCAACGTTAGCTACATCTTCCCTAATATTATTTTATGTCTTCATTTTAAGTGATATCTATTCTAATTTAGGCAATAAAGTGTTTTATTTTTAGAAATGTTGAGTAATATAGACTCACTCACTGGTACTAATCATAATAAGATATTTGTAATTTTGGTAATACCACCACAATCACTTTAATATGCACATATTTTTAAATAAATATACATTTTACTTTACCCTCTTTATCTTCTCTTTTATGTCTCTTTTTCTTTATTTATTTCGTTTTTAATAAAACATTATTGGGCATCTACAATGTGCTTATTCTTCTAGGAATCTGAGATACAGCCAAGAACAAGATTTACCTTCCTGGAGCTTACATTCTAGAGCTAATATCAAGTACGAACCCACTTCAATAATGTATTGCAAATACACAAATACAAAGACCAAGAAAGGGTCAGGAATATGAAACAGCTGCTTTAATAAGACCATAGAAATAATAATATATAAATTTTAATTGGCAGCCTCTATGATAGTGTTCATGAATTTGCTAATTATAATAGAAGACTAGTTGTTCAAGCAAAATAAGTGAAAGTCCCTTATGTTTTTTTATTTGACAATACATACTTTAGTATTTTTTTCTTCAATTTTAAATACACCCAATACCTTAGCATTTGCAAATTTTCATACAAAAGCCCCATCTGTAAAATACTGGTATTGGAATAGTTTTCAACAAAATACTGTCAATGTCAAAGTTGAGAATGTATTCTAAGTATGAGTAGATGATGATTCAGAATCATCTAAATCATTCCAATTTAAAAATTCAAAGTATTCTACATAGCAACACAGCAAGTACATACAGATTCCTTAATTAGTTTTTTCTTTATTAAATCCATATTTCATTTCATCTAATAGTTCCAACATCCTCAGAGAAAGGAAAGTTATGTCCAAATGATCCCAGTCTGAGAAAGGCTGTGATCTGAATGATAGTGAAAAGTGCGCAAGATTCCATTGGAATGAACACAGCAGTTGTTCCTCCTTTGTATGTTGTTATAAAGAGAACTGGGGGTCAAACGGCATGAGTGATAAATGGAAGGTGCTTGTATTGAGTTGGTTCTTTTATGAACATTATACATTGACCTTGGCAGTTTTGACAATTACATCCATCATTTCTAGGAATCCATTCCAACACCCCAGCTTGTTTTCCAATGTGACCAAATAAACAGGATTTGTGAATATAAGAACCAAAGATTGATCTTCTGTGCCACTGCACTGATTAACAGTTTGTTACTTACTGTAGCTTTTCCATTCTCTGGATTATGTGAGAATCATAATTCACCACGGCACACCTGTAGATAGCATGTGAGAGTGCTTTAATCTTCACTTACAGGCTTCAAAAGGATCAATATTAGATTTCGAAGTTTGATAATCAGAATGAAATAAAACCCTTAAGGAGCTCATTGCATACTTTTAACGTGTTTTTTATTATTTCCATGTTGCTTCAATAGAAACAGCTGGTTTAAGATGGAAATAGACCAACCATTTTCATTTTTACAGTATTTTAACCTGTGGATAACTTAGGCTCTAATTTTTAGGTTTAAAAGAAGCTTTCTGTCTCAAATACCTTTTTACTATGAGTAAAATTATATGTAGGTTGAAAAACAGGCAACCCCCCAAACAAAAACTTTAAATGCAAAGTAGTTTGCAGTCATGAAATTTTTCCCTGAAAGTGTACCATCAACTATATGACAGAACCTTAAAAGGCTGTAATAATGTGTGTGTGTGTGTGTGTGTGTGTGTGTGTGTGTGTACACATTGGGAAATTCTGAATTATCTGCTGTTTACAAACTTAGTTTTCTTTAAAATGGTGCAGTGATAATGGCTCCATGTCAGAACTAGTTGGGTTGTCTCATTGCCATAGTCTTCATATTACAACTGACAAGTAGCTTCACAAGAGTCACGGATGTAGTATGCATTCACAAGCCCCATTTCATTTTGGTTTCAAACATGAAAACGGGTACATATCAAACAGTCCAATATGATAATTCCAGGATTCAATGTAAAGTTCATTAATCAGTCAGTCAACATCTTCCAAGATTCAAACTTCTCCCTCTTGCAGGTGTTTTCTTTACCCCCATCCTGGCCAGCTCCTACTCTCTGGGCAGGACAATCTCAATGCCCGTTGTGTCAGGAAACTGGTCTAGGGAGTCCCCATGAACAGTTGTCCTTGGCACCCATCTGCTGCATGCCACCTTGCCCTGCTGAGCAGATCTTATCTCCAGCTCACTTCTTAGTCTGCCTTGGATCGTTGGGAACATTAACACCTCTTCCCAATTCATAGCAAACACAGAAACATGACTGGACCACTTCTGGTGTCCTGCCACTTCCTCCAGGATGCAGCACTGAGGCTGCTTCTGTAAGTGGAAAACAGCACATGAATTTCACTCCCAAAGCCCCTATTTCTCATCTTACTTTTCCAGCTTTGGAGGCATGGCAGTCAAAGTGCCTATGCATTACATTTCCTCTAACTAGATTATATTTCCTCCAAGTTGTACTATTTCCTAAAACTGTTTCCTCTCTAATCTGTTCCAGGAGGAAATCACATTCGGGTGCAATGTCTTATAGCAGAAACAGTGTCCTTTTTACTTACTAGAGTCAATTGTCATATTTACTTCTGGTGGAGCATCAGTGGCGAGCTATTTCCACAGCATTTAATGCACATTTAGTTAAGCCACAGTAGTGGGTAGTGGTAGGGATGTGTTGGGCATGTGGAAATTCAGTACAATAGTCCCATACTGCCTCTTGTATCTTCATTCAATATGAATTTATTGAAGATATACTACATATCCAGCATTGCACTATGCCACAAGAATGGCATAAAGAAAAAGATACATTATTTAAAGCACAGTGAGTAGAGCTAAAAAAAAATAAAATGGATGTTTGTTATACAGTTAAGCACTTCCTATGTGATATGAAAAGTAATCAGGTCCAGGGATTACAGAAGTTGCACTCAATCTCAGCTAGGTGAGTGTGTTTTTGGACAGGTGTTAGTGGGAAACAAGTTTAAGGTTGCTTTCAGAAAGTGACACTTAGATTGAAAAATAAAAAAGTGACATTGAAGTTGAGTCCTAAAGAATGTATAAGTAATTACCCAGGAGATAAGGGGATAGACAAACAAGTGTTTGTTACAATTATTATGCAAATTACAAAAACCATACAAATTTAAGGTGATCTAAAAATTAATTATATATTATTTATTATTAATTAATTAATATTATACTATTTATATATTATTTTATTTCTACTTGCTAGCTAACAACACAAAATATTTTAATTGAAAATAATATGATCTCTAATTATATATTTCTGTATGAGCAGTTTAATTAATATGCTTTATGTTGTTCAAAAATATTGTTTAATATTTCTGGATAAATAAATTTCAACATCCAGTTCTGAATTTAGTTTATTTCTCTGTTTGGTAGTAATTGTGGTAATAGATGAAAATGGTCTACCTATCATCGCACCATCTGACCAACATAAAATAAACATAAGAAATGAGGTTCGGTTTTTATGATAGTGAATATAAATCCATATTTCAGAGTCTTAATGCAGTCTTGATAATTTTAGCTTGTTTTTGCTCACTTCTTGTCATTGTCATTTTTTTTTTAACTCTGCAGCTGAAAGAATTTTACAAGGAGTGAAAGCATTACTCCTCTGCCATTTTCTTGTTTGTTTTGTGTCATTCTTTACCAGAATCATTTTAAGCCATTTGTTGATTTTGTAGGGCTAGGTTAGCTCCAACTAAATAAAATTATAAATAAATTTCTTTATTTGGTTAGACACATAGGATTTCACATTGAAAGCATATAAAGGTGAACAAATGCATTGTGGATCTTCCCCTCTGCTCTTCCCTTTCATCTTTCCCCACCCGTCCCCTTGCCCTCTTCTTTACCTCACGTAGAGATTTTGGTATAAGTAATAAGGATGAAAAAAAAGACTCCATAACAAAAACTCTAAAATCTATGTAGGATTTATGACTTCAGTGAGCAAATATATATAATTACACATCCATATCAACTACTACCTGTTGTCACTGTATCCATCTACATTAGATAATACACCTAAAGCAAGCTCCATTTTCTACCCCAAAACTCTTCAAAATGCTTTGGACTCATAGAGCTCCTATCATTATAATTTTCTTAAAATTGCTTCTGAAATATCCCTGTTAACAACTGTCCAAGTTAAATCATGGTTATTTCCTTCTGTCACATTGTGACTTAAATGAAATCATAATATCTCAGCAGTGGAAATAGATTTTAGCTCTTTCAAATAACAATTAGGATTGGGCTAGAACTAATAATCACTTACCTCTTTCTGATGATATCTCATGTGCCACGAATTCTCAAGGATTATTTGATTTGTTTATATAAGTCTTTCAAAATGCATGAGTCATATTATTAGCATATCAGCCACAAAAAACACTGAATTGAAATAATTAATATTTTAAATCAAAGTTTGATTGATATTAATCATATTATATGAGTAGCTTATAAATGTATCACATATGTATCACAAATGTATATAAAGCTTTCCACATATAGTTCCTGCTTTAATTTCATAAATTAGGAATATTTTCATGCTTTAAAATGATAAAGTATTACTCGTAAAACAATAATTACTCCATTTTTTTTCTTTTCCTCCTCTAGTAAGTGTATTATTAAAAGAACAAAAATAATTGCCTAGTGTAGATAAGAAGAATTAAATAATTTACTGAAGATGTTATTATGCAAAACTCCCCTGGATGTGAATTAAAATTAAATTGGAGAAAAGAGTGTAATAAGTTGGCCTCAGGCATGGATCATATTCAAACAAGATTATTATTAAATGTCAACTGTGCTTTTTTTTGAAGTAGCAGTTTTATTTTTTTTTAAATTTGAGCTCCATAGGTTAACTTGATATAGGAAATTTGTGATTTCCAAATAACAAAAAAGTACTCATTAAACATATTTAAATAATTGTAGTGTCCTTTTTCTATTCCAAAATAATATTCTTGAACTAGTGTCCTCAGACTGGCCCTTGGCTTGAATTAGAGGACATAATCCTACCCTGCTCCCTCATTATCAAGAATTTTTGAAACAAAAAGCTTATGTTAAGGGGCAGAATGTATTTTACAAGAGTTTGACATCATGGCCTCCACCATATCAGCAAAAAGATTACAGCACATACACAAATAATAAAGTCATTACATTTTATACATCATGAATGTCATTAAATGCATATTTCACCTAAAGAGGAAAAGAAAAACAAGTGATGAAGGAAATTCAGCCCACAATTCTACTCAATGAGTATTTGTACCATGGTGAGTGTAAAACTGAAGGGAAAACTCAGCTCTTATTCCCTATTAATTCTAATGTTGTTCTCATGGTGTTACCATACACTTTTTAATAAAAAATGACTCTGAATGAAGATCAAATCTTCATGCAGTGTTCAAGGGACGATACAACAATATTCCATAATGTGGGAATAGCTAGGTTGGAAACCCTGATGATGTTTGTTGAGCTCAAATGTGGCAGCTTTTTTTTTTATTATTAAATTTATTGGGGTGACAATTATTAGTAAATTTACATAGATTTCAGGTGTACAATTCTGTATTACATCATCTATAAATCCCATTGTGTGTTCACCACCCAGAGTCAGTTCTCCTTCCATCACCATATATTTGATCCCCCTTACCCTCATCACCCACCCCCACCCGCTTACCCTCTGGTAACCACTAAATTATTGTCTGTGTCTATGAGTTCTTCTTTCTCATTTGTTTGTCTTGTTCTTTTGTTGTTTTTGGTTTATATACCACATATCAGTGAAATCATAGGGTTCTCTGCTTTTTCTGTCTGACTTATTTCTCTTAGCATTATACTCTCAAGATCCATCCATGTTGTCACAAATGCTCCTATATCATCTTTTCTTACTGCCGAATAGTATTCCATTGTGTATATATACCACTACTTCTTTATCCATTCATCTATCAAAGGACATTTTGGTTGTCTTGGCTACCGTAAACAAAGCTGCAATGAACACTGGAGTACACGTGTCTTTATAGAGAAATGTTTTCAGATTTTTTTGGTAGATACCCAGGAGAGGGATTGCTGGGTCATATGGTAATTCTATTCGTAATTTCTTGAGGAACATCCACACTGACTTCCATAGCAGCTGCACCAGTCTGCATTCCCACCAACAAAGTATGAGGGTTCCTTTTTCTCCACAGCTTCTCCAACATTTGTTACTATTTGTCTTGATGATAGCCATTCTGACTGGGGTGAGGTCATATCTCATTGTGGTTTTCATTTGCATTTCTCTGATGATTAGCAATGTTGAGCATTTTTTCATATGTCTATTTGCCATTTGTATATCCTCTTTGGAGAAATGTCTGTTCAGGTCCTCTGTCCATTTTTCAATTGGGTTGTTTGTTTTTTTTGTTGTTGAGTTTCATGAGTTCCTTGTATATTTTGGATATTAGACCCTTATCGGAGGAACTGTTTGGAAAAATCTTCTCCCATTCAGTTGGTTGCCTCTTTACTTTGTCAATGGTTTCTTTTGCTGTACAAAAGCTTTTCAGTTTCATATAATCCCATTTGTTTATTTTAGTTTTTACTTCCATTGCCTTTGGAGTCAAATTCATAAAATGCTCTTTGAACCCAAAGTCCATAAGTTTAGTACCTATGTTTTCTTCAATGCAGTTTATTGTGTAAGGTCTTATGCTTAAGGCATTGATCCATTTTGAATTACTTTTGGTACATGGTGACAGATAGCAGTCCAGTTTCATTCTTTAGCACGTAGCTATCCAATTTTGCCAGCATCATTTATTAAAGAGGCTGCCTTTCCTCCATTGTATGTTTTTAGCTTCCTTGTCAAAAATTATCTGCCCATACATATGTGCTTTTATTTCTGGGTTCTCAATTCTATTCCATTGGTCTATGTGTCTGTTTTTCCGCCAATACCCAAGCTGTTTTGATTATTGTAGCCCTGTAGTACAAACAAAAATCAGGGAGTGTGATACCTCCAGTATTGTTCTTTTTTTTTTTTAATATTGCTATGGCTATTCGGGGTCTTTTTTGGTTCCAAACAAATCTTATGATTTTTTGTTCTATTTCTTTAAAAAATGCCATTGGGATTTTGATGGGGATTGCATTAAATCTGTATATGGCTTTGGGTAATATGGCCATTTTAACTATGTTGATTCTTCCAATCCATGAGCATGGAATGTCTTTCCATTTCTTTGTGTCTTCTTCAATTTCTTTCAAAAATTTCTTATAGTTTTCTGCATATAAATCCTTCACATCCTTGGTGAAGTTTATTCCTAGGTATTTTATTCTTTTTACTGCAATTGCAAAAGGAATTGTTTTTTGTATTTCTTTTTCTGAGATTTCATTGTTGGTATATAGGAAAGCAATGGACTTTTGTACGTTGATTTTGTAGCCGGTAACTTTACTGTAATCATTGATTGTTTCTAATAGCTTTTTGGTGGAATCTTTAGGGTTTTCTATATGTAGCATCATGTCATCTGCAAAGAGTGACAATTTAACTTCTTCATTCCCAATTTGGATGCCTTTTATTTCTTTCTCTTGCCAGATTGCTCTGGAAAAAACTTCAAACACTATGTTGAAAAGCAGAGGTTATAGGGGACAACCTTGTTGTGTTCCTGAAAGTAGAGCAAAGGGCTTCAGCTTTTCACCGTTAATTATGAGATTAGCTGAGGGCTTGTCGTATATGGCCTTTATTATGTTGAGTTATGTTCCTTCTATACCAATTTTATTAAGTGTTTTAATCATAAATGGATGTTGTATCTTATCAAATGCTTTTTCTGCATCAATTGATAGAATCATATGATTTTTGTCCTTTATTTTGTTTATGTGATGTATCACATTGATGGATTTGCAAATGTTGAACCATTCTTGTGCCCTGGGGATGAACCCCACTTGGTCGTGATGAATAATCTTTTTAATGCATGTTGTATTCGATTTGCTAGAATTTTGTTTAGGATTTTAGTGTCTATATTCATCAGAGATATTGGTCTGTAGTTTTCTTTTTTTGTGTTGTCCTTACCAGGTTTCGGTATCAGGGTAATGTTGGCCTCGTAAAATGAGTTACGGAGTACTGACTCTTCTTCAATTTTTGGAAGAGTTTGAGCAGGATTGGTATTAGATTCTCTTTGAAGTTTGGTAGAATTCACTAGTGAAGCTATCTAGTCAACGACTTTTGTTTTTTGGAAGGTTTTTGATGACTGATTCAATTTCGTTACTGGTGATCGGCCTGTTTAGATTTTCCAGTTCTTCATGATTCAGCCTTGGAAGACTATATGTTTCTAAGAACTTGTCCATTTCTTCTAAGTTTTTGAATTTGGTGGCATATAGTCCTTCATAGTATTCTTGGATAATCCTTTGTATTTCTGTGGTATCCATGACAAATTCCCCTTTTTCATTTCTCATTTTGTTAGTGTCTTCTCTCTTTTTATCTTAGTTAGTCTAGCCAAGGGTTTGTCGATTTTGTTAATCTTTTCAAAGAACAAGCTCTTTGTCACATTAATTTTTTCTATTGTCTTTTTGTTCTCTATTTCATTTAGTTCTGCTCTGATTTTTGTTATCTCCTTTCTTCTGCTGAACTTGGTTTCACTTATTCTTCTTTTTCTAGTTCTTTAAGGTGTAACATGAGGTTATTTATTTGGGATTTTTCTTGTTTCTTGAGAAAGGCCGGTAATGATATAAATTTTCCTCTTAAAACTGCTTTCACGGAATCCCAAAAATTTTAGTAGGATGTATTTTCATTGTCATTTGTTTCTATGTATCTTTTGATCTCTCTTCTAATTTCTTCTTTGACCCAGTCGTTCTTTACAAGTATGTTGTTTAATCTCCATGTATTTGTGTTTCTTCCTGCTTTCTTTTTGCAGTTGATATCCAATTTCAAAGCCTTGTGATCAGAGAATATGCTTGGTATGATTTCAATCTTCTTAAATTTGCTGAGGCTGATTTTGTGTCCCAATATATGGTCTATCCTTGAGAATGTTCCATGTACACTAGAAAAGAATGTATAGTCTGATGTTTTAGGATGAAGTGCTCTATATATGTCCATTAGGTCCATTTCATCTAATGTGTCATTTAGGGCTGCTATTTCGTTATTTATCTTCTGCTTGGATGATCTATCCATAGCTGTCAATGATGTATTTAAGTCCCCTAGTATAATTGTGTTTTGGTCAATTTCTCCCTTTAGTTCTGTTAGTAGTTGCTTGGTATATTTTGGTGCTCCCTGATTGGAGGCATAAATATTGATGACTGTTTTGTCTTCTAGTTGTGTAGTCCCCTTTACCATTATGAAATATCCATCTTTGTCTCTTGTTATCTTTTTCACCCTTAATCTGTTTCATTGGAAATTATTATGGCTACACCTGATTTTTCTCTGGGTACCATTTGCTTGGAGTGTCAATTTCCACCCATTCACTTTGAGTCTATGCTTGTCCTTGTAGCTGAGATGTGTCTCTTGTAGACAGCATATGGTTGGGTTTAGTTTTTTGATCCAATCTGCTACTCTGTGTCTCTTTATTGGTGAGTTCAGTCTATTTAAATTTAGGGTGATTATTGATACGTGAGGATTTCCTGTCATTCTATCTTTAGTTTTCTGGTAAGGCTGTGTCTCCATTGTTTGTTTCTTTGCCTTTTTGTTGTTGTCTATTATTTCTGTGTGGTGGTATTCTATGATGTTTCCCTCTGTTTCTTCTTTTATTACTGTAAATATTTCAGTTCTGGATGTTTCTTGAGTGGTTAAACTTAAATTTATGTAAAAGATAGTTTGATATTTAGAGTATTCCAGTTTCTTGAGCCCGCTTACTTTCTCTATTCACATATTCCAATTCAGGCCTTTATTCTCCCCCTTTTTATGTTTTGGTTGCCACAAGTTGTCCCTGTTGACGGTGGTGTAATAGCCTCCTTTATTATTTCTTGTATTGAAGGTCGTGTATTAGAAAATTCCCTCAGCTTCTAGATCTCCGGAAAGGTCTTTATTCCTCCTTCATATCTAAAGGGTATCTTTGCTGGATATGTTAGTCTTGGCTCATAATTTCTCTCTTTCAATAGTTTGAATATTTGGTTCCACTGCCTCCTGGCCTGTAGAGTTTCTGCTGAAAAATCTGATGATAATCTAATGGGCTTTCTCTTGGAGGCTACCGTCTTCTTTTCCCTGGCTGCCTTGAGGATTCTTTCTTTGGTTTTGATTTTAGACAGCTTCAATACAATGTGCCTTGGAGAAGGCCTGTTGGGATCGAGGTAATTAGATGTTCTATTTGCTTTTTGGATTCGAGGATCCAGTTCTTATCACAAGTTTGGGAAGTTCTCAACAACAATTTGTTTGAATATATCCTCTGTTCCCTTCTCTCTTTCTTCTCCTTCTGGTATGCCCATTATTCTTATATTGCTCTTTCTGATGGAGTCAGAAAGTTTTTGTAGAGTTCTTTCACTTCTTTTAAGTCTCAAGTCTCTTTCTTCTTCCATCTGTGTAAATTGCAGGTTCCTATCTTCGATGTCACTGATTCTTTCCTCCATCTGGTCAACTCTACTACCTAAGTTGGATATTTTATTGTTAATTTCTTCTATTGAGTTCTTAATCTCCAGAAATGCTATTTGGTTCCTTTTCAAAATTTCAATCTCTTTTGTAAAATGCTCATGGTGTTCTTTGATTGTGTTTCTGAGTTCATTAAACTGCCTTTCTGTGTTTTCTTGCATCTCGTTCAGTTTTTTCAGAATTGCAATCTTAAATTCTCTGTCATTTAAATCACATATTTCCATATGTCTAAGTTCCTTTTCTGGAGACTTTTCACTTTCCTTCTGAGCTATCTTGTTGCCTTGGTTATTCTTGGCAATCACTGATTTACTATTTCTCTTCCTAGACATCTACAGGAGTGGCTTCTGCAACACGTTGATAGGTATGCGAAGAGCTTTTGAAGTTCCAAAGCTCTTTCTCCACCAGATTCAGAGCCCGTATGTTTTAGCAGTTCTGTTTACTCCTGCAGGGATCCGCCCAGATAGGTGGGGCCAGGGGCGGGGTGAGTTGTGAGAGGTGGCCCAGAGCAATGGTGGTGACCACCACCACAGCCAGTCCTGCTTCCACATCTCCCTCCCCTTTGCCGGAACTAGTTGAGCTGCGAATCTGTGTCTGCAGTCCGCAGTTCTCAAAGCAGCAAATATTCTGTCCTTTGATCTGACACTGCTACTTTATCGCTTCTAGTACCGGGTAGGTGGGGGCGGGGCGAGCTCTGGGAGGGTAGGGAGTGGGCGGCTAGTCTCCGTGCCTACGGCTTCCGTTCTCCGCTTGGCAGTGAGGGCTTAAACCACTGATTTCAGCCCTCTTCCCTCAGTCTTTGCTCTGAGGTCTCTGCCGTGAGCGTTGGGTTCAGCCGTGCTATATGCTGCCCCCTCAGCACTGTGGGCCATAAGCGGAGCCCTAGCAGTCTGAGTCCTTCCCTCTCCCGCAGCTGCGGTAGTTCTGGGAGCAGCTAGCTCGGAGCACTGAGCTAGGTCTGTGTTTTGCGCCTGCGCGGCTCCGTCTCCGCACTTCTCTTCTCCCTCCTCCCCTGCTCACGTGATTCACCCACCTCGAGGTGAATTCAGTAGTGGGCCTCTTCGTCTTGCCTGTCTGCTGTGCAGGGTGTCCTTTGTGGAGTTATTTTTGTCCGATTCGTTGTAAATTCCAGGGGAGCGCTGCAGAGGCTCACCTCACGCCACCATTTTTTCCCCTCCTCCGAAAGGTGGCATCTTTATAAGGGATTTTCAAAAGGTAGTGTTGATTAGAGTGCTCGTCAATTAGCCTGAAGACCTAATACCTAAATCCTCCACAGATACATTATCACTACCGACACAATTTAAATATGTCCCCTCCAAGTTGGTCCCATCACAAAGAACTTTAGCACTGTGATGTGTTGCTGGAGCTTGGATTATTTTATTCCCCATTGTAGATTAGTTCACATGGAGAAATTCTGGCTAAGAAAGTAATAGAAGCACCAAGAAGCTATGGCTTCAGAATTTCCTGTACACGCTTAAGAAGCTAATATCAAGACTCATCTTTGCAATACATCATGTATTCTCATGTAAAATGTATAATCTGAGCTCCAATTCCACACAACTTCTCTATCGCTGGACATTACTTGAACTATATCCAATTAGTAATTGTTGCATCATTAAATGCCAACAGATAGTTCATAATCCTTTTTGCCACAATTTCTAGACAAAAGTATATGAAAGTGCCTATCTCCCAAAGTAAATCTCTCCTCCCTCAACTGAGATTTCCAGTTGTCAGTTTCCTGTCATAGCAACCAGCAATAACTGCTTATTAAAAGCATGTAAAAGAATATAATATTTTATTTATTTTTGAAGGCTTCTTATTGATTGGTCCTGAGAATACAAGGATAAATTACATGTATACCCTGCTCTCCAGGAGCCACAATAAAAATAGAATAAAGTAAATTGTAAAAGTTAATTTAAAAATCTTAAATGAGACAGTACTGGATTTTTCAGTCAAGATGGCAGAGTGAGTAAACACTGTGCTTTCATCCTCTCACAACGATCTCAAAATGACAACTAAGCTACAGAACAACCATCATTGAGAATTACCTGAAGTTTAGCTGAACAGATGTCCTATAAGTAAGGACATACAGAAAAAGCCATGTTGGGACTTGTAGGAGTGGTGGAGATGCAGAACAGGCCGGTTCCACATCCACATGTGACAGTTAAAAATCAAGAGGAGTATTCCTAGCTGCAGAGGTCCTCCCTGAGAAGAAAGCGTTTTTAGCTCCACACCATGCTCCCTGGCCCAGGGTTCCAGTGCCAGGATGAGAAGTCTTCACAACTTCTGGCTGTGAAAACAAACTGAGATTGTAGCTGAGTGAAAAATAGGACTGCTGGAGTCCCACACATTGCTCTTAAAGTGCCTGCATATGGATTTACTCACTGATGGACTCACTCACTCTGAGCTCCAGTGCTGGGGCAGCAGCTGGAAAAGGTGGCAGGGACACATGGGGAGGAACTGAATTATCTGGCTTCAGAGTGAGGGCTGGAGGGGCAGCTTTCTTGCGAACAGAAGTGCTGGCAGAAGCATTGTTCCATAGTTGAACCCTCCCCCTTCCAGTGTGCAGATGCAGGCAGCCACCATATTTGAGTCTCCATCAACCTGGCTAACACTGTTGGCCCCACCATCAATATTCCCTGAAACCCCACCTCACCCAACTTGCAAGCCCACCCAAGCCCCTTGCCATGGCTTTTCCATACAAATGACCTGTCTTGGCTCATGTTACAGGCTTTCCTAAAATCTCCCAAAGATTCCCAAACCCCCAAACAAGCAGCATCTGGCTGTGACATGCCCTGTACCTCTTGCTGAGCAGCCCCAAGTCCAGCACTACCAGCATCTGGTCTTGGTTCACAGCTTGACCTCTCCCAGGCATCTCCCAATATGGGTGGTGAACTTGTATAGATTGCTTTATGGCTCATGCCAGGTGGTACCAGAACCAATACTCCTGGTAACCAGCTTTGAACTGAGCTACCCTGCTGCCTCTACAAATAACACACATAGGGAAGACTGGGCAGGTACCAGAGCCCTGCTAAAATAAATCCTATTCTGTCGGATCAGTCCCTACACATATTCTCCACTGTAGTCATAGACAGTCCCCACAACCCATCAGCCCAAGGGTCAATCCATACCATTGATGTGAATACACGAACCAAGGCTCAACTACAACAAGAAGGCACACACAGCCCACATAAGGGACACACCTGCAGCACCCAGCTCAGGTACCAGGGAGATTGCACCACTGGGTCCCACAGGATACCTACTACACAAGGACATTCTACTAAGATTCACAGACATAGCAGATCTACCTAATACATAGAAAAGAAAAAAAAAGCACAGGGAGACAGCTAAAATGGGGAGACAAAGAAACAAGTTCAAAAAAAAAACACAAAACAAAACAAAAACAGAACAAAGCTCCAGAAAAACAACTAAACAAAATGGAGACAAGCAATCTTCCAGGTGCAGAATTCAAAACACTGATTATAAGGATGCTTAATGATCTCAGGGAGAATTTCAACAAAGAGATAAGAAACATAACAATGGAGATAGAAAACATAAGAAAGAATCAGTTAGAAATGAAGAGTACAGCAACTGAAATAAAAATATATATTAGAGAAAATCAACAGTAGATTAGATGAAGCAGAGGATAAGTGATTTAGAGGATAAGGTAGCAGAAAACACCTAATCACAACAGCAAATAGAAAAAAGAATCCAAAAAAATAAGGATAGTTTAATGGGCCTTTGGGACAACATCAAGCATACTAACATTCGCATCAGAGGGGGTACCAGAAGGTGAAGAGAGAGAACAAGGAATTGAAAACCTACATGAAAAAATAATGATAGAAAATATCCCTAGCCTAGCAAAGGAAAGAGACATACAAGCCCAGAAAGTGCAGAGAGTCCCAAAAAAGATAAACCCAAAGAGGTCAACACCAAGACACATCATAATTAAAATGCCAAAGGCTAAAGACAATGACAATCTTAAAAGCAGCAAGAGAAAATCAGTTAGTTACCTACAAGTGAGCTCCCATAAGACTGTCAGCTGATTTCTCAACAGAAACTTTGCAGGCTAGAAAGGATTGGCACAAAATATTCAAAGTGATGAAAAGCAAGGATCTACAACCAAGATTACTCTACCCAGCAAAGCTATCATTTAAAATTGAAGGACAGACAAAGAGCTTCCCAGACAAGAAAAAGCTAAAGGAGTTTATCACCACCAAACCAGTATACAAGGAATCTTAGAGGGACTTCTTTAAGAATTAGAAGAAGAAAAGATCAAAACTATGAGTAGTAAAATGGCAATAACTACATATCAATCAACAGTTACTTTAAATGTAAGTGGATCAAATACTCCAATCAAAAATAAGGAGCTGAATGGGTAAGAAAACAAAACCCTTACATATGTTGCCTACAAGAGACTCACTTCAGATCGAAAGACACACACAGACTGAAAGTAAAGGGATGGAAAAAGATATTTGATGAAAATAGAAACAAACAAGCAAACAAACAAAAAAGCTGTGGTAACAATACCTATCCCAGACAAAATAGACTATAAAACAAAGCCTATAAGAGACAAAGAAAGACCCAGTAATCCCATTTCTTGGTATTTGTCTGAAGAAACCCAAAACATTACTTCAAAAAGACATGTGTATCCGTATGTACATTGCAGCATTATTTACACTGGCCAAGATATGGAGGCAACCAGTGTGTCTATCAATGGATGAATGGATAAAGAAGGGATGGTACCTATATAAAATGGAATATTACTCAATCCTAAAAATGAATAAAAGTTTGTTATCTGCAACAACATGGATGGACATAGAGGGTATTATTCTGAGTGGAGTAAGTCAGACACAGAAAAACAAATGCCATGTGATTTTACTTATATATGAAATCAAAAGAACAAAATAAAAGACTGGACAAAACAGAAACAAACTCATAAATACCAAGAACATTTTGAGGTTTGCCAGATGGGAGAGGTTAGAAGAACTTGTGAGAAAGGAAAAGGAATTAGGAAGTACAAATTTGTAGTTACAGAATAGTCATGCGGATGTAGGGTATAGCATAAGGAATAAAGTCAACAATATTGTAATAACTATGAAATAACTATGAATGGTGTCAGATGGGTACTATATTTATCAGGGTGATCACTTCATAAGTCATGTAAATGTCTAATCACTATATTGTACACCTGAAACTAACAAAATATTGTATGTCAACTGTAATTGAAAAAATTTTTAATTATTTTAAATGAATGAATAACTAAATATCATAAGAGATATAATGGAGGTGTCGGAAGTTCACCATGGGAATGGGACAAGAAAAGAACCTATAGTGTCTAAAGGAATTTGTGGTAACATAGCAGAGATACACTGAGTAAAATGTTGAAGGAAGAGAACTTTTGCTAAACAAGGAGAGAACAGTAGCTATACAGAGACATAGGCAAAAGTGTAGAGGTGTGAACAAGCAAGTATATCAGATTAGCACAGAGCAGGGTGTGACTGAAACCTGAGTATTAGAGGGAAGAGTGGCAGGAAACAATGCTGACTATGTAGATTGTAACACATAGATCTTTCTAAGGCTAAAACATCCTTACCCAAAAGATAATGCTATCTGGGAGGTTTTTAAGCAGAGGAAAGATGTGATGATGTAAGTATTCTGACAGAAATGTGTAGGATAGATCCAGTAGGAGAAACAAGATGACCTGTTTCAACAATCCAAGTGAAAGATATGAGGTGTGATCAAACAATATGGTGAATATTTAAATTTAAAAAATGTATTACAGTAAAAGACACGTTGCTATTGGTCTCCCTCAAAATACTCTCCCTTGCTTCAAACACACTTATCCCATCGTTCTTGCCACTTTCTGAAGCAGTTCTGGAAGTCCTCTTTCATGAGTGTTATAAGTGGAGCTGTCATGGCTGTCTCGATGTCCTGAATCATTTTGACTTTGGGGGAGAGCCAGAAGTCGCACGGTGCCAGATCTGGTGAATAAGGTGGATGACGACACACCATAATGTTTTTATTTGACAGAAATTGCCATACCAGAAGCAATGTGTGACACAGAGCCTTTCTGTATAAATGTTTTCCATATAAAATGCTCTCCATACATCAGCATGTACATATAAGTCATTGATGATGAACTATTGCTATACTATTTCAAACAGAAAAACATCTGAAAAGTCTCCACTTAACTAGTTGCTCTATCTTTAAAATGGCATCACATTAAGTTCTTTTCTATAGATCAACGGTAACTTTGTGAGTGCTCAGGGCAGTTAGTAAGCAATTATAATTGTCTTGAGTCAAGTACGAGTCCCAGATACTTTGATGAGTTTGTCTTAAATGTAAGATGAATACACGAATCCTTAGAAACTATACAAAGTTTTTAACATTTTGAATTCTAGTCTAGCTGTGTTCATTTTATATCCTTGCCAAATTTATGTCAATTTGATAAAGGGTAATATGACAGGAAAGCCATAATATAAAGGTTGTATGAATCGAGATGAACTAAGTTGCATAGCACAGCAAAAATTATCTTTCTCACTCATACAAAGTTTATTGTGGGTAAATAGAGATGTCCTCTCTCTGAGGATATAGTAGTCCAGACTAACTCCCATGGTAGTCTGAAATTTACAATCCCAACATGTGGCCTTCTATGTTTCCTTGCAGGGAAAAGAAAGATCAAGAAGAAACATGGTCTCTAACAGGTACAGAACAGGAGTAACTCATCACTTCCGCTTACCTTCCTGCTTCCCGGAACACCATCACATGCTCATAACCCAACTGCAACAGATGCTGGACATCATACAGCAGCACATGGATATTTAATGAGTATTATTTGTCTCTGTCATAGAAACAGTCGTAGATAGGTGAATACAGTGTTGGGTGTTTTTATCATCCCTGAATTGCCTCTTATGGAAGCTAGAGGCTTCTAGAAATCTAGACTCTAGTTAGCAGAGATTTAGTCTCTTGTAGAGACACTTTTGAAGAGCACCAGGTGATCGGGTTCTCAAGGAGGAAAAGAGGAGAATCCAATTGTTCACATGTTATCATTTCGAATTATTTTATTGAGGGATTTTTTTTAATTAGAAGGATCTTATTTAATCTGCTTATTTAAATACTGAGCAAATTTAAATCAAGAAAAAAATTAGAAATTTTTTGTCAAAAAGTCATCTAGTGGTAGAGATGGGATTGGCACCTAACGCGTGATTTCAAATCCGATGATCTTTTCCACTACACAGTACTATATTCCTTTATAAGAGTCATTCATTGTCTACCTGAAAATACACAAAATTCTAGCATTAGTAGGAATTATGGCCAAGACTATCTGGACTCACAATGCGTAAAATTTGCCTTTTTCTATCATTATTGTAAGAGTTGACATTCATGGGCATTTTCTAAAGCAACTATCTAGGGAGAAAATCAAAGAATTAAATAACCTAATGACTCTTACATGCATACAGATAATCAAATTTGATAGCCCAGTTGGTGTCATTCTTGGATTGGATTTGCACATCTCATTTCCAAATACTTCTTCTTACACCTACCTAATAAATTCACCTATTTATCTGTGCATGTACTTATCCATGCAGCAATCATTTGTGTGTATGTCCTTAATGTCTTAATTCTTGAGACCTAAGAATGAATAAAAGAGATAGCAGCTGCTCACCAAGAATTTTCCCTTACAGCGATGAGTCAAAAAGCCAATAATATGCTGAGAGTAAGAAGGAACTTGAGCCTTGAAACCAGGAGACCTTCATTCTAACTCTTTTTCCTTCACTGACCTTTCATCAAATTCCTCAGTCTCCCTTGAGTTGGATTCCTCCCGAAGGAAAGATGAGTGGACCTGGGGATCCTTAGCCTGGACCAACAGCCTTGGCATCCGACTCTTCAGCTCTCAGTTTCAATTCTTAGTCACGATATGCTTCCAATCTTTTAAACATCACTCTCTTTTTACTTGAGTTAACTTGAATAAATGTTTACATATTTACATATTACAAATCAGAGATTACTGACACAAATACAAATAAATCAGTACACTTTTGATTATTGGTGTTGCACAAAGAAAAAATTTTCAAAAAGTAAAATATTCTGAAAGCTCGCTCTTCCCAGCCCCTCCCCCACTCTCCCTCTCGCCTCTTCCCTCCGTCCTCTCTCTCCTTATTCTTCCTTCCCCCTTACTCTTTCTGTCTTCCTCCCTTTCCTCTTTCTCTCCCCATCTCTCTTTCTCTCTATCATTTGCTCATCATTTTGCTTTGGCATCTTCATTACTGACATCAAGTGTGCTTTGGAAGTATATGGAATTGAATTTCTGTAAGAGTCGATGAGAAACAAAATAATTAAGGATTGCCATTAAGTCATTGTGAAATATCACAAATTTTACTTCTAGAATTTACCCTTTGGATATAACATGGGGCAAGCTGAATGACTTAGTTACAATGATGTACTTCTCAACATCATTAATAACATGAAAAAAATGATGTATATTTACATGATAAAGTGCTATGGAGACATCCAAAATAATTTCATTAAACTTCTCTTATGGCTGGGAAAAATATTCTTGATTTATTTTGTAGTTAACAAAAACATTATAAGCAATATATGTAATTTGATAACATTTCAAATGTACATTTACAGACATACATGCCTAAAAAGATAAACATCAAAATGTTAATAGTGTAAATCTCTGGATGAGAGATTACATTTGTTTTAAATTTTGTTCTTTGTATGTTTCTGTTGTGACTACTCAGTATATTTGCAATCAGAAAAAAACTAACTCATAAGCATAAAAATGGAGCTTTACAAACATATACTGTATATTTAACGTTGGGGTAATGCATAGAACTGTGGCATAAAATATACGTTATAATGTAAAAGATACAGCAACTAAAATGAATCTTCTAGAAAAGTAATAGAGACTTTAAAAAAGCTTTCTCAGGAAAAACGCTATTGGCACTTCGGGCAGTGCCATTCTTCCAGGGGCTGGATTATGCCAGGAGCTGTAGGACATGTAGCATTCATAGTTCCCCTTCATGAAATTCTAGTAGCACACTCCATGTCACTGAGATAAATAAAATACCCTCACTATTTCTAAATGCACAAGTGTCGAGAACTATGACTACAAAATGGTTGTATCAATGAAAGAAAATCAACTGGCTATATTTATGAATAGGTTTGCCAGTGAGCCGTCAGCATAGCATGATATAAGGTGCTGAATGGTCAAAAATAACTCCCAACTGAGCTTTCTTATGCCCAGTGTCCTTGAGTTAAAGTATCACTCCATGAAAATGTATGCACGCCTAATACCCTAAATCTCAGTTAATTCTGAGGTTTAGGTTTTAATTGAATCACTTCCCCAAACTCCCTGTGCCTTGGATGTCACTTTGTTTCACTCTCCTGGCATCACTTTTCTTTTCTGAATCTTTTTGAAGTTAAGCTAATAAAATTCCAATGTTAACTGATTTATAGACTTATTCATGAATGTATTAATAATTTTTACAGGGAGCTACACGTACGGAGGCAAAGAAGCAACAACCTGGGCCCTCATCAAGGCCACAATCCAGTAGGAGGTTATGAATTGATGTTACCTAACAGGATTTCTAAAGTAAATTCTTAATTACCTTTATGTGTTTAATAGCAGCATGATCACATAAGGAATGGCTTATCAGCAGAAACCATAATTTAAAAAAGAATAGGTCTCAGAAATGTGGGAGAATAAAAAAATAATCCAGCAGGTAGAAAAATTATATGTTCAAATCAACTGGCCTAGCATGAAATGAACTTCAAAAACTGGACTCTCAAATGACAATCCATTTTCTGTAATTATATGGTCCAGTGTCCTTGCCTTATGCACTCTTACTATTTCTACTATTGCTATAGTCAACATTGTTACTGTTAAAATGTTTTCTGTCCTCACTAAACTGTAAGTGCTGAGAGGGAAGGCATACATCTGCATTGAAGATGATTATATACTCAGTATCCCAACAGCTCTTAGGTACTTGCTCTTGCATTGTTTTATTGTGGCTCACTTTTTATGTATAATCTGTTTATGACCTCCTCATATGCCCTTCCTTTCCACTTTATTGTAGTATTGTTTGTCCAGGCATTGCTCGTGAAGAACTGCTAAGACAGGAAAGCAAGTGTCACATGCAAAAACAGTAGCAATGTATTCGCCATCATATACTCTTTCACACTGGTACGCTTTGCACAGCAGTCTTGCTTTACCCCCCCACATTGAAGACTATGGCTGCTTCCACCATGCCTCCAGGGTGGGCGGGATGTGATGGAAACTTAACCGGAAGCAGTACAGCCTTGCTGAATCCCTCTCTACCCTACCCGCTCCCAAAAAATTAGCTCATGCTTGATACTAATACATTTGTTTTTATCTTAATTAACGTAAAAGTTTCCACAAAAAAATCTCTTCTTTAAGTTCAGACAGAAGCTTTGTCATAAACTAATATTTTAACTCTGAGGTTAAAAGCACGGTTTTTTTTTTTTTTTTTTTACTTTCTAAGGATTTTTTTTGTTTATTTGATTTTACTAAGTAAAATACTTTTACTCACTAAAGAAGTAAATTTTTATTTACTACGTTTTTATTTATGGAGGGGCTTTAAAAATAAGAAAATTTTGATATAATAAGGACATAATCTTTATGTATAAATTCTATTATTAATCACTCAAACTCACTTTTCTCACGTTAAAGTGTATTTTTTTGTCAACTCTTTAAAATAAAATTACTTTGTTCTTATAAACTTGTTTTATGATATTATCAATCAGTGTTTTTTATGAAAGATATATAGTTTTGAGATAACATATTCTCAAATAATACTGTCCATATAGTTATTAGAATTTAGAGTAAATGAAAGAATGATTTGGTATGGCTTTGAATTAGTAGCTAAAATAATTTGGAATATAATTTTTGATAAGTTTTCAGACATCAGAATAACTCATAAAGTTAAAAAATTAAAGAACTTACATTGTTCTTGACTTTTCACTCTTAGAATGACAGAAGTATATTACAAAAAGATAACAAATAGCAAATATCTATATTTCCATTATTATCCCATTAATTGTGTATTTATGTTAGGTAGTCTTTATAGACACTGTAGCAAAAATACGTGCCAGACAATTCATGCATGAGATATTAAATAAAATTAGCAGAAAAAAAAAAAAAATATATATATATATATATATATATATATATATATATATATATATATTATATTGAAATCTTATTCTTGTTTGTAGCAAACCAAGGACAATTACATTCAACCATCCCTTTCCTAATAATTTGCTGCCTTAGTTTTAGACATGCAGTAGAATGAAACAGAGTTACCATGTTCATGCTGCTTTCTTCAGCGTAAAGTGGGCAGAGAGCACCCTCTACCTTCTCCTGGTTAAATAGCATTCCTTTTCTGGAAGAAAGATGCTGATTCTACGCAGGTATTTCACTCATAAAATCAGAAAGAATTTGTCTATAAGCTTCATTAACTTTGGGACTCTATTGGCAATAACCCACATTCAGGAGGTCACCATTGTGACACCCTCAAAGAACTCCACCAAGTCTAGAAGGAAAATACCTGCTCTGAATTTTCCCACCTTCCCTGAACTGAATCTGCGCAGCTACCCCAGGAGGGGGAGAATGCAGCTTTGAAAAATAACACCTTTGTTATTCCAAGTGTTAAAGATGAAGCTGAGTTTTCAGATGGCCTCAAGGTTTGTGCACCCTTCACCAAACACAGATGGAAGCTGGACTCTTTGAACTGCTTTGAAAATCTGTTACTGAGTATTGCTGTGGGTCTGCCAAGCAGCCATTGCTGACTTCTGCCTGCCTGCAGTTTTTATGGTTGTGTGATGACAAGGGATAAATAACTTCATTTGAGAAATAAATGGCTTATATGCCAGGGTGAGAAAACCCATAATTTAAGCAAGATTTAATCTTAACTATGATAATTCTAAATGATGATCTTTTAAAACAAAAACACTCGCTTTAATATTAGCGTTATCAACAAGTCATAGAACATGCAGATAACATTAATTCCTTCATATTATTCTACTGGTAATTTTGACTTTTTATGGTTTCAATACTTTTCGACAATAAAATATATAAAGATGAATATCACTATTTACATATCAACTATTGGCATGACAGTTTCTTAGAGCTTTTGCAGTTATGTTAGAATATATTGACTCTTGGATTTAGAATCCGAAATATTTGCTGTAGAAAGTCAATGACAGGCTCTGTGTTACCTTGTGGTTTCATTAAAAAGATAGATTTAATACCACAGCTTTCATTTGCCTATATTAAGGACAACCATTCAATACACACCACTGTAAATAAATAATCTTATTTAAGTCAGATTCAAGTCAAAAGAATTCACAATGCACCATCAGAGCCTGTTACATGTGTAGCACATAACCAGTTAGGTTTGCCTTGTTTCCCCTTCAAAGAAAATGGAATAACTATAGGACACAAGACATTCCCACAAACTGTCAGAAGGCTAGGAGAATTTGTTATATTGTTCTTAACAGGGAAACCAAGGTTTGGCCAATGCAACTGGCAGCAAAATACTACATGTTCTCAATGCAGTTTGTTAGGATTTTGCAAACACTTAAAACTCTACATATATAAACAATGTATACATGTGTCTGGGCAAAGGAAAAAATTACCTCTTAAGTTAATGTCAAGTTAAGCAACTTTTAACACTAAGGTTCCTGTGGAAACATTAACTTAGCTGTGTTGTTTAGATGTAACTTTTTTGTGGTAGGAGTTTAACAATATCAACAGAGGTATATTATGATATATATTTAATAAGAACACAGACTTTAGCCACAGCAGGCTTCCTCCTTGGCACATGGCAAGGATAGCTGTGTGACCCTCTACCCCATCACAGCAGGTATACCCCAGCAGGATGGAGCAGACTCAGTAATCTCTTCCCTGGACCTCTTGAACTTTAAAAAAAAAAATGATGTATATATAAAGAGAGCAGGGATCTGAGCTTCCTTGTAACTTCCACCCCCCAGGGTACAGTGAGTGACTATAAAATTCTGGCATGCACAATATTCTTTATTCTATCCTTCCTGCCACAAGTATTCATCACAGTGAAAGGAAGAACCTCAAATCATGGAAATTTACAATCTCTACATCTTCCTTGAGTTTAAAACGCTTATAGAACTCAAAACTGGGACTAAAATTTAAATGATGTTTCAAGAAGGGACTAGTGGAACTACAGTATTACCAGTGTCTGATAATAACTACGTGTGTAAGAAAAAGAAAGATATCCTGGAACTAAAGGGAAGAAAGGGGAGGAAAGAAAGAATGCTTTGTCACCTGGTTTTCCCCTATCTATTATTTCACTGACAAAGAAGTCAGGAAGATGTGTAAAACCTCATTCACAGTCTTAAGAAAACAACACTTGAATGGAAAAATAAAATTATACGACTGCTTTCCTGATGTTCACATATCATTCTTTAAAAATACTCTCAAAAGAATAAGGGTAAAACTGATGACATACAGTTTATGTGATCTTCAAATGACTAGACTTTTGTAATAACTTGAGACATCTGTAAATGCATTCTATGTCCATTATTTTAGGACTGTAAATTATATTAAGGGCTAGAAATAAAATGATTCTAGCAGAGTCCTTGCCAGGGCCACAATGTGCAATTATGCTGACTGTAAACTCCCCAGGGATTTCCAAGCTAAGGACAGAAGTGGGGCTATAATACAGCCATGCTCTGCTGACCAAGCCATGGGCTCACAGTGCAATACCCACCCAGTGGAGAAGGGACAGGGGACATGTTTGTTTTTAATTCACAGAGAGGGAACACATTTTTAAACCCACACTGTCATACTGCAAATGTTCTGGCCTCTGTGTAGCTCAAAAATATTGGTGTGTCAGGCACACAATTTTATTAAAAACTTACTTTTCCATGTAAGAAGCAAGTTACAAGGTCAGACAATTAAGTTCCCACTGGGTAAATTCACGGTGGAAAGTTCGCGAACATAATTGTGGACAGTTCGCGAACATAATTGTCCGTCCCTCATATGTGCCAGGCACATTATATAGCATATATCTCCCTTAGTCCTCAGAAGAATGAAAAGTCTTTATCAGGGCCAACACAGTGTGGTCCCCAAGCCTGCCCTCTCTCTCCTCTCCTCCTTCTGTCGTGTGTGCTTCCTCTGCTCCTCACTTTTCCTGGGGGTGAGGCACTTGGCAGTGCCTCTGTCTGGACCACTTCCTCTGCATAGCTGCTCTGGGGTTGATTTCTGCACTTCCTGCGGGTTCTCAACCATGGTCTTCTCAGGAAAGCTTTATTGGCAAGTCTGTCTTAGAGGAAACCACCTCTCTGCGGATTCCCAAGCACTTGGGACTCAAGGTCCTCTTATTCTGTCTAATTTTTTGTCATTTAACTCACCATCCCCCATAGTACATATTTAATAAGTGCTCCATTTATAGTCTGCCTCCCAAAACTAGAACCTAAGTTTCAGGAAAACAAAAATTTTTACCTATTTTGTTTTCTGTGACATCCCCACCTCTGAGAACTCTAGAGTGTCACCTGTGACCTAATATACACCATCAGCCCAACTGTGTAGACTAGTCCAAGGGTTTACCCATCCCATCTCCAGCCCACATATATCAAAAAATAAGCAAATTTTATTGGAATGAACCCTACTCTCATCATTTAATCAAAATTAAGATAATTTAGAGTAATGTATTCTTTTCTGAAGAATCCTTATTTGAATATATTATATAAAATGTGAAAAGGCTCCTTAGTAAATAATTTATGGTGATGCAGGAGTTAATTGCTGTCCCAAACAAAATCAAAGTTCTTATAGCCTCTGCTCTAAGGAATTGTCCTGGGCTACATGCAGCAGCAACGCTATGGGGTGCATTGTTAGTAGATTAGGAACTATTTTTTCTGGAGCAAGAAATTTGAAGTTAATAGTCTAGGACAGATGCAGCCCCCCACCACCACAACACTTTCAGAACTTGTGTTCCTGTTCTTTTTCTTCCCTTCCGTCCTCATAGTGTGTGTACCTTCGCCTCATGGTCCTAGTACTGTATCCCCCACCATCCCCTATCATTGAAGCCGTGTTCCAAGCAGGAAGGGTAACTAGGCTGAGAGCCAAACACACATCCCAGTTAATTCTGAACCCACTTAAGGAGGTTTTCCAGAATTTCACTCAGCAGCTCCTACTTGTATCCCTTGGGGAGCATTATGTCACACGATTTCCCATACTACAAAGAGAGCCAAAAATGTAGCTTTTTAGAGAAATACATTTCCATCTCCATTTAAGTCAGGTTTTCTGGTGAGACAGAATGAATAATGAAAAGGCAACTAGTAGATAATTCATCACTGTCCCTACAAGATGGTAGTAAATATTAGATTATAAACCAATAGTGTCTGCTGCAGTGAAAAAGGAGGATGTTTTCTCCATAAAATTCTCCCAATCTTCATACCGTCTTATCACACAGTTAATTAATTTTTATAGAAGTTTAATACGTAAAGTATTATTCTAAAGCAATAATAAAAAATGCAACTATCCTAATAGGACATTGATCAAGGGATATGAGATATGCCCAAAATAACCAATAGACACCAAAAGATGTTCAACCTCATTCGTAATCAAGAAAAGCAAATTACAACAGTGAGGAATTGTTCCATATCTTCAGATTGGCAGCAATAGAAAGGTCAGATAATATCAAAATTTGAAAATATGTTTAAAAAAAATAGCAACTTCTATATTGCCAGTGAGAATTTAAACTGGTACGACTTTGAGAGCAATTTGGTGACATCTAGCAAAGCTGAAGGTGCTCATCCCTTCATGCGAACATTCAGCCAGTGTCATAGACCTAGAAATGCCCTTGCACAGCAAGTCCGAGGAGATGTATATACATATATATTTTTTATCATTGTTTGTGATACCAATTGGCTGGTTGGTGTGGGCATGGTTTTATTACATTAACAATTAACTTTTAAAAACCCTCTTCCTAATTGTCTGTGTCACCAATTTTATGGTTTGCTCCTTTCTGTTATGGGTGTAGAGAGGAAGGATACTGAGACCATTTTTTGACTTGAACTGATCCAAATATTTTAATAATATGGAACCAGTTCTCCACGTATGAAACAATGCTGACATAGGGGACTTTTAGAAATAGCCTTTTTGAGGGGGTCAATATTTCTATCTTGTAATGGAGTTAAGGATACATGTTCTCTGATTTTGTTATGGCTTTGCACATTGCAGCCTCTCTGACACTTAAGCCTACCTAATCTCTACCCCATCACAGAACATCAACCTGATGGAGAGAAAGTAAATATTCAGTTAACTAAAAACTGGCTTTACAGGTGACATCAGCAACATGGCCAAATAAGACATCCCATGCTCACATCCTCTCTCAAAAAAATTTGCATCCATTCATGGACAAAAGTGCCTTTGTGGAAGCTGTGAGATTTAGCATCATATGCCAAGGACCCCCGGAGGAGTCTCACGCACCCCTGCCATGGGTAATACGTAGATACCTTGGTCCTGGCTCAAGCTAGCTTGGCCAAAGTCTGGGAGCCTCTTGGGGACACTGTCTGAGACAACCCACAAAAAACAGAGCCTTTGTAGAAGTCCAGGTTTCTAGCAGAGAAGATCCAGCACACCACTTGTTGAAAAAAAATTGGATGCATTAAAGAGACTAAGAGAAACAGTTTGACTTTATTTGCATCACCCCTACTCAAGGCAGCACAGGTCAGTGCTAAAAGAGATCTTCTCGGTACATGATTTCTTCTGCAGGGGAAAGTGAATGAGTGAGTGCACAGCTTCTCCAGATAAGCAGAAAGCTGTTAAACAGGCCCATTTCTCTCCTATTCCATGCAAGTACTGAGTCATGAGTTGCATGACTCTGGGGTGTGAAGAATCTGAGAGAGCAGCAGATGAGACTCTTGGAAGGCATTAAAGGGAAGTGGATCCTACTAACTGTGTCTCAGACTCCATCAAAAAGTCCACCCATAAGCAGGAAGGATGCTTTGCCTGCAGATCCCCTCAGCTGTTCCACAAGCACCACCAGCACTCCATGTATCTAAATCAAATACCCCCAAACCTGTGGCCAGCTCCTTTACTGGACTTTCAGTGGCAGTGACAGGGAGTTTTGGAAGACAGCTAGTGAAGACATGAAAAAAGTTGGCCCAAACCTGCAGGATGGGGAGAGAACAAAAACTTGGGTTTTAGCTCTGCCCTTGGGAAAGCAAAAGGGAGACAGTTAGCACCTGGCTATATGCATTGCAGGATCAACTTAAAAAAAAGGCTTTATATCAATAAAAACAAGCTTTAAATTCTGTCACAAGAGGGAACAAAAAAACGCAGTGCATGTATATACATAGAAGACCTGAAAATGCTGTAAAATCACTACGAGTGTCGACAGAAGGCATTTCTTTCCAGAGTCAGTTAGTAAAAACTGGAAGAAGTGATTGTTAGTTCCAATGTGAAGATAACAATACAAGACTTCAAGGAACAGAAAAAAATCAAGAAAACATGACACCAGCAAGGGACAACAAAATAATATTTTAGTAACCAACACTAAAGACAGGGGTGTCTGCAATTTACCCCATAAAGAATTCAAAGTAACTGTTTTAAGGAAGCTCATTGAGCTACAAAAAAACAGAGGAAGACAACTCAACAAAATCAGACAAACAATACACAAACAAAATGAGAAGTTTAACAAAGAGATAGAAATTAGAGATAAAAAAGAACTAAAGAGAAATCCTGGAGCTTAAGAATACAATGAATGAAATTAAAAAATGTGATAGAGAGAATCAACATAAGAATGAATCAAGCAGAAGAATCTGTGAATGAGAAGACAGGACCTATTCAGAAAAGAACAAAGAAAAAAGTGAAGAAAGACTGTGTGATCTATGGGATATTAGCAAAAGAAACAAATCTGCTAATTATTTGAGTCCAAGAAGCAGAAGAGAGGTAAAAGTGGGGAGAAAACTTGTTTAAAGAAATAATGGCTGAGAAATTTTCTAATCTGGAAAGAGATTTGAACATCCAACTTTATGAAGTCCATAGGTATCCAAACAAACTCATCCTAAAGGACTCTTTTCCAAGACACATTACTTTAAAAAAATCAAAAATCAAAGACAAATAAACAATCTTAAATGCAGCAAGGGAAAAGAAGCTCATAACTTACAATATAACCCCCATAAAACTAACAACAGATTTATCTAAAGTAGAAACTTTACAGGCCAGGAAAGAATGGATATAATATATTAAAGTACTGGAAGAAAACACTGCCAACCAAGAATACTATATTTGGCAAAGTTGATTTTCAGAAATGAAAGAGAGAAAAAGAATTTCCTTTACAAACAAAAGCTGATTTAACTCATCAGCTCTAGACCTGCCTTAAAAGAAATCCTAAAAGGAGCTCTTGAAGCTGAAATAAAAGGACAAAAATCAAAAACAGGAAAATATACAACACATTAATAAAGGTTAACTAAATACTCAAATGTAGAATACTCTAATACTGTTATATGGTGGTGCATTAACCACTTACTTCTAGTATAAAGGTTAAAGGACAAAAGAATTAAAACTATCTATAGCTGCAATAATTTTTTGTTGAATACACAATATAAAAGAGATAAATAATGACATAAAAAGCATAAAAGGGATGAGTAAAATCATGGAGTATTTGTATGTGATCAGTTAAGTTATCAGCATAAAATAGACTGTTTTATGTTTTATATAAGCTTTATGGTAACCACAAAGCAAAAACCCACACTAGATATGTAAAAGATAAGAGAAGGAATCAAAATATATTATTATTAAAAAATCATTTTCAAAGGAAGACAGCAAGAGATGACGAATGGAACAACAAATCTACAAAACACCCAGAACAGTTAATAAGATGGCATTAGTAAATCTTACCGATAATAATTACTGTAAGTTTAAATGAATTAAATTATCTAATCAAACAGTATTGGGTGGTTGGATGAATAAAAAATCAAGTCCCAACTATCTGTTGCAAAGAATAGACTCACTTCAGCTTTAAGAACACATATTGGTTCAAAGTTAAGAGATGAAAAAAGGTATTTCATGTAAGTGAAAACAGAAGAGAACATGGCTAGCTCTACTTATATCAGACAAAAGAAGCTTTAAGCCAAAAATGATAACAAAAGACATAAATGATCATTACATAATAAAAAGGGGGGGTCAATTCATAAAAGAATATAGCATTCATAAATATATATACATCCAACATTAGTAATACATAACAGAATGTTAAATAAACATATTAATTTAATACTAACAGATCTGAAGGAACACATTGATAATGCAATAATAGAAGTAGACTCCTAAAAACAATCAAAAACAATTAATAAAGTGGCAATGAGTATATACCTATCAACAATTACTTTAAAAGTAAATAAATGAAATGTTCCAATCAAAAAAAACATAAAATGGATTAAAAAAACATAAAATGGATAAAAAAAAAAAAACAGATCCACTTATCTGCTGCCTAAAAAAGTCCCACTTCAGATCAAAAGACACACAGAGACTAAAAGTGAGGGATTAGAAAAAACATATTCCATGCAAATAGAAATAAAAAGAAAGGTGGGATGGCAATATACTTAAGATACAAAATAGTCTTTAGAATAAAGACTTTAAAAAGAGACAAAAACAGTATTACATAATGATAAAGAGGTCAGTCCAAGAAGAGGATATAATTCCCATAAATATCTACATACCCAACATAGGACTACCTAAATATATAAAGCAAATATTAACAAACATAAAGAGAGAAATTGACAGTGATACAATCATAAGAGAAGATTTAAATACCCACACTTATAACAACCAGAGAGAAAATCAACAAGGAAACAATGGCCTTAAACATTACATTATTTCAGATGACATTATTAGATATTTATAGAACATGTAGAACATCCAAACATGTAGAACATCCAAAATATGTAGAATACACATTCTTTTCAAGTGTACATGGAATATTCTCCATGATATATTGCAGGTTAGGCCACAAAACAAGTCTCAATTAATTAAAGAAGACTGAAATCATATCAAGCATATTTTCTGACCACATGGCATGAAACTAGAAAGAAACTATAGAGAAAAACTGGGGCGGGGGGGGAAGCAAAAACACATGGAAACTAAACAACATGTTACTAAACAGCCAATGAATAAAAAAGAAACTCAAACAAGAAATTAAAAAAGAAAATCCTGAGACAAAAACAAACAAACAAACAAACAAACAAACAAACCTACATTAAGAAACAAGAAAAATCCCAAATAAACAATCTAACTTTTCACCCCCAAAAAGACTAAAATAACAGGAACAACAACAACAAAACACATACACACAAAGTTAGTAGAAGAAAAAAAATAATAAAGATAAGAGTAGAAATAAACAAAAGACTAAAAAAAGAGTAGAAATAAACAAAAGACTAAAAAAAAAGTAGAAAAGATCAACAAAACTAAGAGCTAGTTCTTTGAAAAGATAAACAAAATTGATAAATCTTTATCCAGACTCATCAAGAATAAAAGAGAGAGTTCCCAAATAAATAAATAAAAAAAAAAGAGAAATTACATCTGACACCATAGAAATACAAAGGGTGTATTTCTATAGTATTTACATATTATGAACAAGTTCATGTCAACAAATTTGACAGTTTGGAAGAATGGATAAATTTCTAGAAATACAGTTTTTTAAGACTCAATCAAGAAGAAACAAAAAATGTGAACCGACCAATTACTACCAACAAAATCAAATCAGTAATCAAAAAACCCCCAATGAACAAAAGTCCTGGACTGGATGGCTTTACAAATAAACTTTACCAAACATTCAAAGAAGTAACATTTAGTTTTCTCAAACTATTCCAAAAATTTGAAAAGAAAGAAATGCTTCCAAACTCATTCTATGAAGCCAGCATCACCCTATTACCAAAACCAGACAGATGTTACAAAAAAAAAAAAAAAAAAAAATATATATATATATATATATATATATATATATATATATATATATATATATATATATATATATATGCCAATATCCTTGATGAACATAGAGGCAAAAATTGTCAACAAAATATTAGCAATCCAAATTGAACAATACTTTAAAAGCACTATTAATACTCCAATACTCCATGATCAAGTGGGATTTATTCCAGGGATGCAAGGATGGTTTAATATCCATAAATGAATCGATATGGTACATCACATCAACACAAGCAAGGATAAAAATAATATGATCACCTTAAAATATGCAGAAACAGAATTTGACAAAATTTAATGTCCATTTATGCTAAAATTTTCAACAAAGTGGATATAAAAGAAATATACCTCAACATAACAAAGGGTATATATGACAAACCCACAGCTAACAGTTTAGTCAGTGAAAAGTGCAAAGCTTTTCCTTCAAGATCATGAAAAAAAGAGACATGATCTCTCTCACCACTTTTGTTCTATATAGTATTGGAAGTCCTAGCCGGAACAATCAGAAAAAAAAAAAAAAAAAAGACATCCAAATTAGAAAGGAAGAAGTAAAATTTCACTATTTGCAGATGATATAACACTATATAGAAAGACTTTCCTATGACACCAAAAACTATTATAACTAATAAATAAATTTGGTAAAGTTGTGGGATACAAATTAATATGCAGAAATTGTTGGGTTTCTAATTATCAGAAGGTGAAATTAAGAAAAACAATTCAATTTACAAAAGCATGAAGAACAGTAAAATGCCTAGAAACAAATTTAACTAAGCAGGTGAAAAATCTGTATTCTGAAAATTATAAGACATTAAAGAAAGAAATTGAAGAGGACACAATTCATGGAAGAATATAGCACGCTTATGGATTAGAAGAATTAATTTGTTAAAATGTCCATACTACACAAAGGAATCTATAGATTCAATGCAATCCTTATTAAAATACAAAAGATATTCTTCTAAGAACTAGAACAAATTATCCTAAAATGTATGTGAAATCACAAAAGATCCCAAATAGCAAAAGCAAACTTGAGAAAGAAGAACAAAATAGGAGGTATCACAATCCCTTATTTCAAACTAAACAACAAAGCTATAGTAATCAAAACAGTATGGTATTAGCATTTAAAAAAAATCAGACACATAAATCAAAAAGCCTAGAAATAAAACCTCACTTATATAGTCAATTAATCTATGACAAAGAAAGCAAGAATACATACTGGAGAAAAGACGGGATATTCAACAAGTGGTGTTAGGAGTTTAAAGAACAGAATAAACAAACAAAACAAATAATCTCACAGATACAGAAACCAAACTAATGATTGCTAGATGAGAGAGGGGTTGGGGGAATGGGTGAGAAAGGTGAAGGGATTATGAAGTACAAATTGATAGTCAAAAAATAGTCACAGGGAGTTAAATACAATATGGGGGATATAGTCAATAATGTTGTAAAAACTATGCATGGTATCAGATGGGTATTAGACTTATCAAGGGGATCACTTAAATTATATAAATGCCTACCTGCTGTGCTGTATACTTGAAACTAATATAAAATAATATTGAATGTTAACTATAACTTAAAATACATATCTATATCTATATATCTCTATATATCTATATCTCTGTCTATATATATCTATATATGTGGTCATGGGATGTAAAGTACAGCATAGGGAATATAGTCAATAGTATTGTAATAGCTATGTATGGTGTGAGAGGGTTACTAGAATAGTTGGGGTGATCACATCATGAGGGGTGTAAATGTCTAATCATTATGTTGTTTTGTATACCTGAAACTAATACACATTAAATAAATAAATAAATGAATAAATAACATTTAAAAATCCAGTTGAAAAATGAGCAAAGAAACTGAACAGACATTATTCCAAAGAATATATACAAATTGACAACAGGTACATAAAATGATGCTCATTGTCACTAATCATCAGGGAAATGCAAATCAAAACCACAATGATATGCCACCTCACACCTATTAGAATGGCTTTTAGCAAAAGAAAAAGAGATAACAAGTGAAGATATGAAGAAAACGAAATTCTTATGCACTGTTGGTGGAATTTAAATTGGTACAGATACCATGAGAAATGGTATGGAGGTTTGTTAAAATTTTAAAAATAGAACTATCATATGATCTAGCAATCCCACTTCGGGATATGTATCTAAAGGAGATGAAGTTAGGATCTCAAGGAGATATCTGCACTCCACGTTCTTTTTTCTTTTTTCTTTTTTTTCCTTTTTTGCACTCATGTTCTTACAGCAACATTCTCAATAGCCAATGTGGAAACAACCTAAATGTCATCTATGGATGAAATGGATAAAGATGATGTCATTCTGTACATATATAAAATGGAATATTATTCAGCAGTGAGAAAGTAGGAAGTCCTACCATTTATGACAACTTGGATGAAACTTGATGTCATTAAATTAAGTGAAATAAGTCAGACACATAAAGATAAATACTGTATGATATCACTTATATGTGGCTTCTTAAAAAGCTGAACCCATGGAAACAGAGTAAAATAGTGGTTGCAAGGGTCTGGGGGTTGGTAGAAATGAGAAGATGTTTGTCAAATGGTCTAAACTTCTAGTTACAAGATGAATAAGTTCTGGGGACCTAATGGACAGTATGGTAAGTATGGTTCACAACACTGCAGCTAAAAGAGCAGATGTCCTTACCACACAAAAAAGGTAATTACGTGAGGTGATTTGTCAACTAACACTATTGTTTTAATCATTGTGCAATGTATAAGTGTATCAAATTATCACAGTGTACACCTTAAACTTATACAATGTTATGTGTCAATTATATATCAATAGATATGAAATTTTAAAAAGTGAAGGAGGTAAACACTGTCCTACACATCCTGCCCCCCCAAAAAAAATCATTATCAATAAATAAATATGCAAATAGCATATCATTATGCAATAAATATATTCTTTATATGTTTTTGTCATTATTTTGAAATGTAACAGGTCATTATTTTGAAAACTATAAAGAAAAAATATTTTCTGTGAAAATACTTTTACTTTGATGCAGCAATCACTATCATTGAAGTTATCTTTAAAAACAGTGATTCAATTCTTTCAGAAAAATTAAGAATAAATTTAGGAGTACTATGTGGCAAATTCCTGGCATGACTAGAGAGGGTTCATATGCATTTCTTACTTCTTTTCTATTAATCTTACTTTCTGGTTATATCATTCTCAAGAGATGGGGTAAAAGAGCTTGGTATTTCTTAATAAACCAGTCATTCTGAACATTGTTACTTAAGTTTTCCTTAAGTTTCCCGGTTACTTTTATTTCAGCTTCTGTGTAATTTCTTATGATTTTAGAAATCACATATACTTCAATCATAATAAGAACAATGATTATATATGTATATATAATCAAGATGGAGTGTTCCCTTGAGGAGTTGAAGTATTGAAAATCACATATGTTCATATATTATTTCTTCTGGTGTATACAGTAAGAAATACAAAATTATTTGTAAAAAATAAAGTCATATTGTGGTCACATGAATAATGTATAACACTTTACTTGAGAAGTTATATTTCTTAAACAAATCACTTCTTTTTTTTTTTAGTTCACATCAATATTTAGTGCGTTTACTTTCTCAAGGGATATTTTTTCTCTTTCATGATCCACAGGCCTTCATTAAAACTAATGTTTACAAAAAACAGGTTATAAAGAGTCATTTATGAATATATTCCTTTGCTCTTAGTATTTGTGAATAGTGCCCTTTAATGTAAGGTGAACAGAATATATATTATCCAAGTTATAGATTTTCAAATAGTGACTACATAATATAGGCATTATTTTAAAAGTATACGTGTGTTTGTATATATTTCTACATAATACATATTATGCCTAGACATATTTTTATTCTCATGTTATGTAACTTCCATCCTAATATTAATTTATAATCACATATTTCTAAATATTACATAAAAGTTCAGAGGTTAGATTAAAATTACTTTCCCTATTCTTCTCTTCCCTCACAAAAAAAGGCAATGGAAAAGTAAGGTTTAGCATTCATCACAAGTGTTAAAAAAGCACAACAAGGTAAATTAATAGACCCAAGTGTGAAGAAAATGATCAAATTAAAATGTGACTTATTGATTAGAATCCCTTAAGACCTAGTCATTAATGCACATGTATGACTTCGTTTTCATAATTAGCTAGCAAAAAGTATTTGTCCCCCAAGAACTTAGAAAAAATAAAATTTTCTTCTAAGAATTAAACTTCAAGAATAACATAATAAATCTTCTCAAAGGGGTGGAATGATTCTCAGACCAAGTACACATGATCTTATAATAATCTATTGACAGTTTTGACATAGCATAAGGAATAATGTGTCAAAGCAAGGTTGCTTAATCTAGAAAGTAAGATAAAAATAGAAGTTGTGCCCATCTATGGTAAGTAGTCCCCCAAACATTCCCCAATATTTCTGCCTCTTATAGTATTCAAATCCTTATATGACCAATAGAAAATGGCAGAAATGATGGTATGTCATTTTCAAGATTAGTTTGTGAAAGACTGAGGCTTCTGTCTTGGTGGCTACCCCTCTCTCTGTTCCTTGGATCTGGGGAAGTCATGTCATAAGCATCTCTATGGGGAGGTCCTCAGGTCCATGAGGAACTGAAACCTCCTTCTATCACTTTAGCCCCATTCAAGTCCTGATAGCCTACAGTCCTAGTTCATTGAGAGGCACTTCAGTCTTGAGACTAAATCAGAACCACCCAGCAAAGCCAATCCCAGATTCTTGACCCTCATAAACTGTGTGAGATAATATATATTGGTGGTTTTAAGCTGCTATGGTTTAGGGCAATTATACACCTATAGGTAAATAATACAACAAATAAGAATAGCAGCAGAGAGAGACCAACGGTCACTACATTTTGATTTCCAGACTCACTAATAAGGTTTTTTCCCTTAAGTAGAAAAGAATGTAAAGATTTTCCACCAATAAGTTCCAAGACATATTTCACATGAATGACTCCACGTGTCCTACAGTGTCATGCAGTTTAGACTGCCATTAAGCAATCCATCAACGTAATTCCTTTTATCCTGGTTTAATATTCACTAAGCCACCCTCTGACTGATTTGATTTTCCAAGAGTTCTGATTACAAAGAAACTGCACTGAGTATGCTAGCATGAGTATTTCAGTCACTGGGAAAGCTACTCTCCCATCTAAATTAAATTGGCAATCTGATTTTAGGCATTTTTATTGAGAGACTAGTTAATATGAATGTGCCATTGAGAGAGTCTTCCTTTGAAGTGCTGTGAAACTTGGGATTCTGAGCCTAAAATAACGGAAAACCAGACCATCAATTCACAAAACTTGATGTGTTGATGAAAGTGATATCTTCTTGGCCACAAAGACCACAAGTTTTTTGCAGGTGATGCTTTCCTTGAAACCAGCATTTGGGTGTGTGTGTGAGAGAGTGCCTCCTGGCTTAATAGCAACAGGATAAAAGAAATTCCCTATCTCTGAAATCAAGTATTTGTTCACATCATAATCCCATTTCATAACATGGAAGCTCCATGAAGAAAGGGACTTTGTCTTTTTCACTCGTTGATATATCCTGTGCCTGTCACAGTAGGCAAGCAGTGAATATTTGTTGAATGAACATAAACTTAAATGCTTTTCAGACATTCTTCTGGTTCACTACTCAGCGCTCTCCATTGTTCATATAAGACATTGTATATCTTCTTTAATTTCCTCAAATTTCTAATAGTGAAACATATCTTAGTAAATGACTTGTCACCTAGTTCACCAAGAAAATGTGAATTTTCAAAGGGAAGTTCTCTTAATTTCCTGCCACAAAATCTATATCAACTTGTATCAACACTGAGACAAACTAACACGTCCTAAAAACCACTCCATATTCATACATACAAGTACATAGGTACCTAATTTGGTTAAATCAGTAGATTCTTGATTTATTCCTAATTTCAGTGGGAAATCTTCTACTATGTCACAATTTAGCACCATATTGATTTTAGCTTTGTACACATAACTGAAAATGAATTAAATCTCTAGCCCTCCTATACTGAAAAATTTTAATCAGAAAACAGATTATTCTGTTTTAACAAATTATTTAACATTGTTTCTAAGTTTTACAATAACATATTCTGGCCAATAAATTTCTAGGTCAAAGAGTACATGTCTTTTTAAATAATGAAAGATATTGTCATATTACACTAAAGAAAGTTCCACCACTTTACAATATCACTACTATTTTATGGCAGTATGTATATACATATCCACTAGATATTATAAAACTTTGGCCAAACTGTTAGGGGAAAATTTATCTTTGCATGAGTCTTTTATTTTATGTATTTTTCAATTAAATGTGAAATTGGCTACTTTTTTGTATGTGTATAATCCATTTGTATACTTTTTCAGTAAGATGTTTGTTTTTTAAGGTATTAAAAATTATTTCTGTTCATCTCCTAATTATTGCTTTGTGTAAACTCATTTTATAAAATTAATTTCTTAATTAAAAAAATTATTTGTCATTACACTATGACTCTTTTATATTATATCCCTAGATATTTTGCTAGTTTTTTTAGTATTTTGTAATTATATAACATGTCAATTTATGAAAACATAAAATTATAAACTATATGAATAAAAGAGCACCCGACTGAGAATGCTCTTCAGCTCTTCTGGACAACCAAGATGGCGCAGTGAGTAAATGCTATGTTTACCTTTTCTCACAACCACATCAAAATTACAACTAATCTACAAGACAGCCATTATTGAGAATGGCCTAAAATCAAGCTGAACTGAAGCCTTTCAACTAAGGACTTGCAAAAGAAACCACCTCCAGATTGGTAGGAGTGTCAGGGACGCAGAACGGGCTGGTCCCACCCGCATGTGAACATTAAAGATCGGGATGGCTATTTCGGTGGTGGTGGTCCCCCCATCCACTAAAGGAGTGAGAGATATTAGCCCCACCCCAGCCCAGTGTTCCAGTACCAGGGAGAGAAGTCTCTATAATTTTTGGTTGTGAAAACAGCGGAGATTGTCACTGAGTGAGACTGAGTGCAGCTGCACTCCCAGGTGCTCCTCTTAAAGGGACTTACCCACCAGTGAAATCACTCGTTCTGAGCTCCAGCATTGGGGCAGCAGCCGGAAAGTAGGCAGGGACAAATGGTGGGGAATTGAGCTGTCTGGCTTGGGATAGGGGCTGGAGAGGCAGCTTTCTCCTGGACAGGGGAGCTGATGGAGGCCATTGTTTCTTTGTTGAACACCCCCCCCTCCAGCATGCAAAAATAGGTGGCCACCATTTCTAAATCTCTGCCTTTCATTCACCCCATCCTGGTGATTCGAGACCCCACCCCGTCCAACATTCAGGCACACCCTTTCAGTGGCTTTCTCATGCAGACTGCCTGCTTTGGCTCAAGCTGCAGACTTTCCTAGGATATCTCAAAGGTTCACGGAATCCAGACAAGCAGGATCTGGCTTGAGTGAATCCTGTACCTCTGGCTGAGGAGCCCTAAGCCAGCACTAGTGGCAGCTGGTCTTGGCCTCTAAAGGTGCTTCCAGGCACAGCACAGGCAGCAGCTATCAGTGGATTTCTTTCTGGCTTCAGCAAGGTGGCCCCAGGCAGGACACAGGCTGTGGCTGAAGTAGACTTCCAAAGTGGTCCTGGGGCTGACGCACCCAGTGGTCAGCTTCAAAATGAGCTGGAGCATCACCTAGCCATCTCCAAGTACAACACACACAAGGAGTAGATTGAGAAGGCACCAGAGTCCTGCTGAGGCAGGTCTTGTTCTGTAGGGTCAGGCCCTGCACTACAACTCCTCCACTGTAGTCAAGTCCAGTCCTCACAACCATTGAGCCCAAGGGTCAGTCCCTCCACTTGATGTGCAGTTATCAACCAAGGCTCAACTACAAGAGGAGGCACACACAACCCACACAAGGCACACACCTGGAGCTCAGGTGACTAGAAAGACTGCACCACTGAACCCCACAGCACACCTACTACATAAGGCCACTCTACTAAGACAAGAACACATATCAGCCCTATCTAATACATAGAAACAAACACAGGGAGGCAGCCAAAATGGGGAGACAAAGAAACAGGTCCCAAATGAAAGAATAGAACAAAGCTCCAGAAAAAGAACTAAGCAAAACGGAGATAAGCAATCTATCAGATGCAGAATTCCAAACACTGGCTATAAGAATGCTCAATGATCTCATAAAAATGGAGGTAGAAACCATAAAAAAGAGCCAGTCAAAAATAAAGGATACAATAATGGCAATGAAGAATATATTACAGGGAATCAACAGATTAGATGAAGCAGAGGATCCAACCAGCGATGGAGAAAGTAGAAGAAAACATCCAACCAGAACAGTAAAAAGAAAACAGAATCCAAAATATTGAGGAGAGTTTAAGGGGCCTCCAGGACAATATCAAGTTTACCAACATTCACATTATAGGGGTACCAGAAGGAGAAGAGAGAGAGCAAGGAATTGAAAACCTATTTGAAGAAATAATGACAGAAAACTTCCCTAACCTGATGAAGGAAATGGACATACAAGCCCAGGAAACAGAGTCCCAAACAAGATAAACCCAAAGAGGCCAACACCAAGACACATCATAATTAAAATGCTGAAAGTTAAATACAAAGAGAGAATCTTAAAAGCAGCAAGAGAAAAAGCAGTTAGTTATCTACAAGGGAGCCTCCATAAGACTGTCAGCTGACTTCTCAACAGAAACTTTGCAGGAAAGAAGGGAGTGGCAGGAAATATTCCAAATGATGAAAAACAATGACATATAACCAAAATTGCTCTACCCAGCAAGGCTGTCATTTAGAATTGAAGGACAGATAAGGTGCTTCCCAGACAAGAAAAAGCTGAAGGAGTTCATCACCACCAAATAGTATTACAAGGACTCTTACAGGGACTCCTTTCAGATGACAGGGGGATTAAGCATGGGTGAAAGGGGAAGGAATTAAGAAGAACAAATTGGGTATTATACAGTAGTCATAGGGATGTAGTTTATAGCATAAGGAATATAGTGAACAATATTGTAATAACTAGGTATGGTGCCAGATAGTTACTAGATTTATCAGGGTAAATCTAGATAGATGGGAATGGGGTTGGGGTCAGGGTGAAAAAGGTGAAGGCATTAAGAAATATAAATTGATAGTTAATATAGTATGGAGAATATAATCAACAATGTTGTAAAGATTATGTAAGGTGCCAGATGGGCACTGGATTTATCAAGGGGATCACGTCATAGACTGTGTAGATGCCTGACCAATGAGCTGTACACCTGAAGAGCTAAAGTAGAATAACTAAATATATTGGTACATATAGTCATGGGATGTGGAGTACAACATAGGGAAGAGAGTCGGTATTGTAACAGCTATATAAGATGTCAGAGAGGTGGTGGCTTGGGGGTGGGTTATCTCTTTATGAGGGGTTTAAATGTCTAACTATTATGTTTGCTTTGTACACCTGAAACTAATAAAAAATAAATAAAAAAGCACCTAACTTCATAACTATTTTGTACCTACATATTATATTATATTATATTATATTATATTATATTAATTATATTATATTGTATTATAATTATAAAGACCCCATCTTATATCACAGTAAAATAAGACTGTGTCTTATATTAATTTTTGCTCCAAAATACACATTAGTGCCGATTGTCTGGCTAGGTCTTATTTTTGGGGAAACACGGTATTTATAACATTAGTATGCTATATGCTAAATTTTTGTAGATATCTTTAAAGTAATTTGAGGCTTACCCTTCACTTAGAATTTTTTTAATCAAAAGAGGAGTTATGATAAACTACCAAATGTTATTTCTGTACCTATTTAAAATATTACATGATTGTCTCCCTTATTTTGTTACTGTGGAACTGTGGTTAATTTTTAAATGTTAAAGCAACCTCAAATTTTCTGGAATAACCCCAACTTGTTCCTCAAATCTCATCTTTTTCTACATTGCTTGATTAATTTGATAGTATTTTGCTTTGAATCCTCACATCCTTATCTATTAGCGTCACTAAGTTGTAGATTTTTAAAATTTTCTATCCAGGTTTTGTTATCAAGATTATGCATAAAGCAAGGCAGGAAATTTTCTATTTTTCTACTCTCTTTAATGTTATTTATTTTATAAAATTTTCATAAATTCAAAGATAAATTATCTAGATCTACTTTTTATACATGGGAGGTATATGTATGTGAAGAGTTTAATTATGGATCCAATATTTTTGCTATATATAAGACTATTCATATTTTCTATTTCCTCTTGTATTGGTTTTGGTGACTTGATTTTTAAAGGAAAATGTCCATCAAATTTATATTGTCAAATTCACTAGCAAGTGTTTGTTCAAGGCTTTATTATCTTAATTCTTGCAGAAACTGTACTACTGTTTCCCTTTTCATTTCTGATATTGGTAAACTTTAGTTTTTTCCTTTCTCTGGACAGAAGTTGATACATTTTAATAGTGATTTCAACAATGCTACTTTTGACTTGGTGGATTATCTCAATTGTATGTGTAGTTTCTATTTTATTATTTTCTCTTGCTATATTATTTTGTCTACTTTCTACTACATTTATGTTTTTCTTCTAATTTCTTGAGATATATATTTAGAAATTTGATTTTCAGGCTTTATTCTTTTCTAATAGATACATCAAATAGATCATTCTGTTTCTCCTTAGATGAAGAAAGCCACAAGAAAACATTACTCCAACACAAACAGTGAGAAAAGTCATAACTTTTTTTTAGCCATTAAGAGAGCTAAGGTCAAAAGCAACCAGATTAACTGAATTTCAAAAGGTTATAAACTCCTCTATGGAGATACAAATATAAACTATTTTACCTTTTACAGAGCACTGGAGGCAGAGAGAGCCACTGGGGACCCACAGAATTCATTCAATGTGGACCCAAGAAGAAATTTTTCTGCTGAGGTCTATTCCCTATGGTCTATCAGGGACCCAAATTTTATGAATAACAGGAGTCTAGGGGCCATTTTCTGACAAGAGCTCTTCATGTACTGTATAAACTGGGAAGAACCTGAGATTGAACTCTCGGTTTCCTGCACTATACCCCACTATTTTACTATCTGAGTCAACAACTTTAGGGAAATCCTAGTTTCATCTTTCTACCAACGTACTGAGACCTGTCCTATCCCATCAGAACTGCACAATTTGTATTTTTTGCACATATATGAATCAATTAGAATTACACAATTTGGATACCTCATTTACATGAAATGGACCTAATTGAGAACCTGGGCAGGAACTTTCACTATAAAAGGCAGCCTCCCCTTTGTCTCAGTGGAACAAAATTTAGGTTGCTACCTGAATGTGTTTCCCAGGCTGCAGCTCCTTTTTGCTCAAATAAATGCTTTTTATTCTTTATTACAGTCTAAAATTAATTTTGGTTTATACCACCTTAGGGGAGTAAGAAGAAAAATAACAATTTCATGAATCCATAATAGCTGGAATAGTGTGACAGTTTAGAATCCCTGAGAGTCCCAACAAAAGTGGAGACTTCCCTGTCTCACATCACTGTTTCCTGGCTCTAACCCTAGGCTCCCAGGTGCAGAGCAGGAGGCCTCAGTGAGTCCCCTTTCTTTGGGCAAGCCTGAAACACCAGCCACTTCCTGGAACCTGCTCTCTTAAAAAGCAAAAGACTTCAGCTGTACAAGGAGAGGCAGGAAACACTCACCACTAGGATTCAAGAAAAGGTCTATTCTGCCATAAGAAAAGATGAAGAAGTACCATTTGCGACAACATGAATGGATCTTGAGATTATTATGCTAAATGAAATAAGTCAGACAGAAAAACTCAAAGACTGTATGATTTCACTGGTATGTGGTATATAAAACTGAAAACAACAAAGGAACAAGACAAACAAATGAAGAAACAAATACTCATAGACACAGACAATACTTTACTGGTTACCAGAGGGGAAGGGGGAAGGGGGTGGTAGATGAAGGTAAAAGGGATCAAATATATGATGATGGAAAGAGAACTGACTCTGGGTGATGAACACACAATGTGATTGTCATGCAGGGTCTCGGGTCCGCTACCCGCACAAGAACGCAGGACATGGTGAGGCCAAAAAGGAACACCAGTGGAGCCATAGATAGGAGAGTCATACCACTATACTCTCTCTGGAGGCTGGGTTGGAGACACAGGAAGCAGGAGCCATACGATGCGTAATCTGCCATCTGCTTCTCTGCCAAACAACCAACCTGCTGGCATTGCCATGGCAATTATATCAGCAGCTAATGGCTAACTGGTTACCACTGATGGCCAACCAGCGACCGCGGATGGCCATCTAATAACTGAGCCAGCACCTTTCCACGTGAGGCCAACAGCCTGGAAAACTGCTTTCTGGGACTCTGTCCCCACAGTGATATATAGATGATGTATTACAGAATTGTACACATGAAATCTATGTAACTTTACTAACAATTGTCACCCCAATAAACTTTAATTTAAAAAAATACTGGAAAAAAAAAACAAAGAAAGAAAAGATCTGCTGAATGGTGAAGGGGTAGAAGCAAAAGCTGTCTGCCCCTTGGGAATGGAAAAGCAACACTGTCATGCCTGCTTTCAGGAAGGGGAAATTACTACTGAGGGGAAGCTGACAAGTAAAAGCTGCCTCCACTTAAGTGGGAAACAAGAATACCCATCTATCCACACCAAAAGCCCTGAACAGAGAAACAAACAGCAATCCCGCCCACCACCAGTCCCAGGCAAAGGTATATTGCTACAGAGAGAGCAGTAAAGCATGAGCCAAGTGCCCCTGGAGGTAGGGCAGGAAGCCTGACAGAGCGCGGAAGCCTGCACTGCACTGATTCAAAGCACATGTGTGCTATCACTGGGGGAGGCCAGGGACCTCTCTCAAGCAGGCTTAAAGGGACATTTAGGGAATAGTGTTTATATCAGAAAATAAGAAAGGTCTCAAATCAACGAATTCAGCTTCTTCTTAAAAATAAAGAGGGCAAACTAAACCCAAATCAACAGGAAAAAAAGGGAAATATTAAGATACAAGCAGAAATCAATGAAATAGTAAACAGGAAAAAAACAAAACTCAATGAAATACAAAGTTGGCTCTTTGAAGAGGGATCGATAAAATGGATAAATCTCTAGCCAGACTGACTAAGAAAAAAGAGAGAAGACAAAATTGCTATTTTCAGGAGTAAAAGCTGGACTGGGTTGCTACAAATCCTACAGGCATGAAAGGATAACATGAGAATGTGATACGCAGTTGTATGCAAATAAATTCTTTGAAAGACAATCTAGCAAAGCTCACTCAAGAAGAAATATATAAATAAATAATTCTATGTCAGTTAATGAAATTGAAGACAGAGTGAAAATGTTATCACACATGTAACTCCTTGCCTGGATGCCTGCTTTGTGAATTCTGCATTGACAGAAGGAATAATCCTAATTCTACCTACAGTTTTCCAAAAAATAGAGAAGGAAATACTTTGCATCTCATTTTAAAGAGGCTAACCTTACCCTGATACCAAAATGAAAGACGTGACAAAACAATAGGTCAATATCTCTTATGAACATAGATGCAAAATCCTTTAAAAAAACACTAACAAAAAAAATTCAGCAATTATAAAATCGATTATATATTATTATCAAGTAGTTTATCCACCAGAACAAAATGACATCTAGATGAAAAATTGTAAAATTAAACATCTACATTACAAAGGAAAAGAATCTCAAACCAATAACTTCATAATCTACCTTAAAAGAAAAAAACTAGAAAGAGAAGAGGAAATAGAACTCAAAGTAGAAAGAAATAATAATTATAAGACCATAAAAAAAGAAAAAAACAAAATCAATAGAGAAAATTCAGTAAAATTAAAAGCTGGTTCTTTGAATCTATCAATAAAATTGATAAACTTCTAGCCAGAATAATTGGGAAAAAGGAGAGATGACAAACTACCAATATCAAAAATGAGATGGTAACATCATTACAGATTCTATAGGTAGTTAAAAGATAACATGGAAATATTATGAAGAAAATTTTGCCAATATACTTGATAGTTGAAGTGACATGGTTAAATTCCTTGAATGACAAAGTACTAGCGCTCACTAAAGAAAAGTTAAATATCATGAATTGATCTATATCTAGTAATTAATTGGAATTTATAGTTTTTAAAAAAAGTTCTCACAAAGGAAACTCTAGGTCCAGATGGATTGACTGGTAAATTCTATATTTTAGGAAGTAATACCAAAATTATACATACTCTTCCAGAAAAATGAGGAAAATTGAATACTTTCCAATTTATTATATGAGGTCAGCATTACTGATACCAAAATTAGACAAACAAATTATTTTTTAAATAGGAAATAGACATGAGCATATATATCACCAAAGATGATATGCTGAGGAAAAATAAGCAGAGGAGAAGTACTTAGTATCGTTAATCATTAGGGAAATGTAAATTAAAACCATAGTCAGATAGTGTTAAATAACCACTATAACAGCTAGAATTAAAAACACTACCTATACCCAGTGTTGATGTGGATATTCAACATCTAGAACTATCATACAATAGTGGTCGGAATGTACAATCATACCATCACTTTGCAAATCAATTTGTCAGTTTCCTAAAAAGTTTAAACACACCATCTATTGACCCAGAGATCCTACTCCTAGGCATTTCAATAGAAGTGAAAGCTTGTGTCCATTCAAAGATTTGTACATGAATGTTCATAGCAGTCTTATTTGTAATAGCTAAAGAATGGAAACAATTCAAATGTCTATCAACAGTGAATAGATAAAAATATTTTGGTTTGTCAATACAATGGAACAGTGCTTAGCAATAAAAAGAAATTGATAATACATATAACAACACGGATAAATCTCAAACTAATTATGCTAAGAACAGAAGTCAGACAAAAAAGATACATACTGTATGCTTCTATTTATATAACGTTCTAGAAAATGATCACAGATCTTGAATAACAAGAAGCAGATTATTCAGTGTTTGCCTGGGGATGAGGGGGACAAGCGGGGTAATGGTGGGGCATGATAAAACTTTGAGGGGTTTGCTAAATATGCTCATTATCTTCTTTGTGCTGATGGTTTCATGAATATATATATATATACATATATATATATATATATAAAAATTTATTAAATTGTACAATTTAAATATATGCATTTTATTACGGCAATTATATTTTGATAAAGCTACAAAATAAATAAAGCTATTAAAAATATATCTCCAACTCTGATTGTGGTTTTACCCATATCTTCCTTGATTTTAGTCAACTTTTGCTACTTCAAAAGTATGTTATTAGGTTGATTCAATTCTAGGATAGTTTCATTTTCCAGTTGAATTGACTCTCTAATCATTATGAAATGTCTCTATCTTTTGTAATGCTTCTTGCCTTAAAATTTCTTGGTTTGATATTTATATAAACACTAGAGAGTTTTCAGTTAGTGTTTGATATATATATATCACACACACACCAGGGGTGCCAATAAATGTATACACATTTTAAAATAGGGTCAACGTTGTGCAAGTAATAGTTTGCTGTAAACAAAAGTGTCTGGATGCTGACAGTAACCATTTTGAGCACCTCTTGTAATTGCAGAAGTCATACTTGACTTGTATTCATCTTTTGTTATCGGTATATACTGAGTATTAAAATTTTAATATTTTTTCCTTTTTTAAAATGTGTGTATATGTACCATCGTTTTATTTCAAAGCAATGTAGGGTCTTAATATTTAAAATCATCCTTGTAAATAGCGTATAGTTAGGCATTTTTAATCCAGTATTAGAATCTTTGTTTTGTTTTTAAATGGAAGGGATTAGTCCATGCACATTTAATTATGTAAATACTGACATAGTTTGGATTAAATACTGATATAGTTTAATACTATAATAATATAATTTAATACTGATATAGTTTGTCCATCATGATTTTCTTCCTTGGCTCTTCCTTGGCTCTGGATGATTGGCTCTGAATCATCCCTATCTTGAATCTTCCCCAGATCTAGTGCACAATGGACCAAGATAAGATTATACAAAGTTTCCTTTCTTTGTATAATCTTATTCAGTAAATCTCAAAAGAATAGAATGAGCAGAAGTGGAAACTTTGAGAGTCATGTAAAAGAAAGAGAACTTGCAGATAAACACGAAAAAGATCATGCCCCATGGAGTGATCCCAACAGTGATATATTGGCCATGATTTCTTTAGCTCCTACTATATAGGTAACTCCCATATAACACAGTTGTTAGGTTCCTAAAAAATCCTGTGATATGCGAATCCATGTTATACGAAACAAAGAAGTAGTACAAGAAAGGGGATTAGGCTCCAAAAATTAAAAAAAAAATACTATTATATTTTTATAATTAAGAGAAATATCTTTATTAAAGCAACTTTCACCAAAAGTATAACGTATTAATATGTACTAAATAATGTTTTCTTCATCATTACTACTAAGCACCATTAACCAAGGGCTTTTTCTTTTTGACAAGATATCTTCAGCCTCTGAACTTAGTACTCCACGAACAAAATAGATTTAAAATTCTAATAAATTTTAAAATTCGGCAGTCAAATATAATAGGACATCCACACTTGAATGAAAAATTTCAAATGATGTATCTTTTGCTCTTAAAAGCTCTTATTACACTCCATGTTGTTCGGGGATTTCTCTAATTCTCAAACTGTGTTAGAGTGAAACAGTGTTCTAGGACGCTGTGTTGTTCGAGGGTTTTCCCCAATTCTCGGACCGTGTTAGAGCGAAGCCGTGTTATAGACGTGCTGAGTTATGTAAAGGTTACCTGTATTCTAATGAAGGCTCCAGGCATTTCAAACCTTAACAATAACTAGTGTTTTAAATCTTAACAGCAACTGTAATTGGCAAGTATTATTATTGTCCTTCTTTATAGATACAACAATTGAAACACAGTTATTAAATAATTTTCCAAAGGTCACAAAACTAACAAATGATTGAACTAGAAATTGAATCATGATCTGTCTAATTTTAGAACCAACCACAATCTTTTCACTACTTCATTTTGCTATAATAAGACATTTTGAGAAATGATTGGAGGACAGGCTATTTTATCAATTAGAAAGCAAAATGATATTTTACAGAAAAAATACAAAAAATCAAAAGTTCTTGCATATATTTTGCAAAAATAAAGCATATTAGAGAAGGTACAGAAAGATGGTATTATCAGTTACAATAAAATAAAATTGCACTTATGAAAAAAATATTAAAAAGCAGAGGTCCTTGCATATAACTTCCATAGCTAAGCACTAACTGTGTCATCAATGAAGTAGAAAGTTTTCTGAAACTCATATTTCTTAGCTACAAAATGACACAAATTATCTATTCCTCAGGTTCTTTGAGCCCATAATTATATTTATATCTACTTCCAAATTCTTACACACACACACACACACACAAGTTCTGATAATTATTAGGTTGGTGCAAATGTAATTGCAACTTAAAAGATTAAAAATAATCGCAAAACCCATGATTACTTTTGCACCAACCTAAGAACTTGTTGCAACGATGTTGGTAACCATTTTGAAATCAGAGGGATTATTTATTATGAACTTGTACCAATTGGACAAAACAGTTAACCAAGTTTACTATTTGGGAGTGCTGAAAAGGCTGCATGAAAAAGTTAGATGACCTGAACTTTTCACCAACAATTCATGGCTCTCGCATCATGACAATGCACCAGCTCACACGGCACTGTCTGTGAGGGAGATTTTAGCCAGTAAACAAATAACTGTATTGGGACATCCTTCCTACTCACCTGATCTGGCCCTCAATAACTTCTTTCTTTACCCGAAAATAAAGGAAATATTTAAAGGAAGACGTTTTGATGACATTTAGGACATCAAGAGTAAGATGAAGACAGCTCTGATGGCTCTTCCAGGAAGAGTTCCAAAATTACTTTGAAGGGTGGACTAGGCACTGGAATTGGTGCGTAGCTTCCCAAGGCGGGTATTTCGAAGGTGCATAGTGATATTCAGCAATGAGGTATGTATTAGTTTGGTGCAAAAGTAATTGCAGTTTTGGCAATTGTTTTTAACCTTTTAAACAGCAATTAATTTTGTACCAATCTAAACAGTACTTTTTCTAGGATGAGTTGGCAAACATAATTGTCCAACCTTGTGTGTGTGTGTATCTTTCTTTTTTTTAATAACAGAAATAAATGTAAATAATGCAACATGTTTCTGGATAAATAATATAAAGCTCTAATCAAAGGGAAATTAGTTTTATGAAATAAATCCAAGACAAATGGGCTTCTAAGTAGGAAATCTTTGAATAACTATGAAACAGCACATTCATTAGAAAAGAGTAACTGATTTGTGGTCTTTGGAAAAACAGATAGGAACAAATCATATAAAAAATGTAAGCATTTTCTTTGAGAAGAACACAATTTACTAGATATATCATGCAGAAAGCAGGGTTCTCCTAAGGTGGCACAGTAATGCCCATTTATCCAAATAATTAAAATGAATTTTTAGATTATAAACTATGAAGTAGTAAAAATAATTTTTGCAACAAAAATTTATTAAACATATTAGTTTTGTATTGCTACTTTAACAAGTGACCACAAACTTAGTTGCTTACAATGACATAAATATTTTGTTATAGTTCTGGAATCCAGAAGTTTTAAATCAGTTTCACTGGACAGAGTCAGTGTTGACAAAGCTGCACTTCCTTCTGGAGGCTCTAGGAGACGATCTCTTTGCCTTTCTTAGACTCAGGGAAATGCCTGCATTCCTTGGCTGGTGACTCCTTCCTCACCTCACTCCAACTTCATCATCATGACATCACCCATGTCCTACTTCTGGCCTTCTTTTCATTAGGACCTTTATGATGATATTTATGGCCCATCAGGATTATCCTAGATGCTTATGGGTTGGATTGTGTCACCTAAAATTCAGGACCTTGGAATAGGACTTTATTTAGAAATTGGGTCATTGCATATTGTAATAAAACAGATGAGATAATTAGGGTGGGCCCTAATCCTATATGACTGATGTCTGTATAAAAAGGGGAAATTTGGACAGAGAGACAAAGACCAAGCACACTGGGAGAACTCCAGGTGATGACGAAGGCAGTGATCAGGGTGATGCTTCTACCGTCAAGGAATACCTACGACGGCCAACAAAGCACCAGAAGTTAGGGGGCGGCCTGGAACAGACTCTCCTCACGGCCCTCAGAAGGAGCTTAGCCTGCCAACACCTTGATCTCAGACTTTGAGACTCCACAATTGTGAGATAATAGGTTTCTGTTGTTTAAGCCACCTAGTGTGGGGTATGTCATTTGCCTTAGCAAACTAATACAAGGATGATTTCCCATTTCAGGTCCTTAACTTAATCACACCTGCAAAATCCCTTTTGCCATATAAGGTAACATTCATAAATTCCAGCAATTAAGGAGCAGATATATTTGGAGAATTGTCTTTTAACCTACCGCAGGTGCTTATTGTCATGCCATCTTCTACATCGAAGGACATAGATTAAATAAAACATATTCCCTTCCTTCAAGACTCATTATTAACCTAGTGCAAGTATCTAAGTGTCACATGGAGTTTTTCAGGACCTTCTATGTACTCCTGTACAATATGTGTAATATTTTACAGAGAAAAAGTAAAGTAAATGCAGCTTGAGGGAGGCAAGCTTCCTGTATCACAAAATTATTCCTTGCTAAAAATCTTGGTACTTTTAACTTAATCCATTTTCCAGATTAAACACATTTCATGAATTTAAAAATACTATTATTTTTACATAGGATAGGATAAGTTATTTGCTTGTATTCCAGAATAATAATTTATAATTAAGAGTATATCTCAATAAGCGATTCAGAATTTTACATAGAAAATAAAACAATTTATTGTTGTATGACAATATGGCACAATGATAGTATTCCCAGAAAGATACCACTTTCCCCGAAAAATAAGAGCTAGCCACACAATCAGCTCTACTACATCTTTTGAAGCAAAAATTAATATAAAACCCAGTATTATATTTATATTATATTATATTATATATATATATTATATTATATTATATTATATTATGTTATATTATATTATGACACGGTCTTACATTATAGTAAAACAAGACCAGGTCTCAGATTAATTTTTGCTCCAAAAGACGCATTACAGCTGATTGTCTGGCCAGGTCTTATTTTCAGGAAAATACAGTATAGTCTTGGCACATTCTATATTATAGACATGGAGAGTTTGCATATATTTACATAAATACCAGGGAAGGTCACTTCAAGAAATATAAACCTGTCAGACGTCATCAAAATGGCGGCGTGAGGTGAGCCTCTGTAAAACTGCCCTTGAATTTACAACTAATCAAACAACAATAACTCCACAAAGGACTCACTGCAGAGCAGACAGGCAAGATGAAGAGACCCACTAATGAATTCACCTAAAGGTGGGAGAATCGCGCAAGCAGGGGAGGAGGGAAGGGAGAAGTGCGGAGATGGCACCGCGCAGGCGCAGGACGCAGACCTAGCTCAGTGCTCTAAGCTCACTGCATCCCAGAACTACCGCAGCTGCAGGAGAGGGAAGAACTCAGAATGCTAGGGCTCCGCTTATGGCCCACAGGGCTGAGGGGCACACATAACACGGCTGAACCTAATGCTCACGGCAGAGACCTTGGAGAAAAGACTGAGGGAAAAAGGCTGAAAACGGTGGTTTAAGCCCTCACTGCCGAGCAGAGAATGGAAGCCTTAGGCACTGAGACTAGCCACCTCCTCCCTACCCTCCCAGAGCTCACCTCGCCCCCACCAACCCGGTGCTAGAAGCTGAACAGTAGCAGTGTCAGATCAAAAACACAGAATATTTGCTATTCTGAGAACTGTGGACCACAGACACAGATTTGCAGCCCAACTGGTTCCAGCAAAGGGAAGGGAGCTGTGGAAGCAGGACCAGCTGTGGAGGTGGTCGCCCCCATTGATCTGGGCCACCTCTCACAACTCACCCCGCCCCTGGCCCCACCTATCTGGGCATATCCCTGCAGGAGTAAACAGAACTGCTGAAACATATGGGCTCTGAATCTGGTGCAGAAAGAGCTTTGAAACTTCAAAAGCTCTCCTCATCCCCACAGGGATGTGGCGTCCTATGACTCAAGCGAACTGTTAACAGAGGAGAAGCCCGTTTCCCAGGGAATCCCCCCATTGTGTGAAAAACTGGAATAGAGCAGAGAAAACATAGCATGACTGTGTGAGAGAGGGGAAAAAAGGCTGCAGTAGGAGAGAAAATAAAACACTCTACCAAGAAGTACTGGATAACAAAACAAAGACCTCTTCCTATCAACCTGTTGAAGAAGACACTACTGTAGATGTCTCGGAAGAGAAATAATAAATCAGTAATTGCCATGAATAACGAAGGCAACAAGACAGCTCAGAAAGAAAGTGAAAAGTCTCCAGAAAATGAACTTAAAGATATGGAAATATGTGACTTAAATGACAGAGAATTCAAGATTGCACTTCTGAAAAAACTCAACAAGATGCAAGAAAACACAGAAAGGCAGTTTAATGAACTCTAATGAACTCAGAAACACAGTTAAAGAACACCATGAACATTTTACCAAAGAGATTGAAATTTTAAAAAACAACCAAATAGAATTTCTGGAGATTAAGTACTCAATAGAAGAAATTAAGAATGAAATAACCAGCTTAGGTAGTAGAGTTGACCAGATGGAGGAAAGAATCAGTAACATCGAAGATAAAAACCTGGAAATTACAAAGATGGAAGTAGAAAGAGACCTGAGACTTAAAAGAAATGAAAGAACTCTACAAGAACTTTCTGTCTCCATCAGAAAGAGCAATATAAGAATAATGGGCATACCAGAAGGAGAAGAAAGTGAGAAGGGAACAGAGAATATATTCAAACAAATTGTTGATGAGAACTTCCCAAACTTCTGGACAGAACTGGATCCTCAATCCAAAAAGCAAATAGAACACCTAATTACCTCAATACCAACAGGCCTTCACCAAGGCACATTGTATTGAAGCTGTCTAAAATCAACGACAAAGAAAGAATCCTCAAGGCAGCCAGGGAAAAGAAGACGGTAAACTACAAAGGAAAGCCCATTAGATTATCATCAGATTTTTCAGCAGAAACTGTACAAGCCAAGAGGGAGTGGACCCAAATATTCAAACTATTGAAAGAGAGTAATTATCAGCCAAGAATAATATATCCAGCAAAGATATCCTTTAGATATGAAGGAGGAATAAAAACCTTGCATACAGAAGCTGAGGGAATTTTCTAATACATGACCTGAACTACAAGGAATACTAAAAGAGGCTATTCGACCACCATCAACACGGACAGTTTGTAGCAACATAAAAAGGGGGAGAGTAAAGGCCTGAACCAGAATATGGGAATGGAGAAAGTAAGCGTGCTGAAGAAAATGGAATACTCTAAATATCAAACTTCCTTTTACATAAATTTAAGGGTAACCACTCAAAAAAATCCAGAACTGAAATATATACTGTAATGAAAGAAGAAACAGAGGGAAACATCGTAGAATACCACCACATAGAAAAAATAGACAACAACAAAAAGGCAAAGAAACCTTGGAGACACAGCCTTACAGAAAATTAAAGATAGAATGACAGGAAATCCTCACATATCAATAATCACCCTAAGTGTAAATGGACTGAACTCACCAATAAAAAGGCACAGAGTAGCAGATTGGATCAAAAAACAACCCAACCATATGCTGTCTCCAAGAGACACATCTCAGCTACAAGGACAAGCATAGACTCAAAGTGAAAGGGTGAAAATTGATACTCCAAGCAAATGGTACCCAAAGAAAATCAGGTGTAGCCATGATGATATCAGATGAAACAGACTTCAGGGTGAGAAAAGTAACAAGAGACAAAGATGGACATTTCATAATGGTACAGGGGACTATACAACAAGAAGACATAACAGTCATCAATATTTATGCCCCCAATCAGGGAGCACCGAAATATACCAAGCAACTACTAACAGAACTAAAAGGAGAAATTGACCAATACACAATTATACTAGGGGACTTAAATACATCATTGACAGCTATGGATAGATCATACAAACAGAAAATAAATAACGAAATTGCACCCCTAAAAGACACATTGGATGAAATAGAGATAATTGACATATATAGAGCATTTCATCCTACAACATCAGACTATACATTCTTTTCGAGTGTACATGGAACATTCGCAAGGATAGACCATATATTGGGACATAGAATCAGCATCAGCAAATTTAAGAAGATTGAAATCATACCAAGCATATTATCTGATCACAAGGCTTTGAAATTGAATATCAACTGCAAAAAAAAAGCGGGAAAAAACACAAATACATGGAGATTAAACAACATACTTTTAAAGAATGACTGGGTCAAAGAAGAAATTAGAGGAGAGATCAAAAGATACATAGAAACAAATGACAATGAAAATACATCCTACCAAAATTTTGGGATGTAGCGAAAGCAGTTTTAAGAGGAAAATTTATATCATTACAGGCCTATCTCAAGAAATAAGAAAAATCCCAAATAAATAACCTCATGTTACACCTTAAACAACTAGAAAAAGAAGAACAAGTGAAACCAAAGGTCAGCAGAAGAAAGGAAATAACAAAAATCAGAGCAGAACTAAATGAAATAGAGAACAAAAAGACAATAGAAAAATTAATGTGACAAAGAGCTAGTTCTTTGAAAAGATTAACAAAATTGACAAACCCTTGGCTAGACTCACTAAGATAAAAAGAGAGAAGACACTAATTAACAAAATCAGAAATGAAAAAGGGGAAGTTATCACAGATAACACAGAAATAAAAAGGATCATCCAAGAATACTATGAAGGACTATAGGCCACCAAATTCAATAACCGAGACAAAATGGACAAGTTCTTAGAAACATATAGCCTTCCAAGGCTGAACCATGAAGAACTGGAAAATCTAAACAGACCGATCACCAGTAACGAAATTGAATCAGTCATCCAAAACCTTCCCAAAGGCCAAAGTCCTGGACAAGACGGCTTCACTAGTGAATTCTACCAAACCTTCAAAGAGGATCTAAAGCAATCCTGCTCAAACTCTTCCAAAAAATTGAAGAAGACACAGTACTCCCTAATTCATTTTATGAGGCCAACATTACCGTGATACCAAAACCTGCTAAGGACAACACAAAAAAAATAAAACTACAGACCAATATCTCTGATGAATACTGATGCAAAAATCCTAATTAAAATTCTAGCAAATCGAATATGACAATGCATTAAAAATATTATTCATCACGACCAACTGGGGTTCATCCCCTGGGCACAAGGATGGTTCAACATCCACAAATCCATCAATGTGATACATCACATAAACAAAATAAAGGACAAAAATCATATAATTATATCAATTGATGCAGAAAAAGCATTTGACAAGATACAACATCCATTTATGATTAAAACACTTAATAAAATAGGCATAGAAGGAAAATGCCTTAACATGGTAAAGGCCATATATGACAAGCCCTGAGCTAATCTCATAATTAATGGTGAAAAACTGAAGCCCTTTGCTCTACGTTGAGGAACATGACAAGGCTGTCCCCCATCACCTCTGCTTTTCAACGTAGTGTTGGAAGTCCTTACCAGAGCAATCAGGCAAGAGAAAGAAATAAAATGCATCCAAATTGGGAAAGAAGAAGTTAGATTTTCACTCTTTGCAGATGACATGATGCTATGTACAGAAAACCCTAAAGATTTCACCACAAAGCTGTCAGAAACAATCAACGAATACAATAAAGTTGCCGGCTACAAAATCAACATAAAAAAGTCCATTGCATTCCTATATACTAATAATGAAATCTCAGAAAAAAAATACAAAAAACAATTGCCTTTGAAACTGCAGGAAAAAGAATAAAATACCTAGGAATAAACTTAACCAATGATGTGAAGGACCTATATGCTGAAAACTATAAGACATTTTTGAAAGAAATTGAAGAAGACACACATAAATGGAAAGACATTTCGTGCTCATGGATTGGAAGAATCAACATAGTTAAAATGGCCATATCACCCCAAGCAATATACAAATTTAATGCAATCCTCATCAAAATCCCAATGGCATTTTTTAAAGAAGTAGAACAAAAAATCATCAGATTTGTTTGGAATCACGAAAGACCCCGAATAGCCAAAGCAATCTTAAGGAAAAAGAACAATACTGGAGGTATCGCACTCCCTGACTTTAGCTTGTACTAAAGGGCTACAATAATCAAAACAGCATGGTATTGGCAGAAAAACAGACACATAGACCAATGGAATAGAATTGAGAACTCAGAAATAAAACCACATAAATATGGACAGATAATTTTTGACAAGGAAGCTAAAAACATACAATGGAGGAAAAACAGCCTCTTCAATAAATGGTGCTGGAGAATTGGATAGCCACGTGCAAAAGAATGAAAGTGGATTGCTATCTGTCACCATGTACCAAAATTAATTCAAAATGAATCAAGACTTAAGCATAAGACCTGACACAATACACTGCATAGAAGAAAACATAGGTACTAATCTCATGGACCTTGGGTTCAAAGAGCATTTTATGAATTTGACTCCAAAAGGCAATGGAAGTAAAAGCTAAAATAAACTAATGGGATTATATGAAACTTAAAGCTTCTGCACAGCAAAAGAAACCATCGACAAAATAAAGAAGCAACCAAGTGAATGGGAGAAGATTTTTGCAAACAGTGCCTCCGATAAGGGGCTAATATCCAAAATATACAAGGAAGTCATACAACTCAACAACAAAAAAACAACCTAATTGACTAATGGGCAGAGGACCTGAAGAGACATTTCTCCAAAGAGGACATACAAATGGCAAATAGCCATATGAAAAAATGCTCAACATCACTAATTATCAGAGAAATGCAAATAAAAAACCACAATGAGATATCACCTCACCCCAGTCAGAATGTCTATCATCAACAAGACAAATAGTAACAAGTGTTGGAGAGGCTGTGGAGAAAAAGTAACCCTCATACAGTGTTTGTAGGAATGCAGACTGGTGCAGCCGTTATGGAAGACATTGTGGAGGTTCCTCAAAAAATTACAAATAGAATTACCATATGATCCAGCAATCCCTCTCCTGGGTATCTACCCAAAAAATTTGAAAACTTTTATACATAAAGACACGTGTGCTCCAATGTTCATTGCAGCTTTGTTTACGGTGGCCAAGACATGGAAACAACCAAAATGTCCTTCGATAGATGAATGGATAAAGAAGTTGTGGTATATATACACAATGGAATACTATTCGGCGTTAAGGAAAGATGATATAGGAACATTTGTGACAACATGGATGGATCTTGAGAGTAAAATGCTAAGCGACATAAGTCAGACAGAAAAAGCAGAGAACCCTATGATTTCACTGAAATGTGGTAAATAAACCAAAAACAACAAAAGAACTAGACAAAAAAGTGAGAAACAAGTACTCATAGACACAGACAATAATTCAGTGGTTACCAGAGGGTAAGGTTGGTGGGGGGGTGGGAGATGAGGGTAAGGGGGATCAAATATATAGTGATGGAAGGAGAACTGACTCTGGGTAGTGACCACACAATGGGATTTATAGATGATGTAATACAGAATTGTACACCTGAAATCTATGTAATTTCACTAAGAATTGTCACCCCAATAAATTAAAATATATATATATATATATGTATATATATATATATATACACACATATATATGTATATATATATATACACACATATATATGTATATATATATATATATGTATAAACCTGTCAATAATATCACAGTATGGCAGGGGGATTTTGTTTGTTTGTTTGTTTGTTTGTTTTTTCAGATCACATTTAACACACGACTTGTTATTTTTTTATCTACCAATTTCCCTTCCAAAAGGCCAAAATCTATAATCTCACATATCAGTCACAGAAGAAGGCAGAAAATAAAAACCACGGTATGTATTTCAAGCAGAAAGACATTTAATACAGAGAAGTAGTTACTTACAAATTTATTGGATGGACTGGAAGATCAGAAATCAGGTTATCTTCATGGCATTTCAGCAATCTGGAGTCTGCTGCTGTTGTTACTAAAGATGTGGCTGAAACTTCAACATCAAACAAACATAACATTAGATGACGAATGGAAAGTCAGGCCACTGCCTCTATTTCTAAATGTTCATGTCACCACTATATTGCTGGCCAACTCCCAGAGCAGCCAAAGTACAATCTCCACTTTATTTCCCATCTTCCACCTCTCACATAAGATTAAATAATGACTAAAACTTTATTTGCATGTAGGCATCTAACTTCAAGGGAGCAAGATTTTCACACTTTCTACTTGGAATGAAGTTGAGATATTAACTTACAGAAGTTACCAAACTCCTGCCATTAAGGCAGAGAAATAGAGAAAAAAAAAAAAAAAAAAAAAAATATATATATATATATATATATATATATATATATATATATATATCTGAGGAAAAGAAGAGGCTATAATGAGATCAGCCATTTCAAAATTAACAAGGAACAGGCATTTTATAAAGCAAGAATTAATATTGACAGTATTTGCATGAAATTATAAATATTTTGTTCATCCAGTCTAGAAATGCCTTAAAGGAAATAGTCATAATTTTAATCTATTGCACTCTAAAAATTCCATAAAATGAATGTAAATTATCTGGTCTCAAGACACAGTGCACTCACCATAAAATAGCACCAGATGAGGACTAGCTTAAAGTATCCCTGATCTATGAAAATACCAAGTTGACAAAAAGAGAAAATGCACTTTTTAGTCATGTCGAAATGCCGATGCATTTGGCAGTAATCTTGTACTTCTTATATTAGTTAGGGTTCTTTAAAAGCATATAAATTACCATTCAAACTGGGAATTTGAAAAGGAATGTGTTTACACGTTAGAAAAGTTCAACTCCAGTGGCTTTATACACGCATTAATTCAGTGATGCAATTAAACTACCAGGACCTGGTTTGTCTTTTTTTTTTTCATTTACACAAATAACTTATTGAGGTCCTAATTAGTATAGCAAATGCTGTGACCAAGAGTAGCAAAGGGATGGTTTGTGGAAGGTGGTAACAGGAATCCACCTTTTTGCAATTCTTTAATTGTACATAAAAATATATCAGTAATACCAATTCATTTTTGGTGCTTTCCCCCATCCCTCCCCCACCCCCCATGTCTGCTTCTTGGCTGACAAGTCACCTAATTTCTTAATGTAGTTTCTTTTCTTTTTCGTTTTTTTTTATTAGTTTCAGGTGCACAAGACAAGGTAATACTTAGACGTTCATCATTTATATCCCTCACACTGTAAACCCCCCTCCCCCATCCCCCTTCCACTATCCCTCCAACATCGCACCGAGCCATCACATTATATATATAAAATTATAGTTGGCATTCATTATTGTTCAGCTTCAGGTGTACAGTACATTGATCAAACATCTACATCTTCCCTGAAGTGGTCTCCCAAATTGGACACGTGTCCATCAGATACCCTACAAAATCTTTACAACATTATTGATTACGTTCCCCAAATTATTTTTCAAAAACCCTGAGGCCATTTTGTGGTTACCGACTGTTTTCTAATCCCCTCACCTTTCCCCTTATCCCTACCCCCCCGCCCATCTAACAACCCTCAGTTTTTCCTCTTTGTCCCCAGAACTGTTTCTTATTAGTTCATTCACTTATTCTTTTCTTTAGATTCCGCATATAAGTGACATCATATGGTACTTGTCTTTCTCTTCCTGGCTTATGTCGCTTAACGTAATGTTCTCTAGATCCATCCATGTTGTTGCAAATGGTAAGATTTCCTTTTTCTTTATGGCTGCGTAATACTCCATTGTATTATGTACCACAGTTTCTTAATCCAGTCATCTACCGATGGGCATTTCAGTTGTTTCCGTGACTTGGCTGTTGTGTATAAGTGCTGCAAGGACCTGGTTTGTCTTGGTTCCTTGGTTCATTCCTTCTCTGAGTTGCCTTCATATCCAGGATCCATTAAGTGGCTTCTGGTAGTTTCAAACTCATGCTTCCTCTGATATCTTGTGGATTCATATTCATCAGAATGTTAGTCTGAGTCTCTTTTCCAATAAGTCTTATAAAAACCTCAATGTCTTGTTTGAGTGAGTGGGGCCACTTGCTCATCTCTGAATCAATTGTTAAGCAAGGGAAATGTGATGCTTGTATTGGCAAAGCCTACACCGCATGCATGTGCCTACCGTCAGAAATGAAATTAAGTTCACTCAAAGCACAAAAGTTGAAGGGCTGGTTCCTCAGAAAAAAACTAGATACTATTAGGAAAATAAGACGGAATGTATGAGACAGACAAAAATTATTCGGTCTGCTGCAGCCCCAGGCCCTCAGTTGGCCCTTGCTGCCTTCCACTGCTTTGGGAGGAAGATATACCAAAGGAGTTGCCAGTTAGAGGATGTGTAGTTAATACTACGTTTTACTACACGTGATTTTGGCCTCACATCCTATATGGAGTACTGAAGTTAAGCAATAGTCATGTGACAAGGAATCCTTTCGCTTGGATTGGTTGTAAGTCTTGGGCCTAATGGAAGCTGCTAGGACACTTGGCCCTTTTCCCAAAGGCTCACACACTAATATCACCACACAGATGGCTGTAAAAGGCAAGGATGAAAAAGCACGTCACAGAGGGATAAGAGATAGTTACCAAAATAAAGGTTTATTTCTACTCCTCTCACCGGAGTTGCATCCTTAGAAATACAGCCTCATGATTTCCTTGTGTGACAAGATGGACTTAGAATTTGGAGATCTGACAGGAAGACGATCAGCAGATGGAATGGGGGCAGACTTTCCTTCATAAACTGTTAGCTAGAGGTTATTCTGCTGCTTAGTTAGGAAGGAACATTAATTCAAATCAAAACTTCTCAAATTTTTAAATTCAAGTTTCCATTAGATAAAAATTAAGATCTCATACTCTGAATCAATGTTATTTAGTGAAAGCATTTCATAAACTGGTACCAAAATCAATGCAAAGGTAACTTTTAAAAGTATCAAAACTCATCTTTGTCTTTAATTTTGAATGTGGAGAGTTAATCTGGCTTGACAGATGTGTATCAAATCTAGAAATTGAATAATGAAGTACTTTAATTGACTTCAAAATCAAGCCTATCGTGCTACCAATTTGTAAAACTCAGTGTAAATATCATGGTAACAACTATAGCCCATTAGTTTGAATATTTTTTTTAAAACTAAGCATACATTCCAGGTTGTCTTAGACCCCCTCCCCTATAGGAGTGTGTGGGGGAGAAACATGGACAGGAGTGAGCGTATTCCCCATCCTCTAAAGAACAGAAATAATTCAAAGTTCATACAGGGATTTTGAAGATGATAAAAGTGACATTTTAAATCAATGTGACCAGGTAAACTATTGAATCTATAGAATCTATAGTGTTGGGGCAACTGATTAGTCTTGAAAAAATACAACTAAAGAACTACACCACTGCCTACAGCTTACTAAAATTCAAATGAATAAATGCTTTTAAAGTAAAAAATAATAATAGTAAACTGTAAAAGTACCAGAAGGAAAGGTGAATTAATCTTAATTACAATCTTAAGACTGGATAAGGCCATTCTAAGTTTATAACAGAACACAGAAGCTATAAAAGAAATATCAACAAGTTTGACTACCTAAAATTTCTACATAGATTTAAAAAAAAATTCATCCAAAGGGAGAAGAAAATTTGTTAAATGTTGGCAACAGACAGGAAAAAAAAGACTAATATCCAAATAGAAATAACATTTTCAAATCAAAATTATAAATATAAATAACCTGCACCAAAAATATAGAAAGGAAATGGAGAAACTAAAATAATAGTTACATTATAAAATTATTTGTAATGTACAATGTCAGATTTAAAACAATTATTTTTCACTTATGACAAGATTAAAGACAGACAATATTGGAAAGTGTGGGAGACTAGATTTTTTATAACTTTTGGAGACTATATTAATTTATTTAATCATTTTGGAGGGCAATTTGGAAGGGTTTATCAAAATTTTAAATGTTTGTATAATTCTTGACTTGGCTTTTCCACCTGAAAAAACTTCTGGTAGCTATCTAACAAGAACTCCTTGTCAAATAGGCAAGTGCTCACGCACACACACACACACACACACACACACACACACACACACACACGTGTTCGATTATTGTATGAGGAAACGTGAAAAAAACTTTAGTGTCAATAATTGGGTACCAGTTTAATAAATCATGATAAATCAATGTAATATTTTATTAGGTTGCCAACAGAAAAAACAAAGTAATTTTATATGTACTTTCAATAAAACATAATCAAAATAATTCTTAGGTGGAACTAAGACAAAAGCATAAATGATTAGTATCACACTATCCATTTTACTAGAAATGTGTTTATATGTACATAGATTTAAAAAAGCACCAAGTTGTTAACAGTAGTTATCTCTAGATTCCATTTTGATTACTTTCTTCATATCCATATTTTCTGACTTTTGTAGTTGTTTAAAAACTGAGAGCAAGTTCACCTTTAAAAATTAATTTATAAAGAATGTAAGTTTTGTCAACATACTGGCCTTTATTCAAGTCCCATTTCCCACAAAGATTAACTAAATCTTTGGACATTTTACTTGGAAATCTTGGACAATTTACTTATCTTTCTTTTTTAATTGGTGTGACAATTGTTAGTAAAATTACATAGATTTCAGGTGTACAATTCTGTATTACATCATTTATATATCACATTGTGTGTTCACCACCCAGAATCAGTTCTCCTTCCATCACCATATATTTGATCCCCCTTACCCTCATGTCCCATCCCCCACCCCCCTTACCCTCTGGTAACAACTGAACTATTGTCTGTGTCTATGAGTTTTTGTTTCTCATTTGTTTGTCTTGCTCTTTTGTTGTTCTTGGTTTATATACCACATATCAGTGAAATCACATGGTTCTCTGCCTTTTCTGTCTGACTTATGTTGCTTAGCATTATACTCTCAAGATCCATCCATGTTGTCACAAATGTTCCTATATCATCTTTCTTACCCCTGAATAGTATTCCATTGTGTATATAAGAAGTTGGGGTCAACTTCTTCGTCCATTCATCTATCGAAGGACATTTTGATTGTTTCCATGTGTTGGCCACCAAAAAAAGCTGCAATGAACATTGGAGCACACGTGTCTTTATGTATAAAAGTTTTCAAATTTTTTGGGTAGATACCCAGGAGAGGGATTGCTGGGTCATATGGTAATTCTATTCGTAATTTTTTGAGGAACCTTCACACTGTCTTCCATAACGGCTGCACCAGTCTGCATTCCCACCAACAGTGTATGAGAGTTCCTTTTTCTCCACAGCCTCTCCAACACTTGTTACTATTTGTCTTGATGATAGCAATTCTGACTGGAGTGAGGTGATATCTCATTGTGGTTTTTATTTGCATTTCTCTGATAATTAGTGATGTTGAGCATTTTTTCATATGTCTATTTGCCATTTATATGTCCTCATTTATATGACCTGAAATATCTCTTCAGGTCCTCTGCCCATTTTTCATTTGGGTTGTTTCTTTTTCTGTTGTTGAGTTGCATGAGTTCCTTGTATATTTTGGATATTAGCCCCTTATTGGAGGCACTGTTTGCAAAAATCTTCTCCCATTCAGTTGGTTGCTTCTTTATTTTGTCGATGGTTTCTTTTGCTGTGCAGAAGTTTTTAAGTTTTATATAATCCCATTCGTTTATTTTAGTTTTTACTTCCGTTGCCTTTGGAGTCAAATTCATAAAATGCTCTTTAATAAAATAAGTTTAGTACCTATGTTTTCTTCTATGCAGTGTATTGTGTCAGGTCTTATGCTTAAGTCTTGATCCATTTTGAATTAATTTTGGTACATGGTGACAGATAGCAATCCACTTTCATTCTTTTGCACGTAGCTATCCAATTCTCCAGCACCATTTATTGAAGAGGCTCTTTCCTCCATTGTATGTTTTTAGCTTCCTTGTCAAAAATTATCTGTCCATACTTATGTGGTTTTATTTCTGGTTTCTCAATTCTATTCCATTGGTCTATGTGTCTGTTTTTCTGCCAATACCATGCTGTTTTGATTATTGTAGCCCTTTAGTACAAGCTAAAGTCAGGGAGTGTGATACCTCCAGTATTGTTCTTTTTTCTTAAGATTGCTTTGGCTATTCGGGGTCTCTTGTGGTTTAAACAAATCTGATGATTTTTTGTTCTACTTCTTTAAAAAATGCCATTGGGATTTTGATGGGGATTGCATTAAATCTGTATATGGCTTTGGGTAATATGGCCATTTTAACTATGTTGATTCTTCCAATCCATGAGCACGGAATGTCTTTCCATTTCTTTGTGTCTTCTTCAGTTTCTTTTAATAATGTTGTATAGTTTTCAGCATATAGGTCTTTCACATCCTTGGTTAAGTTTATTCCTAGGTATTTTATTCTTTTTGCTGCAATTGCAAAAGGAATTGTTTTTTGTATTTCTTTTTTGAGATTTCATTGTTAGTATATAGGAATGCAATGGACTTTTGTACGTTGATTTTATAGCTAGCAAGTTTATTGTATTTGTTGATTGTTTCTAATAGCTTTTAGGTGGAGTCTTTTGGGTTTTCTATATATAACATCATGGCATCTGCAAAGAGTGAAAATCTAACTTCTTCATTCCCAATTTGGATGCCTTTTATTTGTTTCTCTTGCCTGATTGCTCTGGCAAGGACTTCCAACACTACGTTGAAAAACAGAGATGATAGGGGAGAGCCTTGTCATGTTCCTCAACGTAGAGCAAAGGGCTTCAGTTTTTCACCATTAATTATGAGATTAGCTGAGGGTTTGTCATATATGGCCTTTATTATGTTGTGGTATTTTCCTTCTATACCTATTTTATTAAGTGTTTTAATCATAAGTTGATGTTGTGTCTTGTCAAATGCTTTTTCTGCATCAATTGATATAATCATATGATTTTGTCCTTTATTTTGTTTATGTGATGTATCACATTGATGGATTTGTGGTTTTGAACCATCCTTGTGCCCCGAGGATGAAACCTACTTGGTCGTGATGAATAAACTTTTAATGCATTGTTGTATTCGATTTGCTAGAAATTTGTTTAGGATTTTTGCATCTGTATTCATCAGAGATATTGGTCTATAGAGTTCTTTTTTTGTGTTGTCCTTACCAGGTTTTGGTATCAGGGTGATGTTGGCCTCATAAAATGAGTTAGGGAGTACTGTCTCTTCTTCAATTTTTTGGAAGAGTTTGAGCAGGATTGGTATTAGATCCTCTTTGAAGGTTTGGTAGAATTCACTAGTGAAGCCATCTTGTCCCGGACTTTTTTGGGGGGAAGGTTTTGGATGACTGATTCTATTTTGTTACTGGTGATCGGTCTGTTTAGATTTTCTAGTTCTTCATGGTTCAGCCTAGGAAGGCTATATGTTTCTAAGAACTTGTCCATTTCTTCTAGGTTATTGAATTTGGTGGCATATAGTCCTTCATAGTATTCTTGGATGATCCTTTGTATTTCTGTGGTGTCCGTGATAACTTCCCCTTTTTCATTTCTGATTTTGTTAATTAGTGTCTTCTCTCTTTTTATCTTAGTAAGTCTAAGCCAAGGGTTTATCAATTTACTTATCTTTAAGCTTCAGGTTTTTCATCCATAAATTGGGAATAATTACTGCTTCTTTGGAGTTTGGGGGAGGATGAAATGTGATAATGTGTTTAAAATGCTTATCGTAGTACCTGCAACATAGAAAGTATTCAACAAATTATAGTTGTTATAGTATTATTACTAATACTATAATGCTGTTATAAAATCTAAGGTTACCAATATCATTCAAGGCTTGTTACAAATAAATAAATATGTAAACAGAGGGACCCAAATTATAATTGCAATTAATATTTTGACAAAATAAACAGTACCTTTTATTGAATTTAGCTAAACTTATTTATTTCTAGGGGATTTTTCTCTATATTCTTAACAGATTGAAGGCAGATTTATAAAAATCTTCAAAAATTGATCATTACTTGGGAATTTAAATTATACAGGCAGGTAAATTGAATTCTGACAGCAAATGTTTTCATTCCCCTTTCACCCTGAAGTTGTCTAAATTTGCTATAGAAAAATATAAATTACCAGATAATGGCCAACTCTGTTTTACTTTTGGGTGAATTGAAATAGCTCTAAATATCCACTAGTTATGTTAGCACTCAAAGAAACAGATCAAGATTCCCACTCAGCATCTGTATTTAAGTGTGAATGAAAATGGTGTATGTAACAAACCCGATAAGCTCAGGAGGGGTACATGGCCGCCCTGACAAGCTCAGTGACCACATAAGATATAACCACACAGGATAGTCTGGTTATAAATTCCTGACTGGGCAGGCCATAATGGGTAGTCACGTCCCAGGCCTACAGCTTCCTCAGCAAATGTCAGTCTTTCCTGTAGTGAATCTTGTCCACTCTTATGCAACTAGGATAACATACCTTTGAAATGTCAGAGTAATTTTTTTTTCTAGACCCCTTGAAATTACAACTGCATGCACCAGAGCACAAGACCACCAGAGCAGGAGACCACAGAATGCCTCATTGTTATCTTGTTCATCCATAACATTTCTATGTGCTGTAAATGTTAATTATTAACTATCCTGTACCCACCAATGTAATAGAAGTATGTGTTTCTCCAGTTTACTTTTTTAGCCAATCCCAGAGATTTCCCTACTCAGCTTTCTCCATCTTTCTTAATCTACCACTAATGGATTCCATGTACCTTTCTCATGTTTTTTCCTTTGATTCTAATACATAAAAGGGACTGGAAAACTGTCATTCTCTGGAGCATTTTCTCAATCTGTTGAGCTCTTGCTTCTGGGCATGTCCTCAAGGATTTGACTCAAATAAATGCTTATAAAACTTTTCTATAGGTTTAGACATGCTTTCATCAACATAAGATACTGCTCCATGCTAAAATTATTCAAGCTTATTTCTATGAAAAGAAAATGTATGTGCATCTTGATTTATACACTTCTTGTTCAGAAAATTAGTGAATCTCTAAATGCAAATACACCCTAACCAGGATTTTTGAGAAGTTGAAATCCTCAAATCTTTCTCATCTTGTACTTCAAAATTTGAGACATGAAAGTTTTGGCAAAATAAGCTCAGCTTCCCTTTTGAAAAAAAAAAATTTTTATTCTATCCGTGTTCCATTATACTCTTAAAATACTTGCAAATTTCAAGTGCAATATAATTGGCATTATAATAAGTGATTTGGCAAAGTGTTGTTGAACAGTGAAGGACACAGAAATATTATGTCCTATTGTTACTATGAATAGAACCGCCCAGACACCAATTAACATCTCATCTCTATGATTACTTGTTATTGTTCTTCTTCCACTAATCAAACTTACATCTTTTTAGTTCATATCTTGATTCAAAAAGTTATGCTAAGAAGAAATTTATCATGAATGCAAATAAATGTGAAATATATAAAGCTAATAAAGTATATAACCACTGAGAATATGAAAAGGAAAATTAAATTGCTTTACTTAAAGGAAAATCTTCTGGAAACATTTATTGAATAAACATGAAAGAATTTCTTTCTTGATATTTGGCTTATATTTTTACATGTGACAACCATATTCATTTCCTTTAATTTTAATGTACACTGAATACTGTCTTCATAATGGATTAGTATTGCGTGTTGGTGGTGGGAAAGAGGGCAGAAATATATTCACCAAAGATTTAAATAGAGCTATCACAATTTTTAAAGCTTTTAGTGGAAAGATAACATCACTTAACAGTGAAAAATACATTCTGAAAACAAGCCAAGTGAAAATTTATGGGAAACACAAAGATACACTGAAAGTTTTGGTGATAAAGTGACATTAAGTAATATTTGACATTTGTGACACTATAATAATTTAATCTAATGCCTTTGAAAAATATTCTCTTTAATTATGTCTGTGATTCCCTAGGTTCCTAGACATTCAGTAAGCAATATTTTCTATGCAAGTATTTCCATTATTATGGAAATAGGATTTCAATTTTGGAATGCATCCCAATGATTTATTGATTAAAGTCCTGAATAAGGAATAAGAGTGTTGAGTGGAAGTTTGGCACCGGTAATAATTTTTGTTGTTGTTTTTCCCCAGCTGACAGGTTTACAGGATTCAGCTTTTAGAGTGTTTGCTGGCATCCCCATGATGCCTTTCCATAGCGGAGCAGTTTAGATCGACTCTGGGGTATTAGCACATGATAAAGGTAATCTGTTTCCTTAGCTGAAGCTCACAAACAAAGCAGTTAAATCCCCATCACAAATGGTCATGCTGGGACTCATTACACTTTTCATAGGCCTGGATCTTTTTGTTTCTACATCCCTAAAACATTTATATAGGGCAATGAAATTTTCACAGAACCCAAGCCAATTTCTTTAACGAAGAATGAGATAAATTGTGGTGTAATGTAGTTTTCTTTCAAAAGTAGGAATATAATTTAAGGAACAAAGAAAGAATGGAACAATGAAGAATAAATACTGCCTGCATAGACCCTGGTTGAATAAAAAGTAGGAAGTTTTCTCTTGAAATGCTGTTTATTTTTCCAAAGTTTTCTTTTACTTATTAATTTAACAAAATTTTGAGTTTCTACACTGTGTCAGGTTTTGTGTGAGGAGCTGAGATAAGTAAGTGAATATGCCATGATATCAATTTCCGAAGAGTTTAGTCCAGTGGGAGAGAACAAATATCGTTATAAAATAATAATGTAAATATTATAAAATGATGTGATCACATCTATAAAAAGATAAGTAAAAAGTGCCTAACATCGTGGAGAGAGAAAGTGGCTGTTCAGAGGGTGTTCAGACTGAGGTGAATGGGAAAGTTTGGGATAGAAGGAAAAAAATTTATGATTTATATGTTGAGGTGAGAACTTCCAGGTATAAAGAACGAAGAACTTTTTTTGAAAATTTGCTTTAAAACTTGACTAACTGAGTGCAGTAAACATAACTCTCTAAGTAAAAGTTAATGCTATGACCTTTCTTACCTAATTTCCTATTTATTAGGCTAAAGATCAACTTTTAAGTGAAAAACAGAAAGGCCTACAGAAACGTAAAATCAACATGGATGTTAAACTTTTAATAATAAAATTGTATATAGATATTTATTATATATATAATATCTTAGATGATAGATAGATAGATGATAGATAGATAGATAGATAGATAGATAGATAGATAGATAGATAGATAGATAGATAGACAGACAGACAGACAAGAGGAAGAAAGAGATTCATGACACCCTATTGGGCACTGGATTGTGAGAGCTGAATATGTGACCTGTCCAATCAATGTTCAATCGCTGCAGTAGAGTATGAAGTCTAACAATTAAGTTCATAAACTCATCCTAGAAAAAGTGCTGCATACCTCATTGCTAAATATCACTACGGTCACCCTTGGGAAACTATGCACACTTGCCAGTGCCTAGTCCATCCTTCAAAGCAATTTTGGAACTCTTTTTCTGGAATGGCCATCAGAGCTGTCGTCGTATTACCCTTGATGTCCTGAATGTCATCAAAATGTCTTCATTTCAATATTTCCTTTATCTTCAGGTAAAGAAAGAAGTCATCGGGGGCCAGATCAGGTGAATAGGGAGGGTGTTCCAATATAGCTATTTGTTTACTGGCTAAAAACTCCCTCACAGATGGTGCCATGTGAGCTGGTGCATTGATGTGATGTAAGAGCCATGAATTGGAGAAAAGTTCAGGTTGTATAACTTTTTCATGCAGACTTTTCAGCACTTCCAAATAGTAAACTTGCTTAACTGTTTGTCCAGTTGGTACAAATTCATAAGGAATAATCCCTCTGATATCAAAAAAGGTTAGCAACATTGTTTTGTCTCTTGCTTTGGACTGACAGAACTTTTTTGGTCATGGAGAATTGGCTGACTTCCACTGTGCACTTTGACACTTTGTTCCAGGGTCTTATTGGTACACCCATGTTTCATTACCAGTGATAACATGGCCCGAAACATCATCTTGCCTCTCCAAAAGGTCTTGGAAAATTTTGACCCTCCTTTGCTTTTGTTCATCAGTGAACTCCTTCGGAACCATTTTTGTACACACCTTTCTCATGCCAAGATTTTCAGTTAAGATTTTCCTAACTGTTTCTCTATGTTTACATGGTCTGCTATGCTTCTCACAGTCAGCCGATGATTTTGACACACAATTCAATGAATTCTCGCAATGTTTTCAGCACTTCTGTTTGTTACTGGCCTCCCTGACCTCTTTTCATCAGTGACGTGTTCTTTCCCCTCAGAAAAATATTTAATCCATTTGTACACTGCCATTTTCTTCATGGCATTATCCTTATAAACTTTGCCTAATATTTCCCTGATTTCACTTCCACTCCTGCCAAGTTAACAAGAAATATTGTTTGTTCATTGCTCTAATTCAAGCTCAGACATTCTCACGATGGCGCCCAAAAATACACAACAACAATAATGAACGCCACTCAGCAAGATACCGCCACACGTCGACATGAACACAGCCGTGAGACACTGATATACCAAGATTATGAAACCTTAGTGAGCTGTTTGTACAGTGCTGCCAATCGAAGTGCGTGGTGGCAAGTTTGTGAATGTAATTATCAAACCTCATATGTATATTATGCTAACAGTGCTCTAAGATCAGAGATAGTACTGACTTTGGAAAACTTAAATCAGATGTTTACAGCTTAAAACTATGATATCACTTATCAAGCAGTTATGTGCTAGATTCTTTTCTCAAAATGTTCTACATATGCTGTTTTTTAATCCTCAAAAATCTTTGTAAAAGACATTGTATTATTTTATAAATAAAGACATGGAGAGACTGAGTAACTTTTCCTAGGTCAAAATGAATAAGGGTGAGGAATCAGAGATAATTTTAAAAGGGGAGGATAATAAACCATAAAGCATGGTATGTGCAAGAGATAGCAAATAAGTCTGTATCACAGAAACATAGAAAGAGTCTAGGAATAAATGAGAAAAAGAGGGAAACTGAGGAGGTGACATTTTACAAATGGTCTTGCAGTCCATGACAAACAGTTTAAACTTTAGCACCTATTGGAAGACCATGGCCTTCTGGGACAGAGTACAGTGTTTGCCAAAGTGAACTTTTCCTGTTTCTTTATTATGAAAAGTCATCTACATTGTCATCAAATTCTACTTCTTCTACCGCCTACTAGTCACTAGTTTATTCTTTCTTTTATACCCCAGACTAATTTTGTAGTTTAGGACTTGGTCATTTTTACCTGGTTTCTACACGTGAGAGGGAAAACATTGCAGGCAAAGTTGAGAACAACTACTCTATATGCACGTAACGTTTCTTCCTCTAGTTACTAAAAACAAATGTTTTTTATCCTAATGGCAATTCCTTCATTTGTTGTTTTATTATATCCTCTTTTCTAACAAATTGTATGTTACTGATGATCCTGTCTCCTACAGTTGTTAAAAATTCTTCCTCTAGTATAGTAACTGCTCATTTTCATTGCTGCTCGACATCCCAACTTAAATATTACTCATTAAACCCCTCATACTATTCCAGGACCAACCCTAAACTCTCTCTAGCAAAAAAATAAAATAAAATAAATAAAACAAAATAAAAATATATATATTTTTGCTTATATATATGTACATATGCATATATATGCACATATATGTGTATATATATTCATATATATGTATATATATATATATAAACAGCTTTTCTAAGACTGCTATTTTATATACAATATCCATAATTTGTTATTTATCTTATTTGAACTTTTGGTAGCATTATGCACTATTGACCTCTCTTTTCTGCTTGAAACACTCTCTGTTCTTAATATCTCTGGTACCATACATTCTCAGTTTTCTTTATACCTCTATGATAGCTTTTTCTGTCACCTAATATCATCTTTTCTATCACATCTTTAAATGATGGAATTTCTCAGTACTCTCTTATTTTTCCTCTATCATCATTCCCTGGATATTTTCAATCAGGTCCATGGTTTCAATTATGATCTACACGGAAGCTAAACTGTTATTGTCAATATACTCTCACCCTGTGTTTCAGACACAAGTATTCAGTTCCATCCTCGACATCTCATGGATGTCTGAAATGCACTGCAAAAATTTACTGATGGCATTTTTCTCTTATTTTCTCACCTCAGTAATCAGCACCATCATTCATCCAGTTGTTCATGTCAGAACTCTAATTTCAAAAAAGGGATTCATCTCTTTTTCAATTTCTTATGTGCAGACTACTTCTAGGAAAATCTGAATACTGCCTGATATCTGAAGAGATTCCACTCACAGTTCCATCACCAACTGAAGTTAGTGTTTGCATGTGTGTGTTGTGTACTCAGATATAGGAGTTGTGCATTATTCCATTCTATTCCCAAAAAATCCAGCTTAAAAAAGACCTCAGAGTAGACAGTCAATAAAAATTGTCAAAGATTAGTGTGGAAATCCTTGTGATGTCAGAATGGTCCTTGAAATGCTGCAACGGCATCAACTTCACCTAACCTTCTGGCTTTAGCTGGCTTTAGTTAGCATCTTCATAGAGAAGTAAGATACTGTTAGTCAGACTGTCACTATATGTCTACGGCTTTCCACACGGGAAAAAAAAATCAGTGGATACTTTTATTACCCCAGATTGTATTTTTTTTTTACTATTTCCTGCAGAGTTATTTTAATAAAGCCAGTCTTCCCCCAAATTTTATCTTTAAACATTCTATAAATGAATAAATTATTTCATTCCATAAATTCAAAATTTTGTAATAAAGCATGAATCAAAGAGAAAAAGGAAGAGATGTTTTCTGACTGACATAGTCCGGTTAAAGATTTTTTTAAGGAGAAAGGTATTTTGGTCTCTTATTCTAAAAAAGTATCTATTTATCTTCCATCGGTATAGGATGCATAATACTGAGACTACAATTCGTGGGAATCTGTTATTATAGATATTGATTATAAAGACATTTATTTAAAACCTGAAGATTCTAGGTTACTCTGAATCACACAATACAGTGAATGTTTAAATTTAAAAAATTACTTCTGGCTGGAAGGAAAAAAAAATGGCGACGTGAAGTGAGCCTCTGTAACGCTCCCCTGGAATTTACAACGAATCGGACAACAATAACTCCACAAAGGACTCCTTGCACAGCAGACAGGCAAGACGAAGAGGCCGACTACTGAATTCACCTCCAGGTGGGTGAATCGCACGAGCCGGGGAGGAGGGAGAGGAGAAGTGCGGAGACGGAGCCGCGCAGGCGCAGGACGCAGACCTAGCTCAGTGCTCGGAGCCCGCTGCTCCCGGATCTTCCGCAACTGCGGGAGAGGGAAGGACTCGGACTGCTAGGGCTCCGCTTACGGCCCACAGGGCTGAGGGGGCAGCATACAAAACCGCTGAACCCAACGCTCGCTCACAGCAGACCTCGGAGCAAAGACTGAGGGAAGAGGGCTGAAATCGGTGGTTTAAGCCCTCACTGCCGAGCAGAGAACGGAAGCCCTAGGCACGGAGACTAGCTGCCCCCTCCCTACCCTCCCAGAGCTCGCCCCGCCCCCACCTGCCAGGTGCTAGAAGCGATAAAGTAGCAGTGTCAGATCAAAGGACAGAATATTTGCTGCTCTGAGAACTGTGGACCGCAGACACAGATTCGCAGCTCAACTAGTTCCGGCAAAGGGGAGGGAGCTGTGGAAGCAGGACTGGCTGTGGTGGTGGTCGCCGCCATTGCTCTGGGCCACCTCTCACAACTCACCCCGCCCCTGGCCCCACCTATCGGGGCGGATCCCTGCAGGAGTAAACAGAACTGCTGAAACAAACGGGCTCTGAATCTGGTGCAGAAAGAGCTTTGGAACTCCAAAAGCTCTTCGCATACCTATCAACCTGTTGCAGAAGACACTCCTGTAGATGTCTAGGAAGAGAAATAGTAAATCAGTGATTGCCATGAATAACAAAGGCAACAAGATAGCTCAGAAAGAAAGTGAAAAGTCTCCAGAAAAGGAACTTAGAGATATGGACCTTTGTGATTTAAATGACAGAGAATTCAAGATCGCAATTCTGAAAAAACTGAACGAGATGCAAGAAAACACAGAAAGGCAGTTTAATGACCTCAGAAACACAATCAAAGAACACCATGAGCATTTAACAAAAGAGATTGAAATCTTGAAAAAGAACCAAAAAGAATTTCTGGAGATTAAGAACTCAATAGAAGAAATTAACAATAAAATATCCAGCTTAGGTAGTAGAGTTGACCAGATGGAGGAAACAATCAGTGACATCGAAGATAGGAACCTGGAATTTACACAGAGGGAAATAGAAAGAGACTTGAGACTTAAAAGAAATGAAAGAACTCTACAAGAACTTTCTGACTCCATCAGAAAGAGCAATATAAGAATAATGGGTATACCAGAAGGAGAAGAAAGAGGGAAGGGAACAGAGAATATATTCAAACAAATCGTCGATGAGAACTTCCCAAACTTGTGGACAGAACTGGATCCTCGAATCCAAGAAGCAAATAGAACACCTAATTACCTCAATCCCAACAGGCCTTCACCAAGGCACATTGTATTGAAGCTGTCTAAAATCAATGATAAAGAAAGAATCCTCAAGGCAGCCAGGGAAAAGAAGACGGTAACTTACAAAGGAAAGCCCATTAGATTATCATCAGATTTTTCAGCAGAAACTCTACAAGCTAGGAGGGAATGGAACCAAATATTCAAACTATTGAAAGAGAGAAATCATGAGCCAAGAATAATATATCCAGCAAAGATCTCCTTTAGATATGAAGGAGGAATAAAGACCTTTCCAGACATCCAGAAGCTGAGGGAATTTTCTAATACACGACCTGCACTACAAGAAATACTAAAGGAGGCTATTAGACCACCATCAACAGGGACAACTTTTGGCAACCAAAACATAAAAAGGGGGAGCGTAAAGGCCTGAACTGGAATATGGGAATAGAGAAAGTAAGCGGACTGAAGAAACTGGAATACTCTAAATATCAAACTTTCTTTTACATAAACTCAAGGGTAACCACTCAAAAAACATCCAAATCTGAAATATATACTGTAATAAAAGAAGAAACAGAGGGAAACATCATAGAATACCACCACACAGAAATAACAGACAACAACAAAAAGGCAAAGATACAATGGAGACACAGCCTTACCAGAAAACTAAAGACAGAATGACAGGAAATCCTCACATATCAATACTCACCCTAAATGTAAATGGACTGAACTCACCAATAAAGAGACACAGAGTAGCAGATTGGATCAAAAAACTAAACCCAACCATATGCTGCCTACAAGAGACACATTTCAGCTACAAGGACAAGCATAGACTCAAAGTGAAAGGGTGGAAATTGACACTCCAAGCAAATGGTACCCAGAGAAAATCAGGTGTAGCCATAATGATTTCCGATGAAACAGACTTCAGGGTGAAAAAGATAACAAGAGACAAAGATGGACATTTCATAATGGTAAAGGGGACTATACAACAAGAAGACATAACAGTCATCAATATTTATGCCCCCAATCAGGGAGCACCGAAATATACCAAGCAACTACTAACAGAACTAAAGGGAGAAATTGACCAAAACACAATTATACTAGGGGACTTAAATACATCATTGACAGCTATGGATAGATCATCCAAACAGAAGATAAATAACGAAATCGCAGCCCTAAATGACACATTAGATGAATTGGACATAATTGACATATATAGAGCACTTCATCCTAAAACATCAGACTATACATTCTTTTCTAGTGTACATGGAACATTCTCAAGGATAGACCATATATTGGGACACAAAAATCAGCCTCAGCAAATTTAAGAAGATTGAAATCATACCAAGCATATTCTCTGATCACAAAGCTTTGAAATTGGATATCAACTGCAAAAAGAAAGCAGGAAAAAACACAAATACATGGAGATTAAACAACATACTTTTAAAGAACGACTGGGTCAAAGAAGAAATTAGAGGAGAGCTCAAAAGATACATAGAAACAAATGACAATGAAAATACATCCTACCAAAATTTTTGGGATGCCGCGAAAGCAGTTTTAAGAGGGAAATTTATATCATTACAGGCCTATCTCAAGAAACAAGAAAAATCCCAAATAAATAACCTCATGTTACACCTTAAACAACTAGAAAAAGAAGAACAAGTGAAACCCAAGGTCAGCAGAAGAAAGGAAATAACAAAAATCAGAGCAGAACTAAATGAAATAGAGAACAAAAAGACAATAGAAAAAATTAATGTGACAAAAAGCTGGTTCTTTGAAAAGATTAACAAAATCGACAAACCCTTGGCTAGACTCACTAAGATAAAAAGAGAGAAGACACTAATTAACAAAATCAGAAATGAAAAAGGGGAAGTTATCACGGACACCACAGAAATACAAAGGATTATCCAAGAATACTATGAAGAACTATATGCCACCAAATTTAATAACTTAGAAGAAATGGACAAGTTCTTAGAAACATATAGCCTTCCAAGGCTGAATCATGAAGAACTGGAAAATCTTAACAGGCCGATCACCAGTAACGAAATTGAATCAGTCATCAAAAACCTTCCCAAAATCAAAAGTCCTGGACCAGATGGCTTCACCAGTGAATTCTACCAAACCTTCAAAGAGGATCTAATACCAATCCTGCTCAAACTCTTCCAAAAAATTGAAGAAGAGTCAGTACTCCCTAACTCATTTTATGAGGCCAACATTACCTGATACCAAAACCTGGTAAGGACAACACAAAAAAAGAAAACTACAGACCTATATCTCTGATGAATACAGATGCTAAAATCCTAAACAAAATTCTAGCAAATCGAATACAACAATGCATTAAAAAGATTATTCATCACGACCAAGTGGGGTTCATCCCCGGGGCACAAGGATGGTTCAACATTCGCAAATCCATCAATGTGATACATCACATAAACAAAATAAAGGACAAAAATCATATGATTCTATCAATTGATGCAGAAAAAGCATTTGATAAGATACAACATCCATTTATGATTAAAACACTTACTAAAATTGGTATAGAAGGAAAATACCTCAACATAATAAAGGCCATATACGACAAGCCCTCAGCTAACCTCATAATTAATGGTGAAAAGCTGAAGCCCTTTGCTCTACGTTCAGGAACACGACAAGGTTGTCCCCTATCACCTCTGCTTTTCAACATAGTGTTGGAAGTCCTCGCCATAGCTATCAGGCAAGAGAAAGAAATAAAAGGCATCCAAATTGGGAATGAAGAAGTTAAATTGTCACTCTTTGCAGATGACATGATGCTATACATAGAAAACCCTAAAGACTCCACCAAAAAGCTATTAGAAACAATCAATGAATATAGTAAAGTTGCTGGCTACAAAATCAACGTACAAAAGTCCATTGCTTTCCTATATACCAACAATGAAATCTCAGAAAAAGAGATAGAAAAAAGCAATTCCTTTTGCAATTGCAGCAAAAAGAATAAAATACCTAGGAATAAACTTAACCAAGGATGTGAAGGATTTATATGCTGAAAACTATGAGACATTTTTGAAAGAAATTGAAGAAGACACAAAGAAATGGAAAGACATTCCGTGCTCATGGATTGAAAGAATCAACATAGTTAAAATGGCCATATTACCCAAAGCCATATACAGATTTAATGCTATCCCCATTAAAATCCCAATGGCATTTTTTAAAGAAATAGAACAAAAAATCATCAGATTTGTTTGGAACCACAAAAGACCCCGAATAGCCAAAGCAATATTAAAAAAAAAGAACAATACTGGAGGTATCACACTCCCTGATTTTTCCTTGTACTACAGGGCTACAATAATCAAAACAGCTTGGTATTGGCGGAAAAACAGACACATAGACCAATGGAATAGAATTGAGAACCCAGAAATAAAACCACATAAATATGGACAGATAATTTTTGACAAAAAAGCTAAAAACATACAATGGAGGAAAGACAGCCTCTTCAATAAATGGTGCTGGCAGAATTGGATAGCTACGTGCAAAAGAATGAAACTGGACTGCTATCTGTCACCATGTACCAAAATTAATTCAAAATGGATCAAAGACTTAAGCATAAGACCTGACACAATAAACTGCATTGAAGAAAACATAGGTACTAAACTTATGGACCTTGGGTTCAAAGAGCATTTTATGAATTTGACTCCAAAGGCAATGGAAGTAAAAACTAAAATAAACAAATGGGATTATATGAAACTGAAAAGCTTCTGCACAGCAAAAGAAACTATTGACAAAATAATGAGGCAACCAACTGAATGGGAGAAGATTTTCGCAAACAGTTCCTCTGATAAGGGGCTAATATCCAAAATATACAAGGAACTCATGAAACTCAACAACAAAAAAACAAACAACCCAATTGAAAAATGGACAGAGGACCTGAAGAGACATTTCTCCAAAGAGGATATACAAATGGCAAATAGACATATGAAAAAATGCTCAACATCGCTAATCATCAGAGAAATGCAAATGAAAACCACAATGAGATATCACCTCACCCCAGTCAGAATGGCTTTCATCAACAAAACAAATAGTAACAAGTGTTGGAGAGGCTGTGGAGAAAAAGGAACTCTCATACACTGTTGGTGGGAATGCAGACTGGTGCAGCCGCTATGGAAGGCAGTGTGGAGGTTCCTCAAGAAATTACGAATAGAATTACCATATGACCCAGCAATCGCTCTCCTGGGTATCTACCCCAAAAATATAAAAGCATTTCTCTATAGAGACACGTGTACGCCAATGTTCATTGCAGCTTTGTTTACGGTGGCCAAGACATGGAAACAACCAAAATGTCCTTCGATAGATGAATGGATAAAGAAGTTGTGGTACATATACACAATGGAATACTATTCGGCGTTAAGGAAAGATGATATAGGAACATTTGTGACAACATGGATGGATCTCGAGAGAATAATGCTAAGTGAAACAAGTCAGACAGAAAAAGCAGAGAACCCTATGATTTCACTGATATGTGGTATATAAACCAAAAAGAACAAGACAAACAAATGAGAAACAAAAACTCATAGACACAGACAATAATTTAGTGGTTACCAGAGGGTAAGGGGGTGGGGGGTGGGTGATGAGGGTAAAGGGGATCAAATATATGGTGATGGAAGGAGAACTGACTCTGGGTGGTGAACACACAATGGGATTTATAGACGATGTAATACAGAATTGTACACCTGAAATCTATGTAAATTTACTAACAATTGTCACCCCAATAAAATTAATTAAAAAAAAAATTACTTCTTGTACATCAGTTTCTGTCAAATAAAAGCATTACAGTGTGGTGTGACCAGTTAGCTCAGTTGGTTAGAGCATGGTGTTGAGAACACGAAAGTTGCTGATTCAATCTACACATGGGCCTCTGTGAGTTGCACCCTCCTTACAAAAAAAAAACAAAAAAAAAACATTACAGTGTGTCCTCATCCTCCTCATTCACTGGATCTGGCACCATGTGACTTCTGGCTCTTCCCCAAAGTCAAAATGATTCAGGACATTGAGGCAGCCATAACAGCGCAACTAAAGACACTCACAAAAGAGGACTTCCAGAACTCTTCTAAAAGTGGCAAGAACGACGGGCTAAATATGTTCAAAGTGAAGGGGACTATTTTGAGGGGGATTAATAGCAATGTGTCTTTTACTGCACTAATTTTTTTGTTGCTGTTTTTTTACATTTAAACATTCACCGTATTTTTTAATCACACCTCGCCTCGTATTTTTTTCCTAGCTAACAGCTAAGAATGAGTGGAAAAATTACTTGGCTATTAATATTTTTTCACATAGACCTAAAAACCTAGACTTACACTAATACATCATCCTCTTCAGGAACTCCAAATCTTTTAGCTGCATAAGACTGGGGAATGCATTGCAGAGTTTAATTAAATTATTAATGTGAATTTGTGTGGTTTTAGAACCATTATTTTTTACAATACATAAAAAAGTAGCAGATATGCTATCCTGCTATCCTCTGACTTTCTCTTCTAATTCTCATCAGCATTTAACTAGAAGTATGAGTATAATCTCTACTCAACCTGACCTGGAGAGCTTCTTTTGTTCTCTCCACTGAAGCTGTGTTTATATTGTTATGGTTTTGCATATCCGTCATAGAATACCAGAAACTTGTCAAGTCTGACAGCTGTGCATCACCCAACTGCATAGTGGTTTCAACTCTTTAATTGCATGCATTTATGTTTTAAAAATTATGAACCAATAGATTTTCTTTCCTGAACCAGTTATGCTCAAACAATTCTGTCAATTTAGTCTGTTATATGGATACATCAATATGGCTTTCACTAATTTTATGTAGGAACATCCAGTATATTTTGTGTGCTACATATTTCCCTATTACAAGATATATGATAATAATTATAGAAGCAAACTATTGTAGGTGTATGTTCCATTTAAATTTTTGTACATTTGACTCTATGAATTACTCTGTTTGGAGAAAAAGGTTAAATTATGGCCTTCAAGTAACCAAAAGCTCATGGTGGAACAGGGAGCCACGTGGTGGTTAGTTGTTACCAACAAAAATGTAACTACTCATATTAGCACTTTCGTTATGCCATGATCTCCAACAGGAGGTTATTAGGAATTTGTTTATAACTAATTTTTTTTCAAGTTAAATTATGAAGATACAGATAGGAATAAAGATATTTATATGCGAGTTGGAAAGTCTGGATATGAAAAATCTTTAAAAAGCCATGGAATTTCACGCTGTAAGTCATAATATATCATTTTATAATTGGAAATCAATTACAAAATACCAAGTCCAGTTCTGTTTGATTGTTCATGTCAGAAAAATTTAAGCTGATTGGATAAAGAAGTTGTGGTATATATACACAATGGAATACTATTCTGCCATAAGAAAAGATGAAATAGTACCATTTGCAACAACATGAATGGATTTTAAGATTATTATGCTGAGGGAAATAAGTCATACAGAAAAAGTCAAAAAACATATGATGTCACTGATATGTGGTACATAAAACTGAAAACAACAAAAGAACAAGACAAACAAATGAAGAAACAAAAACTCATAGACACAGACAATAGTTTAGTGGTTTACCAGAGGGTAAGGGGGGGAGGAGGTGGTAGATGAGGTTAAAGAGAATCAAATATATGGTGATGGAAGGAGAACTGACTCTGGGTGGTGAACACACAATGGGATTTATAGATGATGTAATACAGAATTGTACACCTGAAGTCTATGTAACTTTACTAACAATTGTCACCCCAATAAACTTTTAATAAAAAAAATTAAGTGAGTTATATGCTTGTTAGTTCAGATTTCATTGATGTATTTGACAAATATTTACCAAGCACATATTCTACACTAGAAATCATCCTATGCATTCACTGTAACGCAGTCAACAAGATAGTTCTGTCCCATTCTCTCAGTTTATATTCTACGAAGAGAGCGCAAAAATTAAACAAATTGTAAAGAAAAAGTTTAAGACGGTAGTTAGAATACAACCAAAGTTTACTCATATCTAAAGGATATCAATCTCGTAATGATTGTCTCTCCGAACAAAAACAAAGTCAGTGTTTATAAAAGCTAAATCCATAGATATTCTATAGTGTTTTTCCCTCTTTGTTGCCATGCAGCAGCCTACCCATCTGTCTCCTTGTACATGCCCCTAAAGAAAGGAGAGTCTGTGAGACAGATCCTTTCAGGGACATTGCTTCACCTTTGTTCTTGCACTTTACGTCTCCCTGTTTAGCCCCAGAAAGATGGCTTGTCAGCCAATGATGAGTAAGATTCCCCACAGCGGGGACAACTCAATCCAGGTGCAGTTGAGTGGGGGACCAACAGGAGAATCCACGGGGTTCGTAGAGGTGGGCACAGCACCCCCCCCTACCTTCCCCAGGCTAAGGAGAGCCTCTGCCTCTGTGGCTGCATTCCTTCCCACAACCTGCAAGGGAAGAGATTCAATGGTGTGCTTCTCCATCTATTCATATGCATAAAGGTTTTGTCCCTTGGGGAAGTACATACATCCTGAGACTTATGGTTCAGCTGCCTGCAGGCAAGGGTGATTGGCTTGAATCAGTTTCCTATTATAGTGTATGGAATTCACAGATCTTGAGATTGACAAGCTTTATCTCCTGTACTTCCCCACCTAAGTAATAAAAACTATGGTAGGCCCAAATTGGGGCCCAATCCTTGAGGCTGGAGGCCCCTTGGCCCTGCTTACACTCTATTCATGGCTACTGTCTTTTCTTAACCCTGCACCACCCTCCTCCTCCTCGCTCCCCACAACCCTCGTTGCACAAGACGCAATACCTCTTGATTGTACTGATTGACTGAAAGCTACTGGGAAAGACACATTGTCCTTGAAAAAGCTATCAGAAAAAGCACTTTTAGTCATTTGTGGGTTTCTCAAAAAACCTTGCAGTTTTGCCTGTGAAATTAAAGTGATGCCCTCTTCTGAATGTGATGGCTGCTGTTGTCTTCCTTTTATACGCCCACTTTTTCAGCCCAGATCTCTGCCATTTCCCACATGAGAAATATTTTGTAACAATTTTACTTTAAAAAATCCTACAGCTAACATTCTATAATCCTACTTAATAATGAGAAACTCAAAGCTTTTCCTCTAATAAGTTTAGGTACAAGTCAAGGATGTCTCCCCCTCTTAACACTTCTTTCAACATCATACTGGAATTTCTAGCTAATACAATAAGACAAGAAAAGGAAATAATTGAGAAGACAGAAATAAAACTATCTTTTTTCACAGATGACATAATCATCTAAATCTGAAAGAATTGATATAAAAAACTCCTGGAATAAGTGATTATACCAAGGTTGCAGGATACAAAGTTAACATACAAAACTAAACTGTTTTATTATATACACTTAAACATTCATCATATTCTTTTAATCACCTCGTATTTTTTTCCTAGATAACAGCTAAGAATGTGTGGAAAAATTAGTTGACTATAAATGTTTTTTCACATAGAACTAAAAACCTACATTTACACTAATATAGCATCCTCTTCAGAGAGTTCAAATCTCTTCGCTGCTTAAGATTGGGGAGTGCGTTGCAGAGTTTAATTAAATTGTTAATGTTCGTCACCACCAAACCAGTATTACAAGGAATCTTACAGGGACTTCTTTAACATAAAAAAAGTAAAAAACATGAGTAGTATAATGTCAATAACCACGTATCTATCAATAATTACTTTAAATGTAAATGGATTAAATGCTCCAATCAAAAGATAGGGCAGCTGAATGGATAAGAAACAAAGACCCTTATATATGCTGCCCACAAGAGACTCACTTCAAATCAAAAGACACACACAGACTGAAAGTAAAGGGATGGGAAAGCATTCTTGCATAAAAATAAAAACAAACAAAAGCTGGGGTAGCAATATTTATAACTGACAAAATAGATGTTAAAACAAAGGTTATGACAAGTGACAAAGAAAGACCAAGTCATCCCAATTCTGAGTATCCAAAGAAACCCAAAATGCTACTTCCAGGGGACATATATATTCATATGTTCATTGCAGCATTGTTTATAGTGGCCAAGATGTGGAGGCAGCTTGGTTGTCCATCAATGGATGAATGGATAAAGAGGAGATAGTACATATATACAATGCAATATTGCTCAGCCATGGAAGGGAATGGTTTCTTTCCATGTGCGGTGGCATGGATGGACCTGGAGGGTATTGTGCTGAGTGAAGTATGTCAGACAGCAAAATACAGGTGCAATATGATTTTACTTATATGTGAAATCTAAAAAAACAAAATAAGTAAACTAACAAAACAGAAACAAACTCAGATACAGCGAACATTTTGATGGTTGCTAGATGGGAGGGGGTTTGGGAGTCAGGGTGAGAAAATTGAAGGCATTAAGATGTACAAATGGGTAGCTACATAATAGTCATGTGGATGTAAAGTAAAACATAGGGAACATAGTCAATAATATGGTAATAACTATATATAGTACCAGGTAGGTACTAGACTAGCCAGAGGGATCACTTCTTAAATTGTATAAATATCTAACCAATATATTGTACACCTGAAATTCATATCAAATAATATTGGATGTCATCTATATTTGAAAAAAATTAAAAAGGGGGAAAAGATGAAAATGAAAAACTATTTCATAAATCTAATGTGAAATGCAAAATTATAAAACTCATAGGAGATAACATAGGTGAAAACTGAGATGACCTTAGGTATGATGATGCCTTTTTAGATGTAACACCAAAGACACAAAAAAAGAATTATAAGTTTGACTTACTTGAAATTAAAAACTTCTCCTCTGTGAAAGATGTCAAGAGAATGAGGCTAGCACAAACTGGGAGAAAATATTTGCAAAAGACACATTTGGGGGCTGGCCCGGTGCCTCAGGTGGTTAAAGCTCCATGCTCCTAACTCCGAAGGTTGTTGGTTCCATTCCCACATGGGCCAGTGGGCTCTCAACCACAAGGTTGCCAGTTCGATTACTCGAATCCCGCAAGGGATGGTGGACAGAGCCCCCTGCAACTAAGATTGAACAGGCACCTTGAGCTGAGCTGCCGCTGAGCTCCCGGATGGCTCAGTTTGTTGGAGAGTGGGCTCTCAACCACAAGGTTGCCAGTTCAATTCCTCAAGACCCACAAGGGATGGTGGGCTGTGCCCCCTGCAACTAGCAACGGCAACTGGACCTGGAGCTGAGCTGCACCCTCCACAACTAAGACTGAAAGGACAACAACTTGAAGCTGAATGGCACCCTTCACAACTAAGATTGAAAGGACAACAACTTTACTTGGAAAAAAAAAAAGTCCTGGAAGTACACACTGTTCCTTCAATGAAGTCCTGTTCCCCTTCCCCAATAAAAGACACATCTGATAAAGGATTGTTACCCAAAATATGCAAAGAACTCTTATAATTCAACAATAAGAAAACAAACGACCCAATTGACAAATAGACCTTAACAGTTACCTGACCAAGAAAGATATGCAGATGGCAGATAAGCATATAAAAAGATACTCCACATCCTATGTCATCAGGGAAATGCAAATTGAAACAACAATGAAGTACCACCACACTCCTATTAGAATGATCAAAATCCAGAACATTGAAAATACAAAATGGCTGCAAGGTTGTTGAGCAATAGGAATTCTCATTCATTGCTGGTGAGAATACAAAATAGTACACACATTTTAGAAGATATTTTGATGGTTTCTTATAAATCAAACATACTCTCACCTATATAAATCTAGCAATTATACTTCTTGGTATTTTCCCCAATGGTGGTGAAAACTTTACAAAAGTTTCATGAATGTACATGAATGTTTACAGAAACTTTAGTCATAATTACCAGAACTTTGAAGCAATCAAGATATCTTTCAATAGGAACAGGATAAATAAACCATGGACATCCAGACAATGGAATATTATTTAGATCTAAAAGAAATGAGCTATCATGCCATGGTAAGACATGGAGGAACCCTAGATGCATCTTAGTAAGTCAAAGAAGCCAATCTGAAAAGGCTACATATTGCATGGTTTCAACTGTATGACATTCTGGAAAAGGCAAAACTATGCAGACAATAAAAAGATCAATGGTCACCAGGAGTTGGGGTAGAGAAATGGGATGAGTAAGTGGAGCACAGATGTTTTTAGGGCAGTGAAGATGCTCTGTATGATACTTTAGTGATGGAAACATGTCATTATACTCGTACATTTGTGAAAACTCCTAGAATTTATAGTATCAAAAGTGGACAATAATGCAAACTGTGCACTTTGGGTGATTGTTATTTGTCAATTGCAACAAATGTACCACTGTGGTGTGGGATGTTGATAATGGGAGAGGCTGTCTAGGTTATGTGTGGGAATTGGGGATATGTGCAAAATCTTTGTACTTCCCCTCAACTTTGTTGTGAACCTAAATTTGCTCTAAGAAGTCTTAGTTTTTAAAAAAGGCAAGCTACACAGAATGAAAGAAATTCCCAACACATAGACTCAACAAATAATATATAGCCAGAATATATAAAGAACTCATACATATCAATAGGAAAAAGACAACTCAATTAAAAACAATTCCCCAAATAGTTGAATAGTCATTTTACAAAATAAGATATTCAAATGACCAATATATGTATGAAAATGTAACCAACTTTATTAGTCATTAGGGAAATGGACAATTCTTAAAATGTCAATGAAATATCACTGCACATTCTGTGTACTATATTAAACTTCAAAGACAGCATACACCAAGATTTGTTAGAGCTGTGAGTTAAATGGAAGTTTCATATATTGCTGGTGAGAGTGGAAATTGGTTCACCTACTTCAGAAAACTATTTAGTATTATATATGAAAACTAAACATGTGCCTTTCTCATGACCCAGTGAGTCCATTCCTAGATATATCAACAAATAATTCCATATCAGGGTTGACTAGAGAAAGATCAGACAAGTCAGCATGAACATCATACAGATATGAAATCATCAAAAGTTTAACTTATTTCAATAGGAAATAATGTAGCTCTTTTTTTATTATTTATGTAGGAAGCAGGCAGTAAAATAATTCTATAGGTGATAACCCAGCTTACTGGGAATTCCTCAATAGCATCTGGGTGCCACTTTGGATATACTGCAGCATTTATAGAGACCACGCTTTCCACAGGCTGCTTCCAGCTTGTCTGAGCACAGCAGGGCTATTAGTGCTGATCCATTACTACAGATACATGACTCTTCTAATTGATGACTCTAGCTTTCCTAGAATTACACTGCAGTCTGAGTCTTCTGACCAAATCCCACTTCTTTCTTCCTATCTTCATACGTGTCATTCAGAAGCAAATACAGACAATAAAAAGTTGTTTCAGCAGAGACCAGATTTCCTTAATGACAGTGACCTGGTGGTCAAAAGGCATACATTAAGTTTCCCAAGATTATTGCTACTAACAAAGGATGTGTCATAAAAACAAAAATCAGATTTGACCAAGATCCAGATTCATAAAACCTAAAGAGTTCTCTTCTTCAGGAGAATCATCAATGGAGCACCTCTCGAGCTACGTCTTTTGGTCAGTTCCAAAGAATGGACTTAGATTTCCAAAGTTTGGTAAGGCCTCCAGGAAAAAGCGTCAGAGAATAACTCAGAGACATTTAGTTATAGTATAGTCAGTCACACTTGTATCTGAGGGAGATCAATCTTATATAGATAGTCTCTCTTAACAAATGTAAAGACAGTATTTATAAAAGCAAAACTAGACAGTGTGTAGAAGAGTCTTGTTTGTTTTCTACACTTTGGACAAGCTACTTGGCTGAAAGTTACCAAGCTGTCTGTTTGTTCTTAAACAAGCTATAAAAGTTGTCAGGGGAGAGAGGCCATTTTCGTTCTCATGGGCCTTATGGGCTTCCTGAGAGATAGTGTGGTTTACAAGATAGATACTAGTGCCTCCTGTTGAGGCCTAAACCTTAATTAAGCCATGTCGTCACCATTTCCCTCAACATATTTCTCAAAGACGAAAAAAAAAAATTAACAAATTAATTTCAGTTGTTACTAAAATTTATGCAGAAAAATAAACAAGGACTATGTGATAGTGATGCTTATATGTGGGAACATACTTTAAATGAATGGTCATATATGTTCTCTCTATGAAAGGAAGTGATTTTTGAGATTTCAGTGATGAGATGAATCAGTCACACAAAGCTTGGAAAGATAGGTCCTCTGGGCCAAGTGATTTGATATTAGGTTCTATTGCTTTTTTCTAGAAACAGAAAGAAAAGCAAGTTACTTGTTTTATCTATAAGACAGTAAAGAAAGGTAGGGAATAATAAAGTGTTTTTTGTTTTGTTTGTTTGTTTGTTTGTTTGTGAAATGGGAAGCCACTGAAAGGCATTATGATTTGCTTCATGTTTTAAAAAGATTACTCTGGATGCTCTGTAGACAATAAATTTGGGGTGGAAGAGAGTGGAAGTAGGGATGTGGGGAATAGTGATTTATTTTATCATTGGAAACCGAAAGTAGAGATAGAGATTGTGATATATTTGGAGACAAGACAAGGTGTCCTGCTAGACTTTTGTTTGTGTGAGGTGAAAATGAAGAGGGGAGTGAACACTGACTCAGGAGTTTGCCATGGACTACTGGTGGATGTGTTTCCCTCAGTTGCTTTCAGGAAGGTTAGGTGAGGAATCCAAATCAAAAGTTCTTCTGTGGACCTGTCAATTTCAGGGTTCCCATTTGACATTCCAGTGAACATATCAACTGGACCATTATATATATTAGTCTAGAGTTCAGGAGTGATATCAGCACCAAAAACACATATTTGAAATGATCAGAGTATGGATAATATTTTAAACTCATAGAACTACATAATATCTCTTAAGAAAGGTGGTATTTAGAAAAAAGAGGAAGGCCCAGGATGGAGCATTTAGGGTACATCAATATTTAGTGACTAAATAAAGAAGGACTTTTTTTTTTTTAAGAGACTCAGAAGAAGTTAAGAGAAGAAACTATGTCAAAGGTTATGAAAGGTCAAATAAAATGAGGACAAAGAAATAACCACTGAATTTAGCAATATGGAAGTTATTGGTCACTTTCACAAAAGCAGTTTCAATGAAGTGATGGAAATGGAAGCCCACATGTTCTATCAGAATCTGACAGAAGGCTGAAAATGTTGGTTTACATGCAGGTTGTTGGAAAGATATTTAGATGGAAGTTGTTATATCAGGTTATTTTCATAACATTAATTAAATGCTATCAGATTTTCTCTAATGAAGTATAGTAGCATAAAGCACTAGATAGAGTTGGAGGGTCCCATGTTTCATACTGTGGAAGACAGAGGAAATGTTTAGTTGGTTTTTAAATTCCACATAGCACAAGGCTTGGTTATAAGTCCATAATACTCTAATGAACTTACCAAAAGATTAATTCACTGGGAGTGAATTTTTCCCTAGGAGTTAATTCACATGCATGTGACTAGAATCGACCTACATTTGTTACTTCCAATAAACTCCTGACTTCTAAAATGTGGAGGGATAGTGAATGGGGGGAGGGAGGGGGGTTCACAGTGTGAGGGATATAAATGATGAACGTCTAAGTATTACCTTGTCTTGTGCACCTGAAACTAATAAATTAAAATTTAAAAATAAATAAAAAAATAAAAGAAATTTTAACGAGAAAAAAATAAAATAAAATAAAATGTTGTGCTCTATCATGATAGGTGGAAACTCAGCATAGCAAGCATCTGAAAAATTGTTGATGCTAATTACAATATATTGTACCTAAATGATAGTAATATTTTGAGGTAATTGTAGGGCAGTAGAAATAATATGTGGGATCCAAAACAATATGTGACAATAACTGATTTAAAAGATGTATTTGATGTAGCATAAAATTTATATCAGAATTTGAAAATATTATCAAAATTTAAATGCTGAGTTCTACGATAGGCTCATTTTACAGTTTTATAGGTCATTTCACCAATAAAAAAAAGCTATTATATCAATATGTGGCCAAGTTTTTGTACTATTTAAAGTAGCTGTATCTTTCTTTCTCTACTTGAATAAAAATAAAAAGATTGATGGTTGTTAAATATACATGAGGTATGATCAAATAATATAGTGAATGTTTAAATAAAAATTATTACAGTAAAAGCCACTTTGCCATTAATCCCCCTCAAAATACTCCCCTTGCTTCAAACACACTTATCCCATTGTTTTTGCAACTTTCTAAAGCAGTTATGAAAGTCCTCTTCATGAGTGTCTTTAGTTGCACTGTCGTGGCTGCCTCGATGTCCTGAATCGATTCCAAACATTTTCATTTCATGGTCATTTTCACTTTGGGGAAGAGTCAGAAGTTGTATAGTGCCAGATCCTATGAATAAGGTGGATGAGAATATACCACAATGTTTTTATTTGACAGAATTTGTTATACCAGAAGTGATGTATGACACGGAGTCTTTCCATTGTAATCAATAAATACTGTGAATGCTGCTGCTAAGGCAGGGATCTTCAACATGGGAAGTGGCACTTCAAACCTTAGTAACAGTCTGTGGAAAGTTTCAACTTGTTTGGTGCTATCAGTTGGGTGTGAGATATGGTTGAGAGAAGGTGTGTTTTAAAGTGTGCTGTGAATCATCCTGCATCTTGACAATGCTCCATGTCACACATCGCTCCTGATACAGCAATTTCTGTTAAATAAAAACACTATGGTTTTTTAAGGTGTCCTCATCCACCTTATTCACCAGATCTGGCACCTTGCAACTTCTGACTCTTCCCTAAAGTCAAAATTAATCAGGACATTGAGGCAGCCATGACAGCTCCACTTACAACACTCATGAAAGAGGCCTTCCAGAACTGCTTCAGAAAGTGCAAGGATGATGGGGTAAGTGTGTTTGAAGTGAGCGGGAGTATTTTGAGTAGGATTAATGGCAGTGTGTTTTTTACTGTAATAACTTTTTAATTTAAATATTCATTGTATTGTTTGATAACACCTCATAAATACTCATATACCTATAGATATAAATGAAACCCAAAGTGGTAATAGATTGGCACAAATAAGTAAAGATTCCTAGTAGCCCATGAGGAGGAAGTTGTAATGATATGTAAGAATACTCCTGTAATCAATGTGACTATCATTCAAGATTCACACCGAAAATAATTGGCCTTTGTTTTCAAATGATAAATATAAGTTAAACAATTGATTCCTCACTATATGCTTGGTTCTTTATATGTATTATTACTAAACCTTATTATAGGACTAAAGAGAAGTATCATTAATCCACATTTTATAGATTAGGCACTTTGTCTCAGGGAGATAAATGATGAATCTAAATTCATACAGCTACTTAGTGGTAGATTTTGGACACAAACTTTGGTCTTTCTTAGTCCAGTGTTGTGTTTTATGCTACATTATTTCCAGAAAAACCTCTAAAATAATTTCATGTTCTAGTGATGATTGAGTATACAAAACTGATTCATGATAGGGTGCCTGTGTATGTATTTGACCAAAACTGTATACAAGGTATGTCCTACAATATTCTGATAACTGTAAAGAACAAGTCAACATGAATAAATATTTAAATGACACCTAAATTCTGAATTTTTTCCTACTATACAAAATTTTTATTGAGCGATATAAAGACATATTACAAACAAACCAGAAAGTACATATTCCCAAACTTTTAAAAACACCCCTCCCCCACATATACATGCATTTATGGGTAGCAACCAAGGGTTGGGAGCAGCCTATCTTGCAGCAATCTTAAGAATCTATCAAAACAGTAAGAAAAGATATGGTTGACCACTGACAACCTACACACCCACTTAAATTGAACATTCTTCACTGAATCTCATTCTTTTTTTGCTTTTGAAGTCAGTAATGTTTAACTATGTGCTATAGGGAAGAGTAATTTCTAAAAAATGATTTCAAAAAATAAAAATCATATTATTATATCAATAGATGCAGAAAATGCTTTTGACAAGACAAAATTTATTTATGATTAAAACATTTAATAAAATGGGTATAGAAGGAAAGTACAACAAATAAAGACCATAGATGACAACCTCAGCTAATATACTTAATGGTGAAAAAGTAAAAGCATTTTCTCTAAGACCAGGAACAACACAGAGATGCCTTGTCACCACTGTTATTCAACACAGTACTGGAAGTCCTAACCAGAACAATCAGGCAAGAGAAAGCAATAAAAGGCATCCAAACTAGGAATTACAAAGTTAAATTGTCACTTTTTGCAGATGGCATTATTCTTCATATATCTGGGGTGCCAAAAAATGTATACACATGACTTGCTATTGGTATATATTGAGTATTACAATTTTAATACAGTTTTTTTCTTTCTTAAAATGTGTATACATTTTTTTTGCACCCTATGTATAAAACTCTAAAGACTCCACCAAAAAACTATTAGAAACAATAAACAAATACACTAAAGTTGCAGGGTACAAAGTCAATGTACAAAAATTCATTGCATCCTATATACTAAAAATGAAACTTCTGAAAATGAAATTTAAAAAAAAAAAACAAAAGCAATTCTTTTTGCAATTACAACAAAAAGAATAAAATACCTAAGAATAAATTAAAAAGGAAGTGAAGGATCTATACACTGAAAACTGTAAGATTTTATTTTTAAAAATTGAAGAAGACACAAAAATGAAAAGATATACCATGTTCATGACTTGGAAGAAGCAATATAGTTGAAAAGGCTATATTACCAAAGCAACAGATTTAATGCAATCCCCATCAAAATCCCTATGGCATTATTTAAAAAAATAGAATAAAAAATCTTCACATTTGTACAGAATCACAAAAGATCCTGAACAACTAAAGCAATCCTAAGAAAAAAAGAGCAAGTCTGGGGGTATTATACTTCCTGTCTTCAATTTATACTAAAAAGTGACAATAATCAAAACAGCATGGTAGAAAAACAAACACACAAACCAATGGAACAGAATTGAGAACCCAGAAATAAATCCACATATATATGGGCAAATAATTTTTGACAAAGAAGCCAAAAACACGCAATGGAGAAAACAAAGCCTCTTCAATAAATGGTGCTGGGAAAATTGGAAAGCCACATGCAAAAGAATGAAACTGGACTGTGCTAACTGTCACCATATATCAAAATTAACTCAAAATGGATCACAGACCTAAACATAAGACCTGAAACAATAAATTGCATAAAAGAAAGCATAGTTACTAATTTATGAAACTTGGGTTGAGAGAGGATTTTATGAATTCGACCTCAAAGGCAAGGAAAATAAAAGCAAAAATAAGTGAATGGGACTCTATCAAACTAAAAAGCTTCTGCATAGCAAAAGAAACCATCAGCAAAACAAAGAGGCAATGAACAAAATATGACAGGTATTTGCAAAAAAAAAGACCTTTGATAATAGGGTAATATCCTAAATATATAAAGAACTCACATAACTCAACAACAACAAAAAAACATCCAATAAAAAATGGGTAGAGGACCTGAACAGACACTTCTCCAAGAAGACAAACAAATGGTCAACAGATATAAGAAAAAGTGCTCAGCTTCACTAGTTATTAGGGAAATGCAAATCAAAACCATACTGAGATACCATCTCATACATGACAGAATGACTATTATTAACAAGACAAGTAAAAACAAGTTTTGAGAGGTTGTGGAGAAAAACAAACCCTCATACACTGTTGGTTGGAATGTAAATTGGTACAGCCATTATGGAAAACAGAACGGATATTCCTCAAAAAATTAGGAATAGAATTACCATATAACCCAGCAATCCCTCTTTTGGGTATCTACACAAAAATTTGAAAACATTTATCTATAAGTATGCATATACTTTTATGTTCATTGCAATATTACTTATGGTTGCCAGGACACGGAAAGAACCAAAGTGTCCTTCAATAGATGATTGGGTAAAAAAATGTGGTACATATGTATAATGGAATACTACTCAGCCATAAGAAAGGATGAAATACTGCCATTTGCAACAACATGGGTGGATCTTAAGAATATTATGCTAAGCAAAATAAGTCAGATGGAAAAAGTCCAGAATAATACACTTATGTGGGATATAAACTGAAAGCAACAAATGAACAAGACAAACAAATAAAAAAATCAAAAAGTCATAGACACAGACAATGGTTTAGTGTGACCAGCAGGTAAGGGGTTAGGGGGCGTAATAGAAGAGGAGAAAAGGGGTGAAATATATGATGATGGAAGATTTGACTATGGGTAGTGAACACACAATGCAGAATACAGATGATGTATTATAGAAATGTACACGTGAAACCTATATAATTTTATTAACCAATGTCACCCCAATAAATTTAATAAAAATTTTAAAAAAGAAAATGTAAAGTTCTAGTACAGCTGAATATGTTAATTAATGAAAGGGACTGTCATTTTATTTCATTTCATATGCATTTCATTTCCTAAACTTTCTATACCAATTCACTCCCCTGTGTTCATGGTTTTATCTAAATAGTGAATAGATGAATAGTGAATAGATGAAAAGTCATAATCAAATTCTCTCTGAAATCACAAAATCGTGGATAAGAATGGATGTTTGAAATGACCAATGACTGAAAGTTTTTTTGTTATTTTGAGATGCAGTTTCGTTTACCTGTCCCGAATTATGTAGACTGATTAACCAGATCTTTATAAAATCCATTGCTGTTCTTAAAACTTATGTTGTCTTTAAACTGTTTAAAATACATTAATTCAAACATTGTAAATGGAAAAGTACCTATATTTAGTAGGCATTAAATACTGATTATTTTAGATAGAGGCAATAACTAATCAAAGAAAGAAAGAGAAAATTAATGAAAAGGAGATAATGTTAGTGTTAAGTCAAAACAACTGGTGCTTATGAAGACAGAGAAGTCACAGAAGCATTTCACAATACAGTCCCCAGCTTCATATAAAGGGAATGACAACATAAAGAAGTGGCACTAAAAATCTGAGTATTGTGATTGAAACCTATTATCTACCTGTGCTCTTTAGTTATTATGACAGACAATAGAGACTTTAGCTCTTCATAATCTGTGTCTCTTTATTTTAAAACATAAATATACTGGGGCTGCCAAAAAAATGTATACACATGATTTCTATTTATCTTTTGTTATTGGTATATATTGAGTATTACAACTTTAATACAGTTTTTTTTTCCTTTCTTAAAATGTGTATGCATTTTTTTGGCACCCTCTGTAGTTTTCATCTCCATGCTACTTTAATTCCTTGCAATCTCAGAGTTACTTTAATCCCCATCAAGATACTCCTAGAAAATATACCAATAATTTCTTCCGTATTTATTGCGTATGTCACAAAATTCAGGCAACTAAAGAAAAACTCACTATGTGATCTTATGTGAAAAATGAATATTAATAAGTATTTTCAGACTCACTGTAAGTAATACCAATAGCAAGCCATTCAACCAAGATATAGCTAGTAAATCAAGAACGGTAATAGAGTAACTCAGTGGTAGTCTCAGATTTTTATATAGTTGAAGCTAGAGAGGACTTATGCTAAGTAGTGTACTACTTTATTAAAATTTAAGATTATAAACACTTGGTGAGTGTGCAAAAAAAAGCTACTTAAAACTAGCTGCTTGTTTTAATCTCTAATGCCAATGTACATGATAAATTAGCACATATTTGACAGACTGCTAAATATTACTCTTGGACTCTATTAGTAAGAAATACAGATTTCTGAAATTTAATTCCCTAAGCTTAATGAACCTAGTAAGTTTGATCTGATGTCTTCCCAAGTTAATATGTTAAATCTAAATTGACTTATTTTTTTATAGGGACAAATTTGTTCACATTTAAATTAATCTTGAAGAAAACATGTATTGTTACAGAAATGTTACTTGTAGTTCTGATATATGAGGGTACTTATTTGACTTCATTTGTTTGATGATTTAAAAAAGAACAAAAAAGAATTAGTTCAGTATATAATGCTTGTATAGCAAATGCTAATTTCTTGCAAAAGTTTTTTAGGATAAAACATGCAAATCATTATGTGCGAGTCTGACTGTCTGCCCACTAAGTGCAAGCCTGTATTCTAGTTGTTATGAAATATTTAGCCATAGCTAGGATACAAAAGTTTCAGGCAAGAGATCCAAGATGGTGGAGTAGATAAACACTGTGCCTGTATCCTTCCATGAACACATTAAAATTGCAATTAAATTATAGAACAATCAACCTGAAGAACCATCTGAAGTAGCCGAACAGAACTAAAAATATAAAGAAGCCACATTGAGACTGGTAGGAAGAGCAGAGACGTGGAATGGGCCCCAAACCTTCCTGTGGCAGTTGAGAATCAGGAGGGATATCTCGGCCACAGGTGTTCCCCCGCAAAGAGTGAGGGACGCCAGCCCCCCACATCAGGTTCCCCAACCCAGAGTACTAGTCCCGGGAAGAGGAGTTCCCACATTTGGCTGTGAAAAACTGTGAGAATTCTGACTGTTTGAGTGGAAAGGAAGTGTCATGTGGGAAGTCATCAGGCGGGGTCTCAGCTCTCACTCCCCACATAAGAACGCAGGACATGATGAGGCCAAAAAGGAACACCCACAGAGCCACAGGTAGGGGAGTCATACTACTATATTCTCGCTGGCGGCTGGGTTGGAGACACAGGAAGCAGGAGCCACACGATCTGCAACCTGCCGTCCGCTTGCAGGCTCAGCCACCATCTTCTTGCTAGCCCCCATTTTTTGTTAGCGTACCCACAGCAGTTATATTAGTGGCCAATGGCTCACTGGTTGCAGCTGATGGCCAACTAGCCACAGCTGATGGCCATCCAATCACAGTTGATGGCCATTTATACCTGAGCCAGCACCTTTCTATGTGAGGCCGAGAGCCTGGAAACTGCTCTCTGGGGCTCTGTCCCCACAGGAAGGCTGCAGGAAACCCACAGATCCTCTTAAATGTCTCACACACAGACTCACTCACTCCCAGACATTTACCTCGGGCTCCAGAGCAGGGACAGTGATTTGGGGTCCTTGGAGACACACAGGGGACAGACTGAGGTCTGTGACTTCAGGGGGAGTACTGGAGGACAATCAGTATTTTTCCAGTGACGGGTCCTCTTGTGCAGCTGGCAGGCAGGTGCCATCTTTCCTATGTTGGGCCCCCCCTCACAGGCCAAATCTGAATCTCATTGGCCTGATGAGCTCTGCTGCTCTGCCCTCCCTGACTCAGCTGGAAACCTACCCCATTTGAATCTTGCATCACCAGAGGCATTTTCTCCCCAAGCAGCCATCGCCTCCCATATTGTACTCTTTCTTGGAAAACTGTAAGAGTCTACGGGCCCCAGGTGTGCAGCAACTGCCCTCGTGCGCTCGGAAATGTTTGCTGAGTCACTCCAGGCTCAGCACTGGCACTAAACCAGAGTTTACTTTAACCTGGTGACCATAACTCTTCCCACTCTAGTGACTCCCTGAGACCTTGCCTTACCCAACTCACACACCACATGAGGCTTTATCAGTGGCTGAATCTTAAGGGAACTAGGAGGTGGCAGCAGGCCTCTAGGCTTTTTGCGGAGTTACCATAGGCCTGGTATTGTTGACAGCTCTTCTCAGTTCACAGCATGGCCTCTAAGGAATCTAAGGAACAAAATAAACAAACAAAACAGAAACAAACTCATAGATACAAAAAACATTTTGGTGGTTGCACATGGGATGGGGTGTTGGGTGAAAAAAAGGGAAAGGATTAAGAAATACAAACTGGTTGTTACAAACTAGTCATGGGGATATGGAGTATAGCATAAGGAATATAGTCAACAATATTTTAATAACTATGGTGTCAGATGGGTATGAGATTTGTTGGGGTGCTAGATGGGAGGGGCTTGAGAACAGGGTGAAAAAGGTGAAGGGATTAAGTACAAATTAGTAGTTACAAAATAGGCCTGGGGATGTAAAGTAAAGCATAGGAAATATAGTCAACAACATGGTAATAACTATGTATAGTGCCACACCTGGCACTATTAGTACTAGACTAATTGGGGTGATCCCTTCTTAAGTTAGATAAATGTCTAAGTACTATGTTATACACCTGAAATATAAAGTAATACTTAACATAAAAAAAAACAAATGAGTTATCTCTCCTTCCTATACTTTACTCCCAACACACTAGCTTCCATATGCTTCCCTGGAAGAAATGAACTGAAGAAGGTGAATAGAGCAAAGGTAAAAATATTGGTCTCCTTCCTTTAAAATTCCAGAAGATGAGGAAGGGGGAGAGGAGTGGGACCTATCTATAACCCAGCATAAAATTTTCCTATTTACAGCTAAAAACAAACAAACAAACAAAAACTTTCCCCAGGACCTTCAAATCCATGAAGATAACTTCTATTGATTTGCATATATTTATTCAATGTAAGTTCCTATTATTTCATGGTTTCTGTATAAGATATCACATTTGCTTAACTTTCATATTTATTTCATGATAAAGACTATATACAACCCACATTTATAGAATATTTGCATATTACCCATATTTATAAAAAAAGAACCACAATTTAGAATCTTAAAATGTAATATCACAAAATTATAAAACAACAAAACAGAGAATTAATGCATAAAGATCATAGTATACTTACTGATAATGGTGGGGCAACAGAATTATCAAGATGAACAGGCCCAATATTATGTACCCAAGGATGTAAGTAGAAGAGAATTTGGGGATGTCACACTTAGATTACAGCCAAATTGTTTGTATAGCAGGTAGGTACTGAGCACCGACCTTGTGTCGGGTCCTTTTTGAGAGACAAGAGGTTGAAAAGTGAGGCAGATTCTGCTGTGGTAGAACTAAGAGCTGCTGGCAGTGAGGGAGACAATATTAACTAACTACTCATTCCAGACAGGGATACTAACTGTGAAAAATGTTGGGTTGCAAGCATAGAGAAATCTAAGCTCAGCTGAGATCTAAGTGTGAACAGAAGATACTGGGTACATTTGGTAGAAAATGAGGTTAGGAAATGTTTCCAGGAAAGGGGACAATGGCATGGAAAGAGGTCCTGAAGCAGGAAGCAGCAAAACACAACTGGAGAAGAGACAGAAACATGTGTCTGAAATGTTAAGAGGGAGCAGAGAACATCAAAGCTGAGAACAGATAGTTGAGAATCAGTATATGTGAGTCCTCTTGGCCAGTGAAGCATTTGGATCTTTATTCTAATTATAAGAGAAAATTACTGACACATTTTATGCAGAGGTGATTCATTGTAAAAGATTATTCAAGTTGTAGAGTGGAGATTTATTGGAGGGATTCTGAAATGAATGGGGGGACCAGCTAGGTGGCTGTTACAATAGCTCAGTCATGAGGTTGTGGTGACATGGATTGACATGCTGTGCTTGAAGTGCAGATGGACTGGAAATGGATTAATTTGAGAGATGTCTAAGTGAAAAAGTCAAGAGGACTGTCCAATGTGGGGGAGAGTCAAAGGTAACTGGGCATTTTCCAGCTTGATTAACTGGTGATGTCACGTACTGAAACTGGGAAACCTAGAAGAAGATAAAATTTGGGAGTGGATGACGGAGTAATCATTGTTTGGGTTTTTGGTGTACTGGATTTTGATGCATCCAAGAAGAGACGTCATATAAAATGTTAGATAAAAAGTTATAGAGCTCAGAGAAGATATCTAGACTAGAGATTTAATTAAGAAGAGAAGCTTTATCTAAGGTTTAGTTGAAGGATAAACAAGAAAAAAGAAGAAAAAGATGAGTGTGTTTTAGTTTAGTTGAATTCAGAGATTGAAATGTTGCTGAAGAATCTGCACAGCTAAGAACCTCAAAATATACAATTTATCTTTGTGATTTCAGCACATCAGGACATAGACCTCTGCTCTATGATCTAAGAATCAGGACATTTTGTTTGTTTGTTTGTTTCCCTTTGATTTAGATCACAAGACATTTAGATACTACTAAAATGCCAGACAGAAATACAAAGGAAAAAGACAACTTCTATTGAATTGCAGGCTCATGTAGACATAAATCAGTCTATTCTTACTGCAGAATGATGTAGATGAGACGTTTAGCTACAAGTGATGCTTACTGATCAGATATTAGTTATACAAAGGTTAATGGCATCAAGAGTTGATAATCTTCCACCCTTTTCCTGGAAATACCTAGTTACCTGTTCCTGAATCTTTGGACCTTGGCCCCTTTTCACCAGTCATTGTTTAGAGAGGATTAGCCAGTTCTGGTTCTTCACTTTTCGGTTTCTATTCTTCATGTTAACATAATCTTTTTGTTTCTAAACTTTTCTCAAACAGGATTTTTACTAAAGCTTGTGTACGTCCCCTTCCCCATAATTGAAAAAGCTGAAAATTCCCCTGATTATTAGAAACAAACAAACAAAACAAAAATCATATTCACATTTTCATCAGCAAGGAATGAGAATACTACATCACTGTAAGCAGCAGGTGTTATCACTTGATTTAATTTTCCCAATATGAAGTACATAAAGTGATATAACTTTATTACTATAATTTAGAGTTTCTTGCTACCATACAGGTAGAGAATTGTTCCATGCTCTTGATGTCTACTACTTTTTTCTAAAATATTTGTTGTATTTATGTAGTTAAATTTTAGTCTATTTAGACTTATTTTTCATTCCAGATGGATGATTGTATCATTACCATTGAGTAAATAAATCATCTGTATCCTACTATATTGAAATATCTATTTTATCATATATCAAATTTCCATGTACATATTTCAAGATCCAATATTTACAATGAATATTTTTTGTTTTATTATATAGAAACAATATATCATTCAACCTCTAAACAATGTTGAATAATAAAAGAGAAAGCAGCCAGTTGTGCATTGCCCTTGTTTTCAGTAGAGATAGGTTTAATGATCCACCATTTAAAATAATGTTTATTGGTGATTTTGGTATTTTGTATAATATTTAACTCGTTGCCTTATGTGCCTATTTTACTAGTGATTTATAAGTGCAAACCCAAATTAAGTCCTTTATTATTTACCTCACTCATTGTTTACTGCACAGAATCTATCTTTTTCCTCTCATCTATAAGCTGGATTAATGCGATAATTTATGTGGAGTGTCTAGCATGGAGCCTGACATAATAAATTGCACCTATTCTGTTTATTCTTATACCTCTGAACTCACACAATATTGTCTAAGTATCTGCCGCTTTTAATCCTGTGTCGCAGATTGGCATATGTATTGATTCTCATACCAGACAATGGATTCTTCAGTGACATGAGCCATCTGTATGTACATTGCAGAATTCTCCACAGTGCTTAGCTTAATGCCAGAATAAATTGATGAACAAAATGATTAGAGTCAGTGAATTTTAGAGTCAGTGAATGAATGGGTGACCAAATAAATTATAGTATTATTAATAGCGAATGCCTACATAGCACATACTACGTCAGAGAAATCGTTTTAAAATCTAGGCATTCATTGCTACTTTAATCTTAAAAACAACCCTATAATATAGAGTTTATATTTTACTGAATTATAAATGAAGATACCTGGAAAGGTGAAGTAACTTGTCCTAGTCACTCAGGTAGTTAATGGCAGAACAGGCTTCAAATCCAAGCAAAATCAATGGTTTTTACCCTTACATTACCTTGAATAAATCATTATGGTGGGTAAAGGATATATTAACTGACTGGTAGCTCTTTTTCTATGATAATATGTAAGGGCATCCTTCCAGTAAATATAGACACAAAGTGCGTAATCTTGTGTTACTTAAAAAGAAATGGAGAGGTATTTAACATGAAATCTCTTTAGAATATCTGCTGTTGCTGCTGATCATCCTGCTTAGGAACTTAAAAGATTTATGCAAAACAGCTGAAACCACAGGGAAATTAAACTTATTACTGCTATACTGTATTGTATACTAGAAAGTTGCTATGAAAGTAGAGCTTTACTGTTCTCACCATAACAACTACAAAATGGTAATTATGAGGTAGAGGATGTGTTAACTAACCCCACTGCGGTAAAAACATTCTGCAATACACACGTGTATCTATCACCACATTGTACACTTTAAACTTACAAAATGTTGTATGTCAATTATATCTCAATAAAGTGGAAAAAAACATTCCTGCCTGAGGCTATGGACTCCAAACCCAGTGGCCACACTGGTTGAAAGGGTGAATCAGAATTAACCCCAGAAGGCTTTCCGCACAGACCATCTCTATCATCTGGCCAGCTTCTTGCTTCATGCCTCCTTTCCTCAGGCTTTCAATTTGGATTCTGAGTTGGAACACAAACCTAAAAAGGAGGGCAATTCTAGACCTGCCTTATTATGACAAGCATATGAAATTCCAAAGGGGCATAAACTGAAGGAAAATCCAAAAGTTGATGTTGGGTTTTTGACAAGCATATGAAATTCCAAAGGGGCATAACCTGAAGGAAAATCCAAAAGTTGATGTTGGGTTTTAACCACGGCCCAGATCATTATGTTTCTTTTTAAAGGTAAACTGAAGGAAAAGAAAACTTTGAAATACCTCATAGACCTAAATGGCAAAATTAGATTTAGCAAATACTTGAATAAATATGGCATTCCTTTTTCCATCACCTAAAACTACAGTAGTTCAAAATTTGCTTTCATTTATTCTCTTGCTAAATTCAACCGAGTGTGTATGCTTCAACATAAACCAAACTCTGTTTCCACGCTAATTCAAAGGATACCTCAGCAGTCTATTCTAATTATAGTCTGCGGTAGACCATTCCAATTTTAAAGGACCATAGGATAAGACTTTATTTTTATATTTTCATGAATTATCTTTTATTCCATTAAGTCAATAGGCTTTTTAAATATTAAGAGAAAAGCTATGGTTTGAAATTACAGTAAATTGTTATCAATGTTTAACTTAATTTTAAATTTTTAGAAGATAACAGCAACATTAAAAACAGTCAACAAACTGTACTATCGAGGTCAACAATTTCTAGTATTAAAATCAATTTACAGTATGTTCGCTTGAAGTGCACATAAATTTGAAGAGGCAGTAAGTGTAAACAGAATTGCTGATTTCTTGGATGCACTCCAATATAATTATAGCTATTCACCCTTGTGACTATATGTGTGTGCAGCTTAAAGCTATTTTCCTGCCCCAAGCCACAGTAGCAGTATTTTTAGATAGGTTTGCAATTGACTGAAATGCAAAATCCCTATAACCTAGGAAAACTACTATGTAAAATAAATATAGAAGTAAATTTAAGTAGTAGATTAAACATGTATTTTGGCATTTATATCAATTCTTGGCTTGTAATCTTGTGACTTGGAATTGAGTTATCCCTCAGTATTTAATCAGAAAATAGTGTATTTCTAATATGCAATTATAAAAAAATCATCAATCACATTTATTACAAACATCTCATAAAACAGCAAACATTTATGGGGTTGTGGAAGGCAGCTAGGTTGTTCTGCAATGTAAAAAGATTTGCATATATAAAAAAAGAAACAGCAGGCAGCAAACAAGGTTTGTTTCTCTGATTTCCAAAAAGCAAAATTGCATTTGATATATCTACTCAATTTTTATTAAAATGCATTAAATATTTTTTTCTGGCAATAACGTTGATCATCACTATAGTCTAACAAACTCACATTTTGAAATCACTAAACTCAAATCTTGATCTATAGAAAAGAACTCTTTCTCCAGCCTCAGGGGTGAATCAGAGCTCCTCAAACATACTTGTGATGGTAAACGATATTACCTTGTATTTCATGTAGATGTATACATATGTGAAATTGTTGTTATTGTTTTTGTTATTGTTTTGCTTTCTATGATGAGAATATTTAAGTGACAATAGTGTTCTCAAAATAATTCTGTTTATAGTTTACATAGCTGACTTTGTTTGTATGTGTGTTAGAATAAAACGTGATTTTATGGAGAGAAAGTGGAGCTCTTTTTGTCGGTAGCCTTAAGGCTTCCAACTGTCGATACCTTAATCCACTAATCCCCTCTGTAATCATGTGTTCACGTGCTGTGCAAATACTCAGAAATCATTTTTTAAAACTCTTTTTTCTCCTAGTCAATAGTACACTCTACAGGCTGTACGTTATAAAGTAGCTAGTAAAATCTTTGAATATATTTCTATTTCTATTTATCAATATTAGCATTGAAAGCTATCGTTTTTAGGCATATCTTTTCTTTTCAAAATGCCATGAAAATTGAAGAAATAAATAGGACACCAAGGGAAAATAAATGACATCACATTGTATAAATCTGCAGGATTTTTCACATTTGACTTTCAACTATCGCTTTTAAAGATTCTGCCTTCCATCTACTTGTCAGAGACTGGATTTAATTTTTGTAAGCTGCATAGAATTCTACATGTTAAGATATTGATATAACAAATTGGTGAATGTTTTAGTGATTGATTCTTGCTGACCAAAATGGGCTTTTAGATTACATCTTTCTTTTTTTCCTTAAAAGACACCTGCTGAGACAGAAGTCTGACTGCCACACAAAAGAAATATATGATTTTTTTCAACTGGTTCCATCTAGCAATTTGCAGTGCTATCAAAAATTGCATTTTTAATGAAAATTACCTAAGGATTTGGAAAAAAAAAAAAACACCTTGGTTAAAATGGACTAACTATCCATTCTCAGGCAGTATTAACATACTGATTGGCCGTTACTTCTGTCACTCTTCTGACTACAAAATTATGACAGACCCCACAGCAGGAAGCAAATGATCATTAATACCCTGTCCTCTGGGACACAATAAACTGCCATTCACTTGCATACAAATAAAATACACAAGGCTGTCAGGCAAGGGGACAAAAAGGGAAAGATGTTTTTGCAAAATGATTTGATGCCAAGTGGGGTAGGCCCTCTCAAAGGGTTTTGTTTTCCACTCTATCTCATCATGGTAGAAAAATCCTTATATAGAGATTGTTTTTTTAATATCCTATTTTTCCTTACTTGATCTCTGTGAGCTCTTCAATTAAATTGTAAGATCTTGCTTCTGAGGAGAAAAAAAAATTATAATCCCATAATTAAACGCACAACCCAGAAAGCATTAAAAATTCTAAAATTTGATTAAAATGTAAGACAATGCACCTTCTTGGTTCAAATATAATGCTCAAAAACATTCTGGTTAATGTATTTGAATAACCCCATTACAATTAGCAGAAATAGAATATACTTCAATATCACATACTTGATGGGATTAATCGAAACAAAACACAATTGGAAAAAAGATACATGCCTGGTCTTACAGTTGAAACTCTGCTGTCCATTTGTTACTCTAAAAGGTAAGGTCAAATTTATGTTTAATTAAATATTGTCATATGACTTGGATTGTAATTTATTATAACCAGATGATATGGGATTGAGAAATAAAATCAGGGCAACACTTTGTAAAGAGTGGTGAATTAATCCCTTTGATATTTATTAGAGCAACAACTACTCTGATAAATATTAATTTCAATCACCCAACCTAAACTTTTTCTACAGGCATGCAGAGAATACAACAATTTCTGGCAGACTCAGATGCCTTTCATAGATTGTATATTCATCAGTCTAAAACTATAAAGCATTATTTTTAACCTGAAAAAAGTATAGAATGTATATATTTAGAGTTTTCTAATTTAGCTTAATTAGTTTAATGGTATTGCTTTCCCTAAATTTGTATTCTCATTGTGAATTTCCAATGAAACAGACAGATGTTTTGCTCAAGGATTTGAGAGTTGGTATGTGTATATACTTCCAATTTATAAATCAACTTTCAAAGAATTCAAACAAGAGACTGTTGTTGATTCTATCATTTAAACTCTAGGATGAAAGGAACAAACTACTGATACCCCAATAACATAAACAAATATTGAATGCATTGTATGAAATGGAAGAAGCACATAATGTATGTGTATCATACACATAATGTATGATTCCATGTATATTATTATCTAAAAGGCAAAAATATAGGGACCAAAAAGCTGATTAAGGGTTGTTAGGAGCTGGAGGTGGAAGAAAAAGTTGACTACAAATAAGCACAAGTAATTTTTTGATGTGATGGACCTAGCACATCAAAAATTGATTTTAGAACAGTTACACAATATTGTACATTTATCAAAACTCACAGAACTATACACAAAAATGAGTGAATTACATCGTATGTAAATTATACCCCAATAAGTCTTACTTAAAGCAAAACAAAACAAAAATTCTCTAGGTTTAGCAATGTCAAGAGATTACCAGGATGTTCTGAATTGGGGTCATTTAGTCTGGCCAAACTAGCAGAAATGACAGTCAGATCTTTAGAACTGGGCAGTTAGAAGCCTTTTTTTTTTTTGTAATAGCCTGTAGTAATACAGCTCCCAATGTTGAATGCTAGAAAGACTGAAAGCAGATTAAAAATACTCATTGCTACCTTAATGTTTCCCTCACATAGCATTAAGCAAAAGCAAAACTCCAATATATTAGTTAATACATTTCACCAGAGATATAGATTATCATCTTCAACAGGAAAAGGAGAAAATGGCAGAAAATCCAATTCTGTTCGGCACACTAACTCCTTCCTCTTTTCTTCACTTGCCTCCCACTTTAGCCCTTAGACACAGTGACATTATTAACTGCACTGCTAATGGCCAGGAAATAATCTGCATCCTTTTGTTACATGGCAGCAAGAGGCAGGTCTTATTTTTATAGCAGTGAATAGATTACATTGTCTAAATATAGAAATTAAATGTCACCTCTCAGATATGATAGAATTGCCACTATGTTCCAGTAGCCCTAAAGAAAAGAATTTAAGCACAGAAAATAAAGACCAACCCAGAAAATGTTTTCAGCTCCTTTTTTTAAAAAAAATAGACTTTATTTTTTTAGAGTAGTTTTAAGTTCACAGCAAAATTGAATGGGAAGTAGAAAATTTTTTCATATAGCTGCTACCTCCACACATGCACAGCCTCCCCCATTATCAACATCCCACCCCAGTGTGGCACATTTGTGACAATCAATGAAGCTACATTAACACATCATAATTATTCTAGTGCCCATTTTTTTACTTGACATGTTGTTAACACTTTTCCATGTTATGACGTGGTCAAAGTGATTGTTTCAGAGGGTTGACTAATATTCCATTGACACCCTGCTGACACTGACTAGTTTAGAAGGGAAGCATTCCTGCCTTTTGGAAGGGATCACAGTTTACTGTTGGAATTAAGGACTAACGTTTGGGACATGGGAAGCATTCAGAACTTTCACTTCCTGAAACATATTTGGATATGAAATTCATCCAAAGTAAGCGTAATCATCTTCAGAAGATAAAAAGGAAAGGGAGCTGAGCAGCAGCAAGCTCTCTCCTTCGCTCCAAATTTCTGCTTGGTGCTTTATATGCACAATCTCATTTAGTCCTCCTCTATGGACCCGCAATGCCTGCTTCTTGCAGACCAAGAAGCTGAAGTTGAGTGAAGTTGGAGCTTCCTGAGCAAATTGGTGACAAGGTAAACATTTAAATCTAGGCTTGTTATACTACAGACACCCTGTTTCACCAAGGACTACTGACTTGTGTAAGACCATCAGTTAAGTCTACAAGAGATTCCTGGTCATGATATTTCTTCCTGCATTTCGTAAATAGAAAAAACAGCAGGTAAGCTACAAAGGATGGTGTCCTTTCTGTGTTAATTAAACGATCCTCTAAAATCATTGTTGACTAGTTAGGCAATAAGTACTTATTGAGAACAAAGGCAGAATAACATTGTGGGTGACAATACAGACCTGGAGTCAGACTGCCTGCATTCTGCCCTCCTTGGATCTTGTTTTCCTCACCTATATCATGGTAATAATAATTGTAGTTGCCACAGAAGGTTGTTGTGCGAATTACAAGAGAGAATCTTTAACAATTGTTATTGTTGATATGTTTGTTGATGCTGTTGTTATTCCCCAGCTAATAGTTGACTTGTCAAAGTTGTTGTTGAGTTGTTGACATTGTTGTACACATTGTTGCTACTGTGGTGCTAGTGTTGATGTTGTTGATGTCATCACTGTTCATATTGTTGGCTTGCTGACACTGTTAGCAACAGTCTTAACTTCTTTAGAAGTTATTGATTGTTAATGGAGGTTTTTTGCCAGAAATCCTATCTCTATTTAATTTTTTAAATTTTATTAACTTCATTGTGGTGACATTGATTAATAAAATTATATGGGTTTCAACTGTACAATTCTACACATCATCTGTATATTACACTGTGTGTTCACCACCCAAAGTCAAATCTCCTTCCATCAACATATATTTGACCCCCTTTACTCTTTCTACCTTCCCCCAACTTCCCTGTCCTCTGGTAACTACTAAACTGCTGTTAGTGTGTATGAATTTTTGTTTTTTTCTTGTTTGTTGCTTTTAGTTCTACATCTCATATATGGTTCTGGACTTTTTCCATCTGACTTATATTACCTAGCATGATATTCTCAAATCCATTCACATTGTGGCAAATGGCAGTATTTCATCATTTCTTATGGCTGAGTGATAGTCCATTGTATATATGTATTACATCTTCTTTATCCAATCATCTATTGAAGGACACTTCTATTCTTTCCATGTCTTGGCAGCTATATATAATGATGCAATGAACATAAGGGTACATATATCTTTACGGGTAAATGTTTTCAAATTTTTATGTAGATATCCAGAAGAAGGGTTGCTGGGTCACATGGTAATTCTAGTCTTAATTTTTTGAGGAATACCCATACTGTTTTCCACAGTAGGGTTCCTTCTTCTCCACAACCTCTTAAAACTTGCTATTACTCGTTACCTTGTTGATAATAGCCATTCTAACATGATGAAGTGATATCTCATTGTGGTTTTGATTTGCATCTCCTGATAGTAAAGCTGAGCATCTTTTCAGATATCTGTTGGTTGTTTGTATGTCTTCTTGAGAGAAGTGTCTCTGCCCATTTTATAATTGGATTGTTTGGGTTTTTGTTGCTGAGTTGTATGAGTTTTTTATGTATTTTGGATATAAGTCCCTTCAAAGGTGTTGTTTGCAAATACCTTCTCACATCTGGTTGGTTGCCTCTTTGTTGATGGTTTCTTTTGCTGTGCAAAAGCTTTTTAGTTTGATAGAGTCAAACTAAAAGTCAAACTTTTGCCTTTGAGGTCAAATTTATAAAATCCTCTTTGAACCCAAGGTCTATAAATTTAGTACCTATGCTTTCTTCTATGCAATGTATTGTTTCAGTTCTTATATTTAGGTCTCTGGTCCATTTTAAGTTAATTTTGGTTTATGGTGACCGCAGTCCAGTTTTATTCTTTTTCATGTGGCTTTCCAATTTCCTCAGCACCATTTATTGAAGAGGCGTTCTTTTCTCCATTGCATGGTTTTGACTCCTTTGGCAAAAATTACTTGCCCATGTATATGTGGGTTTATTTCTCAGTTATCAATTCTGTTCCATTCATTTGTGGGTCTGTTTTTCTGCCATGCTATTTTGATTCTTGTCACCTTTTAGTATAAAATTGAAGGCAGGGAATATAATACCCCCAGACTTGCTCTTTTTTTCTTATGATTGCTTTAGCTGTTCAGGATCTTTTGTGATTCTGTACAAATGTAAATAATTTTTATTCTATTTTTTTAAATAGGGATTTTGATGGAGATTGCATTAAATCTGTTTGTTGCTTTGATAATATGGCCATTTTAACTATATTGCTTCTTCCAATTCATGAACATGGAACATCTTTTCATTTCTTCTTCAATTGCTTCTTCTTCAATTTCTTTTAATAATATCTGTAGTTTTTATTGTATAAACTTAAATTCTTTAAGTTTATTCCTAGATATTTTATTCTTTTTGTTGCAATTGCAAAAGCAATTCATTTTTTCTTTTTTTGAAATTTCATTGTTACTTTATATGAACACAATGGATTTTTCTACACTGATTTTGTATCAGGGAACTTGACTATAGCTGTTTATTGTTTTTAATAGTTATTTTTTAATAAAAAGTCATGTCATCTGCAAAAAGTGACAATTTTGCTTCTTCATTCCCAATTTGATGCCTTTATTTATTTCTCTTGCCTGATTGCTTTGCTTAGGACTTCCAGTACTATATTGAATAACAGTGGTGATTGTGGGCATCTTTGTCTTGTTCTTGATCTTAGAAGACAAAAGTTCAGTTTTTCTACCGTGAGTATATTAACTAAGGGTTTGTCATATATGGCCTTTATTATGTTGAGGTACTTTCCTTCTGTTCCCATTTTATTGAGTGTTTTGATCATAAACGAAAGTTGTATTTTGTCAAATGCTTTTACTGCATCTGACATATTCATATGATTTTTACCCTGTATTTTTTAACGTGGTGTATCACATTAATTGATTTGCACATGTTGAATCATCCTTGTGCCCTTGGAATTAATCCCGCTTGATTGTGATGTATAACCTTTTAAACATATTGTTGTATTTTATTTTCTAGTATTTTGTTTAAGATTTTTGCATCTGTATTCATTAGAGATATTGGTCTGGAGGGGTTTTTTGTTTGTTTTTTTTGTTTCTGGTTTTTTGTTTTTGTGGTGTTTTTTTTTTTCTGTCTGTAGGGGTATTTTTGTGTGTTATCCTTGCCAGGTTTTGGTATCAGGATAATGTTGGCCTCATAAAATAAGTTAGGAAGTACTGTATTTTCTCTAATTTTTGGAAGAGTTTGAGAAAGACAGGTATTAAATAATCTTTCATCTTTTAATGTTGGTAGAATGCCTTAGTGAAGTAATTGGTCCTGGATTTTTACTTTTGGGGAGGTTTTGATGATTGTTTCAATTTCCTTACTGTTGGTCAGTCTATTTAGATTTCCCAGTACTTTGTGATTCAGTCTATGAAGGTTATACATTTGTAAGAACTTGTCCATTCAAGGGGAGAGACCAAAGAGACCTCTTATGCTGCCACATTTCTAACATCACTCTCAAAGAGAATATTTGGTTATTACCCAATTTGGATTATATCCAGAAATGAGACATAAATGTAAAACATTAAAATTCTCAATTATTTAGTTTAATGACATAAGGACAAATGGATAATTTTCAACAATTGGAAAGATATATATCCATAAATGCAGAGAAACTCCACAGAAGGAAAATTTATTTTCCAACAATTTTGCAATCAAGCATGATGAATATAATCCATTCACTAAATAGAAAATGTTAGCTTATGCTTCTTGTAAGGCATTATTCTAGGTGCTGGAGATAAACTGATGAATATGAGATGCCATTCTTGCCTTCATGGACTTTGCAACCTTAATTATCAGAGGTATAAAGTTTTGTGCCACAGTGATTGTCATTCTAATCTATCTTGTATATAGAATGGAAAGATTAAAAGTGAATTCTATATTTTACTTTATTGCATTACAATTAGGTGCTTTTTTAAAAATAGAAAACAATTTGTTCTTCAATGGGTTTGAATGTGATTCAAATCAATACTTTGTAAAATGCAATGACAGAGATTATTCCCTAAAATTCTGTGCTGAACTTTAAACAGAATTAATTAGTTCTGCTTGAAGGGATGTTAGTTACCCACACAATTTTCTTCTATGCCTTTAGAAGTAATAGATGAATTTGTTATCATTTAAATTATTCATTATGCAGCCAGGAATTTATTGTTAGTTTTCTATTATTATTAATAGCTAGTGTCCTTAACTAATCTCTCCCTGATTTATTATTTCTTTTTCCTTGATTTGTAAATCACTTGAATATCCTCCAAACAGGTCAGTTTACTATTTATAGATAAAAAGATTTAGTCAACTCTATTATTATAAAATAATTTCGTAATATTTTTGTGAAACACTTTCATATATATATTCATTGCAATCCATTTATCACATGCGTTACATCTCCAATAAATTAACATGGTCTGAATATTATGATTTGTTCTTCAAAAATATTCTTTTTCCTATATAATTTTTATACAGACATAAGAAAAAATATGTACTGGATTATATATGTTTAGCTAGGTATCGTCATTTCTCACTGTTAAAATGCCTCAGCAGAGAACAAACTAGAAACTACATTTCCAAAATCTTCTTGCCTACATAGTTCTGAGTTAGAGGCCTCTATTGAGTGGTATTCACATGAGATTTGGAAAGAAGAAAAGACAGGGAAGCCATTATTCCTTGGATGAAGATGTGTTCATTCCCCTGAGTAGATGTGAGTGTCAAAGTAGCTTCCAGATGAGCATCTTAAGAATAACTCACATAGATCCTGCTCGCTGAAATGGTCAATGAGAACTACCCAGAGAGCTCTTAGAGACCACGTAGCTATTCACTTCAGTGCTGCATGCTGAAAGAGTTTTTAAAAATTTCTATAAGCCTTTAATTTAGTGCATTAAAAGCCTTTATGTCCAAACTACAGTGACTTCTGTGTCCCTGATTAAACTCCTATTGACATAAATATCGTGCAATAAAAAACTGTAAAAAAATCAGTGTTAAATGGAGTGATTTAAGACTATGAATGCTGCAGAGATTCAGAAGAGAAAGAGGAAATTTCAGCCTTGGGTAGTGTGTAGTCATTGTGGAGTTACATTGAATGGGTATATCAGGCTTCCTTGTATTGCCCCTCTCTCTCCCTGAGTCAGCAGCTCCCAGAACTTCTTTTCCTGCTGTAGTGTTGAGAGAAGATGTTTCCCATGTCTAAAACTCAAAAGTTTCAAGGATGTACAAGAGGGTCTTTATTCACCTATTCAACAAGTAAGTATTTATTGAGCAGTTACTTTGTGGTAGGCACTGTTCTAAGTACTTGGGCTACTTGAGTGACCAAACATGCACAGTTTCCCTCATATAAAGGGTTTAGACTGGAGCAAAGAATCATTAGAAAAAAAAAGCAATAAAATAATAAACAGTTACATCATACAAGATGATAGCAGATACAAAATACCATGAGGAAAGAATAAGTAGAGCAGAGAAAGGAGAACTGAGAACACAGGAACTGAGCGGTACATTGCATTCTCAAAGTAATCAATATAGCCCTGTTTGAAAGGTGACATTTAATCAGATTTTAGGTCAGAGGGTAAGTTATGTTGATATTTAGAAAATATCACACAAAGCAAATGAAGAACCTGGGCAAAGCACTAAATGGGAACACATCTGATATCTATGAGGTATGATCAGGAGTTTGACTAGAGTGTGACTAGAAAAAGCATTAGTGAGCTGAGAGAGGTCGGTAAAAATTACCCAATCTGAATAATATAGAACAAAAGTATAGTAAGGATAGATAATACCTAAAAATGTAGAAATTGATTATGTCATAAAAATGGCACTGTGAATTGAGCCCCTTGAAATCTTCCCTGCATTTTATAACAAATTGAACAGCTATAATTCCACAAAGGACTCTCTGCACAACACATAGGCAAGACTAAGAGGTGCGCAACTGAAATCATCTTAAGGTGGACAAATTGGGCAAGTGGGGGAGGAGGGAAAGGAGAAGTGCGAAGAAGTGGGCTGTGCAGGCTCAGGTCGCAGATGGACCTCTGAGCTCCCTGCATTCCAGAGCTACCACCCCACGAGAGTCGCTAGCTCCCTCCTTATGGCCCATAGTCCCGCCTGAGGGATCAGCATATAATACAGCTGAACCCAACGCTCATGGCAGAGATCTCGGAGCAAAGACTAAAGGAAGAAGGGTGAAAATGGCAGTTTAAGCCCTCACTTCTGAGCAGAAGATGGAAGGCAAAGGCACAGATCCTTGCTGACCCCGCTCTATCATCCCAGAGCTCACCCCACCCCCACACACCCAGGGATAGAAGTGGAAAAGTATCAGTGTCACATCAGAAGAACAGAATATTTGCAGTTCTGAGAACTTCAACCCACAGCCATGGACTCATAGCCCAACTAGTTCCGGTGAAGGAGAGGGAGTCTTGAGTGCAGGACTGGCTGGGCTGGTGGTCACCACCATTGCTTAGAGCCACCTTTCACAACCCACCCCACCCCTGCACCCACTTATCTGAGTGGATCCCTGCAGCAAAAAACAGAGCTTCTGAAATACAGAGGCTCTGAAACTGGTGCAGGAAGAACTTTGGAACTTTAGAAGCTCTCCAAATTTCCCCATTGAGACAGTGCCCTGATACCCAGGTGACCTGCTCACAGAGGAGAAGCCTGCCTTCCAGGGAATCCACCCATTGTGTGAGAAGCCAGAACAGTGCAGTAAATAAAACATTACAGCTTGAGAGAGAATAGAAGGATGCAGTCAAAGAGAAAATAAAACATTTTACCAACACTTACTGGAAAGCAAAATAAGACCTCTTTCTATCAACCTGTTGCAGAGCTCACCCCTGTAGATGCCTAGAAAAAGAAATAATAATTCATTAATTGCCATGAATAACCAAGGTAACAAGGCAGCTCAAAAAGAAAATGAAACGTTTCCAGAAAATGAACTTAAAGACATGGAAATAAGTGACTTAAATGACAGAGAATTCAAGATTGTAGTTCAGAAAAAAACTCAATGAGATCCAAGAAACATAGATAGGCAATTTAATGAACTCAGAAACACAATCAAAGAACAAAATGAACATTTACCAAATATATTAAAATCTTAAAAAAGAACCAAATAGAATTTCTGAAGATTAAAAACTCAATAAAAGAAATGAAGAATGAAATAGCCAGCTTAAGTAATAGAGCTGACAAGATGGAGGAAAGAATCAGTGACATCGAAGATAGAAATCTGGAAATGACACAGATGGAAAAAGAGAGAGATTTGAGACTTAAAAGGAATGAAAGGACTCTACAAGAACTTTCTGACTCCATCAGAAGAGCAATATAAGAACAATGGCATACCAGAGGCAGAGGAAAGGGAGAAGGAAACAGAGAGTATATTCAAACAAATAGTCAGTGAGAACTTCCCAAATTTGTGGAAAGAACTGGATCCTTGAATCCAAGAAGCAAATAGAACACCTCAATCTCAACAGGCCTTCTCCAAGGCACATTGCAGAAGCTGTTGAAAATTAATTACAAAGAAAGAATTCTCAAGGCAACCAGGGAAAAAAAGATGGTAACCTACAAAGAAAATCCCATTAGATTATCATCAGATTATTCAGCAGAAACTCTACAAGCCAGAAGGGAGCAGAATCAAATATTCAAACTATTGAAAGAGAGAAATTGTTAGCGAACAATAATATATCCAGCAATGATATCCTTCAGATATGAAGGAGGAATAAAGACATTTCCAGACATACAGAAGCTGAGGGAATTTTCTAACACATGATCTATACTGCAAGAAATACTGAAGGAGGCTATTTGACCTGAAACAAAAAACAAAAGAATACAAAACACAAGTAGTCTTACAAACAGACAGAGAGAAAGAGGAAATGGCAAACCCTACACCAAATAGGACACTATACACTTAACATAACACATAGGGTAAAGAAGAAAAAGAAATCACTCAAAAAGAGAGACAGAGACAAGACAACTTACTACTGCAGTGCAAAAATCAACTCACAGCATAAATAGGGATAATTTGTGACAACAAAAACATAAAAGGGGAGAGAGTAAATTTCTGAACCGTCACAAAGGAATGGAGAAAGTAAGCATGCTGAAGAAAATGGAACACTCTAAACATGAAACTTTCTTTTACATAAACTTAATGATAACCACACACACACAAAAATCCAGAACTGAAATATATAACACAAAAAAAGAAGAAATAGAGGGAAAAATCATAGACTACCACCACACTGAAATAATAGACAGCAACAAAAAGTCAAAGAAACAATGGAGACACAGTCCTACCAGAAAACCAAAGACAGGATGACAGGAATGCTCATATATCAATATTCTCTCTAAATGTAAATGGACTGAACTCACCAATAAAAAAGCACAGAGTAACAAATTGGATCAAAAAACTAAACCCAGCCATAAGCTGCCTTCAAGAGACACATCTCAGCTACAAGGACAAATACAGACTCAAAGTGAAAGAGTGGACATTGACACTCCAAGCAAAAGGTACCCAGAAAAAATCAGGTGTAGCATACTGATATCAGATGAAACAGACTTCAGCATAAAAAAGGTAACAAAAGACAAATATGGACATTTCATAATCATAGAGGGGGTTATACAACAAGAAAACATAACAGTCATCAATATGTATGCCCCCAATCAGTGAGCACTGAAATATACCAAGCAACTACTAACAGAACTAAAAGGAGACTGAAACACAATTATAGTAGGGGACTTAAATACATCATTGACAGCTATGGATGGATCATCCAAACAGAAAATAAAGAAAATAAAGAAATAGCAGCCCTAAATGACACATTAGATGAAATGGACATAATTGACATTTATAGAGCACTTCATCCTAAAACATCAGACTATACATTCTTTTCTAGTGTAGATGGAACATTCACAAAGATGGATCATATATTGGGACATAAAACTAGCCTCAGCAAATTCAAGAAGATTGAAATCATACCAAGAAAAATAACCTCACATTACACTTTAAAGAACTAGAAAAAGAAAAATTAAACCCAAAGTCAGCAGAAGGAAGCAAATAATAAAAATCAGAGCTGAACTAAATGAAACAGAGAACAAAAGACAATAGAAAAAAATTAATGCAACAAAAAGCTGGTTCTTTGAAATGATTAATAAAATTGACAAACCCTTGGCTAGACTCACTAAAATAAAAACAGAAAAAACACAAGTAAACAGAATCAGACATGAAAGAGAGGAAGTTATCACGGACACCACAGAAATACAAATGATCATCTAAGAATACTATGAAAGACTATATGCCACCAAATTCAATAACCTAGAAGAAATGGACATGTTCTTAGAAACACACAATTTGACTCCAAAGGCAATGGAAGTAAAAGCTAAAATAAATGAATGGGATTATATCAAAATAAAAGCTTCTGCATAGCAAAGGAAATCATCGACAAAATAAAGAGGCAACCAACTGACTGGGAGAAGATTTTTGCAAACAACACCTCCGATAAGGGGCTAATATCCAAAATATACAAAGAACTCATGCAACTCAACAACAAAAAAACAAACAACCCAATTGAAAAATGTGCAGCCCTGAAGAGACATTTCTTCAAAGAGGACATATAAATGGCCAATAGACATATGAAAAAATGTTCAACATCATTAATCATCAGAGAAATGCAAATAGAAACCATAATGAGATATCAGCTCACACCAGTTAGAATGGCTATTGCCAATAAGACAAATAATAAGTGTTAGAGAGGCTGTGGAGAAAAAGGAATCCTTATGCACTGTTCGTGGGAATGCAGATTGGTGCAGCTGCTATGGAAGGCCATGTGGAGTTTCCTCAAAAAATTAAGAACAGAATTACCATATGACCCAGCAATCCCTTTCCTGGGTATCTACCCAAAAAATCTAAAAACATTTATCAGTTAAGATTTATGTGCTCCGATGTTCATTGCAGCTTTATTTATGGTGGTCAAGACATGGAAAAAAAACAAAGTGTCCTTTGGAACAAGATTGGATAAAGATGTAGTATATATACACAATGGAATACTATTCTGCCATAGAAAAGATGAAATAGTACCATTTGCAACAACATGGATGGATCTTGAGATTATGCTCAGTGCAATGAAGCAGACAGAAAAAGTAGAGAACCATATGATTTAATTGATACATGGTATATAAAACTGAAAACAACAAAAGAACAAGACAAACAAATGAAAAAACAAAACTCATAGACACGGACAATAGTTTAGTGGTTACCAGATGGTAAGGGGGAGGAGGGTGGTAGATGAGGGTAAAGGGGAATTAAATATGTGGTGATGGAAGGAGAACTGACTCTGGGTGGCGAGCACACAATATGATATATAATGTATCACAGAATTGTACATCTGAAATCTGTAACTTTACTAACAATTGTCACCCCAATAAACTTTGTAGAAATAAAAAAATATAGAAATTAATGGGTGAACATTCAATGTAGGAAGATTTTAAAAATTTAAAAGGTGTTTCTTTAAAAATCTAATAAAATTGGTAAACCTCTGAGAAGATGGGGCAAAAAGTATATTTAGATGGTACAAATTACTAGTGTCAGAAATTTTAAGAGAGAGAAACCCTCATTTAATTAAAAAACTAATAAGAGGGTGAAGGGGAAGATTGTTTTCTATAAATGTCTCAAATATCTACATTCCACATGCCCTTTTTTCCAATATAATTCTGACATTCTTCACATTCAGGGGTATGGTTTGTGTTCTCTCCCTCGAGTCTGGGTGGGTTTGTGACTACAGAAAATATGATTTTATGTGACTTTTAAATCAGGGCTTCTGTAGTTTTACATACACAGTGTCCAACATTTGATCAAAAATTACTACTTGTGCCAAGAAAGTATATACAATAACTGAAAATCAAGAGAAAAAAATTGGCATTACAGTCTCCAAATGATCCATATATTGGAATTACCAGACTTTTAAAAACTATGATACATGTTCAAAAAACTGAGGAAATAATAGATAATTTCATCACAACATAGACTATTACTAAAAGTAATAAATTGAAATTATGAAACTGACAGGAAAAGAGTATTATATTTTACATGAATTTTACATGAATGGACTTAATATCAGATAAGTCATGTTAGAGATAGATCAGTAGAACATATGTAGAATAAAGCACAGAAAGGAAGAGGATGGAAATTTAAATAAGAAAACAAAAATGATAAATGACAAATATGATTATATTAAGTCACAAAAGGAAAGGAAAGAGAATGGGGCAGAACTATATTTGAATATAAATGTGGATAAGAATTTCCCAAATGAGAAAATAGATATCATGCCAGAGATTCAAGATATCTGCACACACCAAGAAAAATATCTACAAAGACATACCACGTAGGGGTATTATAGTAGAAGTGTTGAAAACTAAAGGGAAATGAAAAGAATTATAAAAACAGATACCCCAAAAAACAAACAAACAACAAAAAAAACAATAACAATGACAACCAACTTTTCTACAGAAAAAAAAAGAAACCACAATGTAGCAACATCAAGTGCTGTAAGAAAATAATTGCTAATTAGAATTTGTACCTCACCAACACAGAAATAAATGTCACATATAGATATTGCCAGGAAAAAAGTGAACTAAAAATGGTCATCAATAGCAGTCCTGCTATAAAAGAAATACTAATGGAAAGTTTTTGGGTAGAAAAAAAAAAAGTTCCCAGAAAAAAGCACAATCATGTAAGAAAGGACAAATATTTGAGAGATTCTAAATAAGCATTGAATCTTTAAAATTATAATAAAAATTCCACAAAGGGATACAACATTGAACTAATTTAATTTTATGAAGCAGGATCTCAAAAGGCAAGAAGGGGTTCAATAAAGTCAAAGGTTTTTAGTGTTCTTGAATTGCTCAGGAAATAGAAATACTACTAATTTAAGGTAAGCTGTAATGAGCCTAGAATGCATGTTGGTATGCTTACTGCAGCACTATTGAATAGAACTTTCTGCATAACAGTCATGTTCCATAATCTGTGCTGTCCTACACTACTGCCATTAGCCACTTGGGGCTATTGAGCACATGAAATGCTGTTAGAGTGATGGAAGAACTGAATTTTTAACTTTTGAAAATTCAAATAGCTACATACAGCTAGTAGTTACTGTACTGAACAATGTAGTTCTAGAAAAATTACTACAAAAGAGTACAGGATTTTATGACTAACAAGCTAGTGAAGGGGGGAAATGAGATAATTTTTTTAAACATGCTTTACCTAAAACGAGATAAGGAGAAGTAAAAAAATTAAAACAACAGATGGAACAACAAAAACAAATATAAGGTAGTAGATTTAAATCTAAATAGCTTAGACATTATATAAAATATCAATAGAGAAGTTGCGTCTTCCCAAAAGTCTATGATTCTAAGACCATTGGGGGAAAAAATATACATACTTTGCTTGTAAGAAATATATCTTAATTATAAAATCACAGAAATGATGAAAATAAAGGATAGAAAATATATACTATGCCATGTATACACTAACAAGAAACATCCTATAAAATATCAAAAACGTCTTTAAGACAAAGAGTATTATTGGAGATTAGAGGGGGTGTTTTAAAATCATAAGAATCAATTCAGCAAAAAGATATAAAATCCTGTTTGTATATATCTAGTATCACAGCATTAAAACACTTGAAGCAAAAGTAACAAAATTATAAGGAAAAATTACCTAAACTACAATCACATTTCATAGTACCTGACAGAACAAGTAATTACAAAAGATTTAAGTAAAATTAACCAAATTGACCTAGCTGGCTTATATACACCGTAACTACTGAAATACATATTCTTTTCAAGTGTACATAGGATGTTTACCAAAATTCCAAAGCAAATACCATCAGGTGTGTGTGTGCGTGTGTGTGCGTGTGTGTGTGTGTGTGTGTGTGTGCTTAAATTGACAAATAGCTTCTAAAATATATTAAAAAATTGAAAGAATCAAAATAGCCAAGACAGACTTGAAGATGAAGAGCATATTGAAGACATACACTTCTGGAGGTAAAGACTTATTATGAGCTACATAAATTAAGAAAGCTTTATATTTGCAAAAAGATTGAAAAAGTAACCAGTGGAATAAAATAGAGTTCAGAAACAGAACCACAAATTTATATTACTTGAATTATGAGACAGGTTCTATTACAGCACATTGGAGAAAGGAGTGATTATTGGCATAAAAAACAAATATATATGGTGATGAAAGGAGAACTGACTCTGGGTGGTGAACACACAATGCAATATATAGATGATATATTATAGAAATATATACTTGAAACCCATATAATTTTACTAACCAATGTCACCACAATACATTTAATTAATAAATAAAAAGATTCCTGATTCCTATTTCAAATGGAATCCATAAAAATGGAACACAAGGGGTCTGTAAATATAAAATTTGGGGGGGGGGGGAATCTTTATGACCACTGGATAGGGAAAGATTTCTTTAAACAGAGCACCAATAAAAAGATTAATAAATACAAATTTATTAGGAAAAAATCAATTAATTGTACTTTCTTAAAACATTTATCAAAGCTACCACTGAGTATAAAGAATTGAGCTTTAGAGTAGAATAAGATATTTTTAATGCTTATATATGACAAGAGCTCTTTTTCAGAATCCATTAAGATCCTGCAAAAGTGTCTGAGATTCTGGTAGAGGAGGAAAGTCTTGTGCTCACTTCCTCCCCGACCATATAAAAACTACAACTAAATTATAAACAATCAATCTGGAGAACAATTTGAAGACTAGCTGTAAATAACTCCAATAACTAAGGATGTAAAGAAGCAATGTCAAGACTGGTAGGAGGGGCAGAGATGCCAAAGAGTTTGTCCCTATACCCACATGTGGTGGTTGAGTATCGGAAGGGGGGTATCTCAGCTGTGGCGGACCCTCTGAGGAACAAGGTGCTCCAGGCCCACACTGTGCTCCCTAGCCAAGGCTTCCAGTGGGGGAAAGAAGAGTCCCCACACTATCTGTCTATGAACATCAGCAGGGATTCCATCTGCCCGGGTGAGATGGAAAGCTGCTAGAAACACAAGTGTCCCCTTAAAGGGCCCACACAGATTCACTTGTTACCAGGCACTCACCCTTGGCTCTGCCTGAAGGGTGGCAACACAGAAGGCACCAGAGACATATAGAGAGAGACTGAGTTGTGTAGCTTTGGGGTGAGGGCTGGAGGAAGAGCCACCATTGTCCCTGTATTGAGCTCTCCTCCTATGCAGCCATCTTTCCAACAGGCAAATACCATCTTTCCTGTGTTGAATCCTCCACCCACACAGCCAAATCTATATCTGCATTGGCCTAGTGAAATCTGCTAGTTCCACTCTAGTGACTTCCTGGAACTCTGTCCTACCCCTAGCACCACAGAAGTCTCTCTCGGCAGCAAATAGCTGGCTTCAGCTCCTGTGTGGCCAAAGGCATTTTTGGTGGCAAGCAACCAGCCATGACCTGCGCTGCAGTTTTTCTTGGTAAACTCTTGTGAGTCTCTAGACCTGAGGCAGGTGGAGCTGTTTTCAGTGTGCTCTGGGCAATTTTCAGAGTGGCTCCAGGATTGGCACTGGCACCAAACCTGAATCTTCATTAACCTATTGAACACTACTTGTCCCACCCTTGTGACTCCCTGGGACACAGCCTCTTCCTTCTCACATACCACCCCAGGCTCCTTTAGAGGCTGAGACACACAGGCAGCAGGCAGGCACAGCAGGCCTTGGGGTGCCCTGGGCATTTTACTGAGCTGCTCTAAGCCCAGCACTAGTGGCAGCTGGCCTTGGTTCTCAGCTTGAATTCTTCCACATACCTCTAGGTCCAGGTGAATAACGACCAATCATGGACCGCTTTGTAGCTCCTATCAGGTAGCCCTGGGCCAGCCATAAGCTGAGGTTGACCTTGGCCTATGTGGAAGCCATACTCAAAAAAACCCAGAATCAACACACTAAGAGACAAGCTTCAGACCACAACAGAACATCACCCAATTAGCCACACAAGTGGCACACAAAAAGGGTAGTCTCGACAAGTACATGAGCCCACTTGGGCAAACCCCACACCAAGGGGTCAACTCCCACACAGCAGCACATATGCTGTAGGCATGGCCAATCCTCACAACCAGTCATCCTGAGGGTTAATCCTTCCCATTGACATGCCAACAGCAATCAAGTCTTAACAACAGCAGGAGAGCATACATAAGCCACACAGGGCTACTCCTGGAGCACCCAGCCCAGGTGATCAGGGAGATTGTACTATTGGGTCTAATAGGGCACCTACTACATAAGGCCACTGGGCTAAGACTGGGAGACATAGCAGATCTACATAATACATAAAAATAAACAAAGATAGGCAGCCAAAATGAGGAAACATGTCCCAAATAAAAGAAAGAAGAAACCTCCAGACAAAGAACTAAATGGAATGGAAGCAAGCAAACTACCAGATACAGAGTTCAAAACACTAGCTATAAGGATGCTCAAGGAACTTAGAATTTCAGCAAAGAGATAGTGAACATAAAAAAGGACATAGAAAACCATAAAGAAGAACAAGTCAGAAATGAAGAATATAATAACTGAAATGAATAATACACTGGAAGAAATCAATAGGAGATTAAATAAAGCAGAGAATCGAATCAGCGATTTGGAAGCCAAGGTAGAAGAAAACACCCAATCAGAACAGCAACAAAATAAAGCAAAAAAAAAATAATAATAATACATTAAGGGACCTCTGGGACTACATCAAGTGTACCAACATTCACATTATAGGGGTACCAGAAAGAGAAGAGAGAGAGCAAGGAATTGAAAACCTACTTGGAGAGATAATGACAGATTACTTCCCTAACCTGGTGAAGGAAATAGACATACAAGTCCAAGAAGCCTACAGAGTCCCAAACAAGATAAACCCAAAGGCACACACCAAGACACATCATAATTAAAATGGCGAAGGTAAGAAAGAGAGATTCCTAAAAGCAGAAACACAAAGGCAGCTAGTTACTTACCAGGGATCTCCCCTAAGATTGTCAGCTGATTTATCAACAGAAACTTTGCAGGCCAGAAGTGATTAGCATGAAATATTCAGTTATGAAAAGTAAGGACGTACAATCAAGATTACTCTATCATTTAAAATAGAATGAAAGACAAAGAGCGTCCCAGACAAGAAAAAGCTATAGGAATTCGCTACCAGCAAGCCAGTATTACAAGAAACATTCAAGGGACTTCTTGAAGAAGAAGAATTGGAGTGGGTGGAAGGGGAAAGAACATAAGTATGAAGAATAAAATGGCAACAACTATGTACCTATCAATAATTACTTTAAAACTAAATGAATTAAATGCTCCAATCAAAAGAAATATGATAGCTGAATGGATAAGAAAACAAGACCCATCCATATGCTGTCTACAACTTCAGAGACCAACTTCAGATTGAAAGACACACACAGACTGAAAGTAAAGGGATGGAAAAAAGCATTTCATGCAAATGGAAACAAACAAAGAAACTGAGGTAGCAATACTGGTATCAGACAGAATAGACATTAAAAAAGAGTCTATAATAATGAGACAAAGAAAGACATTACATAATGATAAAGGGATCAATCCAACAAGAGGACAACACCCTTGTAAATATTTATGCTCCCAACATAAGAACATCTAAATATATAAAGCAAATATTGACCAACAAAAAGGGAGAGATCAATAGTAATACAGTCATACAAGAAGATATTAACACCCCATTGACACCAAAGGAGAGATTTTCCAGACAGCAAATCAACAAGGAGACAGTGACCTTAAAGGACACACTAGACTAGATGGATTTAATTGATATTTTTAAGTATTTCACCCCAAATCAGCAGAATATACATTCTTCTCAAGTGCTCATGGAACATTTTCTGAGATAGACCACATGTTAGGACACAAAATAAGTCTCAATAAATTTAAGAAGATTGAAATCATATCAAGCATCTTCTCCAACCACAATGGTATGAAACTAGCAGTCAATGACAAGAAAAAGACTGAAATACATACAAACACGTATAGGCTAAATAACATTCTACTAAATAATGAATGTGTTAACATGAGATGAAGGAAGAAATCAAAAGATACCTTCAGACAAATGAAAATGAAAAAAAAAAAATCTATGGGACACAGCAAAAGCAGTCCTAAGATGGAATTTAATAGCAATACTGCAAGCTCTACCACAAAAACAAGAAAAATCTCAAATAATCTAATCTTACTCTTAAAGGAACTACAAAAAGAACAGCAAACAAAGCCCAAAGTAGTAGAAGGCAAGAAATAATAAAAACCAGAGTAGACCTAAACAAAATAGAGTCTAAAAACACAATACAAAAAATCAGTGAAACCAAAAACAAGTTCTTTGAGAAAAATGAACAAAATTGATACTTTTAACCAGACTCATTGAGAAAAAAGAGAAGACCCAAATAAATAAAATCAGATATGAGAGGAGAAGTGACAAACGACACCACAGAAATACAAAGCATTATAAGAAAATACTACAAACAATTATACACCAACAAAATGAACAACCTGGAAGAAATGGATAAACTCCTAAAAACATACAGTCTCCAAGACTGAATCAAGAAGAAACGGAAAATCTGAACAGACTGATTACTATTAACACAATCAAATCAGTCATCAAAAACTCCCAATAAATAAAAGTTTTGGAATGGATGGCATCACAGGTGAATTTCACCAAACATTCAAGAAGAATTAGTACCTGTCCTTCTCAAACTATTCCAAAAAATTCAAAATGAGGGAAGGCACCCAAACCCATTTTACAAGGGCAGCATTACCCTTATTCCAAAACCAAAGACATTACAAAAAAGAAAATTAGATATTGCTGATGAAACAGATACAAAAATCTTTAACAAAATATCAGTAAAACAAATTCAGCAGTACATGAGAAATATCATACACCATGATCAAGTGAGATTTATTCCTGGGATGCAAGGTTGTTTCAATATTCTCAAATCAATTAATGTGATACACCACATAAACAAAATGAGGATAAAAATTACATGATCATATCAATAGATGCAGTAAAAGCTTTTGAGAAAATCCAGCATCCATTTATGATAAAAACTCTCAGCAAGGTGGAACTAGAGAAAAAATACCTCAACATAAAGGCCGTATGTGGTAAACTCATAGCTACCATCATGCTCAAAAGTGAAAAGCCAAAAATATTTTCCTTAAGACCAGAAACAAAACAAAGATGTCCACTTTCACCACTTTTATTCAACATAGTATTGGAAGTCCTACCCACAGCAAAAAGACATGAAAAAGAAATAAAAGGCATCCAAATTGAAAACAAAGAAGTAAAACTCATTATTCACAAATGACATACATGATACTATACAGAGGAAACCCTAAAAAGTCCATCAAAAAAAAAAACACACCTATGAGAACTGAAAAATGAATTCAGTAAAGTAGCAGGATACAAAATTAATATTCAAAAATCGGTTGCCTTTTTATACACCAATAATGAACTATCACAAACAGAAATTAAGAAAACAATGCTATTTATAACTGCATCCAAAAAATAAAATGAAATACCTAGGAATCAATTTAACCAAGGAGGTAAAAGACCTATAGTCAGAAAATTATAAGACATTGAAGGAAGAAATAGAAGACATAAATAAATGAAAGTATATGCCATGCTGATGGATAGGAAAAATTAACATCATTAAAATATCCATACTTCCCAAAGCAATCTATAGATTCAATGCAAACCCTATCAAAATATCAATGGCATTTTTTTCACAGAACTAGAACAAATAATCCTAAAATTTATATGGAACCATAAATGACCCCAAATTGCCATGACAATCTTGAGAAAGAAGAACAAAGTTGAAGGTATCATGCTACCTGACATCAAATTATACTGCAAAGTGATAGTAATCAAAACAGCATGGTACTGGCATAAAAGTCAACACAGAGATCAATGGAGCAGAATAGAGAGCCCATAAAGAAACCCATATCTATATGGTCATTTAATCTATGGCAAAGGAAGCAAAAATATACAGTGGGGTAAAGACAGTCTTTTCAATAAACGGTGTTGGGAATATTAGACACATACCTACATGTAAAACAATGAAACTGGTCCACCTTCTTACTCCATATGCTAGAATAAATTCCAAATGGATTAAAAATTTAAATTTAAGACCCCAAACCATAAAACTCAGAAAAAAACATAGGCGGTAAACTCTCTGACATTGCTCTTAGTAATATTTTTTCTTATATGTTGCCTCCATTAAGGGAAACAGAAGAAAAAAGGAACAAATGGAAGTACATCAAACTAACAAGGTTTTGCACAGCAAAGGAAATCATCAATGAAATGAAAAAACAACCTACTGAATTGAAGAAGATATTTGGCAATGATAAATCTGTGTGATAAGGATAATCTGATTAGGGATAATCTGATAGGAATAATCTGATTAGGGATTAATATGTAAAATTTATGAAGAACTCATACAACTCAACAACAAAAAAACAAACAATCCAATTAAAAAATGAGCAGAGGAACTGAATAGACATTTCTCCAAAGAGGTCATACAAATGGCCAATAGACATATGAAAAGATGATCGACATCACTAATCAGGGAAATGCAAATTAAAACTACAGTGAAATGTCACCTCACACCTGTCAGAAAGGCTGTCATCAATAAATCAACAAACAGCAAGTGTTGGCAATGATGTGGAGAAAAGGGAACCCTCATACACTATTGGTGGGATTACAAACTGTTGCAGCTACTGTGGAAAACAATATGGAGTTTCCTCAAAAAATTAACAATAGAACTACCTTATGATGCAGCAATCACACTTCTGGTTATTGATCTAAAGAAATCTGAAACACTAATTCGGAAACATATATGCACCCCTATGTTCACTGCAGCATTATTTACAACAGCCATGATATGGAAGATGTAAGGCCCATCAATAGACAATTGAATACAAAAGACATGGTATAATTTTACAATGGAATATTACTTGGCCATTTGCAACAACATGGATGAACATGGCAGTTTTATGCTAAGTAAAAGAAGTCAGACAGGGGGGAAAAATATCATATGATCTCACTTATATGTGGAATTTAAAGAACAAAATAAATGTACAAACAAAATAGAAACAGACTCAGAGATACAGAGAACAAACTGATGGTTGCCAGATGAAAGGGGTTTTGGGAGGCTGGGTGAAAAAGTTATAGAGATTAAGAAGTTCAAATTGGTAGTTATAAAATAGTCACAGGGACGTAAATTACAGCTCATGGAATATTGTCAATAATATTGTAATAAATATTAATATTGCCAGGTGGGTACTAGACTAATTAGGGGAACACTTCATAAATTATATAAGTAGCCCTGTGCTGTACACCTGAAATTAACACAAAATCATGTTTATTATAAAAAAGTAAAATAAAAAAGTGTTTATCAAAAAAGATCCTGCAAATCAGTAAGAGAAAGACAGACAACATAATAAAACAATGGGCAAAATATTTGAATGGGTACTCTATAAGAGTAGATATTATATGACTAATAAACATGAAACTATAAAAATGAACGTGAACACTCTGGATGACTAAAATAAAAATGTTTGACAATACCCAGTGCTGGCAAGGTAGTGTTGGAACTTTCACACATTCTGGTGTAAATGTAAATTTGTAGAGCCACTTTGAAAAGATTTTGGCATTATGTACTACAATTGAACATATAAATACTCTGTGACCTAATATTTAGCAGATTAATTTGTAATTATATGTCTACGAGAAATGAATATGCATGTGTCCAAAAAATGTTCAAGAATATTTTAGCAGCATTACTCATAACAATCAAAATCTGAAAATAATAATCATATGTATTGATAATAGAATTGACTAACAAATTGGCTATATTCACAAAATGTAATACTGTTTCGTAATAAGGATGAACTTTGTGATTACGTGGAGGAATATCACATTAATCTACCTCTTTTATCCTGGAGATGTCACATAGAGGTGTTTCTTTAAGTGCACTGAGAATACACTGGGAATGAAGTTTAGGGTAGAAGGACGGAGATGAGAAAGCAGGCTATTGCAGTCAGCCAAGCACTGAATGATGATGACTCCTACACAGAAGGAGAGGGGATGATAAAAAATAGCCTGCGTTCCACCATCTGTTTTAAAAAAAGAGTGCACAGCTTTGCTGATAAGTTGGATGTGCTATGAGAGAAGGGGAGATTCGAGGATAATTTTTTAAGCACCTGGAAGAATGAAGTTGCAAACAAATGAGATGGAAAAGACTTTAGGTGGATCAGGGAAAATACTGTCACATGCTACACATGGGTGAATCTTGAGGACAGTAAGCAAAGTGAAATAGGCGAGTCACAAAGAGACAAATACTCCATTGTTGCATGTATCTGAGGCATCTAAAGTAGTCAAAGTCATTAAAACAGAAAGTAAAATATTGTTACCAGGGGCTGGGGATGGAGGAAGAAATGGAGAGCTGTTGTTCAATGGGTACAGAGCTTCAGTTCTGTAGGTCGAAAAAGTTGTAGGTATCTGTGAATATACGTAACACTACTGAACAGTACGCTTAAAGTTTTGTAAAGATATAAATAAAGATGGTAAAGTCTGTTATGTGATTTCTACTACAATTAAAAATTTTGGAAAAGGTAAAAAAATAAAAATAGAAAGAATGAAATCCAGAACTCAATTTTGTAGCTGTTGGGTTTTGGCATCCAAGGAAAGCTGTTTAGTACATCATTGCATATCAATGGGTTTCCAGGAACGAATCTGGGCCTGAGGTAGAAATTTGGGACTTACAACATTTTAATGTTATTCAGAACAATGAATCAACCAAGAAGCGAGTGATATAGAGGGAAAAAAAAGAGGATCAAGAATTAATCCCTGGAACAGTTCAACATTAAGAGAAAACTGAGAAAAGAAGGAACCAGCCAAAGAGACAGGCAGAGACAGAGAAAAGACTGATAAGTGAAGAAAGTAGAAAACCACACACTAAAGTGTTTTAGCAGTGAAATGAAGAATACGTATAAAATAAAAATGAGAAATCAAGTGGGTCAACTAAGATGATATTTGACTAGTGATTTGAACAATATGAGGTTGTTTGTGACTCGATGAGAATAGTATGGTGGAGTGCTGGGGACAGAGGCCTAATTGGAGTATATTTAAAAGAGAAAGTATACACACACACACACACACACACACATACACACAAATGTAATTTTAAAGAAGAGAAGGCAGACACAAAAGAGTACATGATCTACAACTCCATTTATAAAAACAAAAGCAAACATAACCAATCTATGGTGTTAAAATTCAGGAAATTTGATAGTTTTGGGGAGTTGTTTCTGGAAGAGAGAATAAAGGAGGCCTCTAAGGTTGTGGGGACAGAGCCCCAAAGAGCAGTTTCCAGGCTCTTGGCCTCATGTGGAGAGGTGCTGGCTAGGGTAGTAGATAGCCGTCAGCTGTGGCTGGTTGGCCATCAGCTGTAAGCGTTGAGCCATTGGCCACTGATATAACTGCCGCGGCTACAGAGGGGAGCCGAGGAGAGTGAAGGAAAGTGGAGGAGAGTGGAGGAGAGTGAAGGAGAGTCGAGGATGGTGAAGGAGAGTCGAGGAGAGTCGGTCAGTTGGCAGCAAAGCGGACAGCAGGTCACAGGTCGTGAGAACCCAGCCTCCAGTGAGACCATAGTGGTATGACTCCCCTACCTATGGCTCCGTGGGTGTTCCTTTTTGGCCTCCTCATGTCCTGCATTCTTATGTGGGGAGCGGGAGCTGAGACCCCGCCTGACACCGTGTGTGACAAATGGTGCAGCGAGCAGGGTCCCCGGCGTGACACAGGTGCTGATAATGTTATGTCCAGAGTGTATTTTGATGAGTTTGTTCAATTTGTAAAAAAGAATCAAGTTATACACTTATAATATGTACATTTTTCTGTTTTCAAAGCAAAGAAAATGTGTGCACTGGAAATAGAAATATAGAATCTCTTTAGAGAAACTAGCTGTGAATGGAAGCAAAGAAATGAATGTGTAGCTGGTAGAGGAAATGAACTCCAGATTTGTTTTTGTTGTTTTCTTTTCTGTTTGATAGGAGAAAGAGTCTGGTTCTCTGCAACCGGGACAGTACAGTTAGGAAGAGAAAAATTGATCATGTAGGAAAGAAGATTTAGTCCGAGGGATGTCCCTGTGTAGATGAGAGAGGATGGGACCTCGCACACAAGAGAAGACGATGGTGTCAGATAGGAGCGTGGACAGTTCATCGCTGTAATAAGTGAGACGGCAGTTTGTGGATGACAGATGTGTACAAAATTTTCTTTAAAACTCTTTGATTTTCCTAGTGAAATAGGAAGCAATGTCAACAACAGAAAATGAGGCTAGTGAGGAAATAATGAAGATGTGAAGAAATAGAGAGAAGTAAGCAATAGTCAGCTAAGACATTGGTAGAGAGAGTAAAATATAGATATAAATGTGATTGCCAGGTAGTTTCTAAGTCTTGCTTATGTTTAGTAGTCATTAATTTAAAAACAAAATTAGGGCAGCCAGATGGCTCTGTTGGGTAGAGTGCGCACTCTTAACAACAAGGTTGCCAGTTCAATTCCCACATGGGATGGTGAGCTGCGCCCCCTGCAACTAAGATTGAAAATGGCAACTGGACTTGGTGCTGAGCTGCGCCCTCCATAACTAGACTGAAGGACAACAACTTGGAGCTGATGGGCCCTTGAAAAGCACACTGTTCCCCAATATTCCCCAATATTTTTTTTAATTAATCTTTATAAAAAAATAAAAATAAAAGCAAAATTAATCAGGATGATCGTTTTTCTCTTACAATTCAGGTGCAGAGAAATAGGTATTAAAATCATGATGAGTTAGATTTAAATTATATACTGGTTTTGCCATGAAAATGCAAAGAAGTCAATGAAGTATAGAGAGGAGGGTAGATACATAGTCATATTTGTAATGTGTACGCTGTGGAAGTAAGGAGAAGTCAGTGAAAAGTATCATGATCAATGGGTTCAATGTTTCAATGGGACAGAAAAATTTGTTGGAAATAGGATATTAATTATATATATATATATATATATATATATATATATATATATATATATATATATACATTGAATATAAAATCACTATTGTTTTATCAGTAGATCATAATTATCTTTATTCACTATTCCTTTTTACATCTAAACTCCATCTTTTCTTCCTCAATCTTTTATGTTTTAGGATTCTTGAAAATGAGAATCCATTGGTAGGTAGTAAACTCATTTTTTTTCCTGAAAATATCTTGATTTTGTTCTTAATCACGAAGGATATTTTTGCTGAAAATCTAGGTTGACAATTATTTTCTGTCAGCTCTTTGAATATATTCTTTTGTCATTTAACTTCCAGAATTGCTATTGATAAATCATTCGTCATCTAATTGCTATTCCTTTGTACATTTTCTTTTTCTCTCTGGCCTTTTGTTTTGTTTTGTTTTGTTTTTACATATTCTCTTTATCTTGGTGTTCTATAAATTGACTGGCATGTGTGTAAGTATGGATTCATTTACATTCATCTCACATTGGATTTATTAGTTGTATTGAATCTGAAGATTGTTGTTTTTCAAATATATCTTCTCAGGATACATTTTACTCTAAACATGGTTGACTGCTTTAAAAGGGGGACAGGGAGACTCCATAAGGAACTGGAAGCGCCCTAGCCATGTTCATGAGACTCAAAACCATTTCCACCTAATAACTCATATCTATTGTCATGTTTGCTGAAAACATCTCTCTATATACACATACGTATACACCTACGTAAGTTAACATGAAAAATACCAGGTACTATTGTGAATCATGGAATGAGAGATTCGTTTATGTAACATTCATCATTTCTGAGCCCTGGTCTTGCCTCAAACTTAGGGTCAACCAACTTGGGTCTTTTTCCTTGCAGCATTCTTCTGGGTCGATTAAATCCAGAAAGAACCAACTATTTCTGGTTAAGGTAAATGACTTTCAGGTAAAATATTTCATGATCTAGCATTTACATTTTGATTCTTTCTGTCAATCAGTGGGATGAAAATTTTTGTGACTATTTGAAAGAATTTCTGTCATCAGCAAACAGGTAAAGAGAACTGGGGACTGATATAGAAGAAGTGAAAATTACACTGAATTGAGGTCTAAAGGAACTTCCTGAAATCTCCTTGTGTAAAAGGTATGTCACTAACCATACATATGTATAAATGTGAGGTGATTCTTATCTAGTCTTTTTAAGGTAGGCTGGTAACAGTAAAGTGTGTTTACACAACATGATCCGTGATCTGTCTTCTTTCTGATCATAACTAGCTTCCCAAAGAAAGATGTGTAGATAATTTTTCAGCTATTCTTCCTGGAAGAATTACCAACGAATTGTTAAAGACAGAAGAAAGTGTTTCTAGGTTTCTGTGAATTCACAGACCCTGTGAATTCGCAGGGGTTTATACAACATGCTCCGTGGGAGGGCATGTTATCTAGCAGGATTCCTCTCTCCAAAGCCTCCCTGAATCCTTGTTTCTTCCCCAATGCATCCTTTACCCTAAGCCCTTTTTTTTCTGCTTTTCACTAATTATTAGATAAAATGTGTTATATTCTGTGACACATAGTTTTAGAAACGTATTGAGTTTAACACACATATACCACTTCAATTATTTGAGCTGTGCTGAGGTGAACATAGAAATAAATAAAATGTGGCCACTACCATATTATATTCTCATATAACTTCTGGTTTTGCAGTTTTCCTAGGGAAGTGCTTAAAAAGTATGACAGAGTTGTTAGAAACGCTGATTTTAGAATCAGAGAGACCTGTATTTGAATATTGATTTCATCACTTACTACCTTAAGTTTCCTCATCTATAAAATAAGGGCAAATACCTGAGGCAAGCATAATATAGATAATGAAGCTTAAGCTTTAGGACTCATCACAGATGGACTACTTTTGGGGTCCTAAGGAGGAGGACTCCATAATGTGTTCATAAGTTCTTTTATTTCTGTAAGACTTTATAAAAGTAAGATATCTTTGTATTTTTCTTAAAGAGCTCCCCCAAATTTTATGAGCTTCATGTCTCTCCTACAAAACTTGTCCACCTGTGATGTTAATAATAAAAGCATATGTTTGTGAAGAGAATTAAATAGGATAAAACTTTTTTCTGCTCTGTCTTATGCTTCTCCCTTTACTCACTAATTCCTCCTCTTCATTTCATTTGTAGATATATGAGGTCTGACAATTAAGTTTGCGAACTTGTTGCAACGATGTTGCTAACCTTTTGTTGATATCAGAGGGATTATTCATTATGAATTTGTATCATCTGGACAAACAGTTAACCAAGTTTACTGTTTGGAAGTGCTGCAAAGGCTGCATAAAACAGTTAAGATGACCTGAACTTTTCGCCAACAATTCATGGCTCTTGTATCATGACAATGCACCAGCTCACACAGCACTGTCTGTGAGGGAGTTTTTAGCCAGTAAACAAATAACTACATTGGAATACCCTCCCTATTTACCTAATCTGGTCCCTAATGACTTTTTTCTTTACCTGAAGATAAAGGACATATTGAAAGGAAGACATTTTGATGACATTCAAGATATCAACGGTAGTCCAATGACAGCTCTGATGGCCATTCCAGAAAGAGTTCCAAAATTGCTTTGAAGGGTAGACTAGGTGCTGGCATCAGTGCATAGCTTCCCAAGGGGAGTACTTCAAAGGTGACTGTAGTGATATTCAGCTAGGAGGTATGTAGCACTTTTTCTAGGATGAGTTCATGAACTTAATTATCCAACCTCATATGTGGATTTTATTTTAATTAGTGGCTGTGTGTTTTTTATTACTATAGAGACAATTAACACACAATTCATCTTATGCAAAAAAGGCCAAATTCAATAAATAGGCCATCAATTCAACTGTTGGTGTGTAGCTATTGAGAATAAAAATGAGTGGCATCATATTGAAGAAAATATTCTTCAAACTCTTGCTGCAATTCAGTTAGAAGTGGGTTCAAGTTTTAGTTCAGACACCTGGTAGTTTGAGGATTTGAATAAAGTTGGTTGCTTATTTTTTTCTAACTTGTAGTGTCCTCATAAAATTGTGACAATACTTACCTCACATTGCTGTTGGTAAACATTAAATAAAGCAATGAACAAAACCCTACCACGATACTTAGCTAAGAAAAAGTGCTCATTAATTGTTAGCTCTTATTATTTTTAAAGCTAAATAAATTTCAACTCATAGTTCCAATCAGGCTAAGCTTTTTGGCAGTAGCGAATAGATCATTCCTCTGTTTTATTCAGAGGAAAAACTCTATTTAAAAGTTTGGACTAATTATTAAAAGGACATTTTGGTCTGGCTTTATGCAAAGACCTGACTATTTTATAAGATTCTGATATGAGAGTCCACAAGAAGATGAACTTTATAACAAAATACAACTTTGTTAGTCATCATTCTAGCTTGGATAAACACTAAAGAAATAAGGAAATATTAATACAAACCAGGAACACATGCAATAGTAATTATCAGGAACAGACTGCAATTCTTACGTGTTCTTTTAAAATAGTAACAGCATTGTATCTGAGCTTTATATCTTCACAATCAAGGATGACAGTGTTTTCCAACTACGATTTGAAAATATGTATTGCACCTACTGGAACAGGAAAATGTTGCTGAACATATTCCAGTAATCTACGGGTTATATGGAATGTTGTGTCCTGAGAAAGTAGAAAACTTCTCATGAGAATGTTTGAAATGTCACTACGGTTCAGTTTAGATCAGAGTGCAGGTGTCTCTACAAAGCATTTGCTGCAGGCTTGTGTTTACACAGTTGTTGCTTCCAGGCTGGTATTGATTGGTTAGGCAACTAATAAAACAAGCAGCCCTGCTTTCATCTATGTGCGTTTTGCGGCTTCTAAAAGATAGAAAAGTGTTTTTAATTAGGAAATGTTCTCTTCACTTATTTTACTTTTTAATTCTTTTCTCTTGACCATCCAACCCACATCCTTCTCCTATTTCAGACTCTCTCTCCCTGCTCAGGATTCCAAACTCCAGATGCTTTTAGAAGGCAAATAATCATGAGGAAGACATTCTTCCTGGATCCTAAGGACAGAAACCCTTAACGTCAGAAAAAATCAACATGCTTATTATCCCTATGTCATCAATTTCTATTCAGTTATTTATTTCATTTTTAATCTAAGGCTATGTGTATCAAACTTTCTCAGTTGAAAATAAACTAAAACTTATAATGGAATTTATGGAAAATACTCAATAGAAGATGTTTTAAAATTTATGACAGCTTGAATACATGAAAGCACATTGTGTCCTAAATCACTGTATATGTGTGTATAGTATATAGATATATATGATATACACATTTATGACAGAAAGAATTCTTAAATTTATAATAAATTTATATTTTTAAAAAATGTTTTCCTCTATACTTTATAGACTCTTAATTTATATTTCTACTTTTTCTCACACTTTTGTGGTATCACTTTATATCTCTATTTTCTATCTCCTTGCTTCAAACTAAAACTATGTCCCTGATTTTATAATGAACACCCAAGGAAAATTAAACACAATATTCAAAATGTAATTCAAAAACTATACATAGAAATTCTTGTAAACTAGCTGTATGGAATAAGGTGTTGGGTAAAAAATTACTTGTTTTCTGAAGAAAACTTTACAAAATAGAAAAAGGTAGCAAGTATTAAAAACCCACCATAAACTGAAATTAAAATGTTTCCAAAGATGAACATTAAAAGTGCAAGGGTGATTCAAATAACAGTAAACAGACAGCGGAGAAAATGAATTATTACACCATTACTGGACCTTTTGACTCAAATAAGAGAATTCTTCCTTCATTTAAAGTGTTTCAAGAATCTAAAGAAAAAGACAAGAAAAATTCATTTTGGTAGAGCTTAAACTATGTTTTTGAAATACAAAATCTTAGTACTGAAAACATTTTCTTACAATGTGACTTAACTATTTTGAATGAGCACTCTTGTAAAAGACATCATAGATGACCAAGATTCTGAAGAAGGAAGGCAGTGGAATATTCCATAGTGCTTCTCACAATGTGGTCCCTGGGCCAGTAGCATCACAATCCCTGGGGAACTGGTTAGAAGTGCAAATTCTCAGGCACTACTCCAGACCTATGACGTAGATCTTGGATTACAGAATTGTACACTTGAAACTTACATGATTTTACCAACCAATGTCACCCCAATAAATTTCATAAAAATTAATTAAAAAAAAACACAAACACCTCTGGAGTGGGGCCCAACAATTTGTATTTTGATAGTTCCCCCAGTGATTGGGACACTCTAGTGTGAGAAAACACTAGTAAACTGGTTACTAATGTTTACTCTGTAGCCAGGCTGACAGTGCAAATCTCAAATTTGCTACCAATTAGCTGAGTAACTTTCATCAAACAACTCGAATATATTGCTCTTCTATTTCCCTTTTGGAAAATAGGGCAAAAGTAGTTTCATCTCATAGTATTGTAGTGAAGATTAAATGAATTAATACTTGGAGAGCACCTAGGCCATTTGTGGATACAGAGACAACACTCAATAAATGTTATCAATTGTTACTATATATTTGAAAGTTTTATTGAAAGTAAACGACCTGGTCACAGTCATACAACTAGTGTTACTTAAGGGATAAAAACCCGTTTTCCTTACTGATACATGCTGTTTATTTTACAGCTAGGAATTGTTGAAAATCACCATATTTTTCTCTAAATGACCGAATAGTAGACTAACTACATACACACACAGTATTTTTACAATATATATGTCTTAGCCTGAATCTTCATTTTGCATTTTTAATGATATACACTGAAAAGGGTATCACCAACCTTTCAACAAAATGATTAAGAAATAGCAAGTTTCTCATATCTTTTATTTTAAGATAGTGATAGCATAAGTTAGCATTATTTCATAATCTGTCTACTGAGTTTGTGTCAAAAACTATGAAAAGGTTAGTGGAAGGACAATAATAAGAGCAATCTGTACTATAAAAGCAAATAGAAACCTATATCTTCTAAGTCACATCAACATGAAGAGAGTTAAGTGCCCCTAACAGAGTATGTTATGAAATTTGGGGAAAGAAAGGAAGGAAACAAAGAAAATAAGCTTGCATTAATATAATACTAGCTTTAACAAATAAATGTAAACTAGTACAATAGCGCAAACACAATAGGAAGAGTATTTCTAGCTTTTATAATCATCCACTGCAGGCGCCTGGTCTGTGGGCAGATTTTTTCCTTGGCAACAAAGGCTCCTTCTGTACTGCACCTCCAGTATCTCCAAAGGCCTTGTTTTCATCGTCAGCCTGTTGGAAAAAGTGGAAAAGAACGTGGAGTGGGTACATCCACTTCCTAAATACCTTCCCCTAGACTCAGCACCTCACCACACTCCCTCCATCAGAGCTCAGTCAACGAGTCACACACCTGCCACTGTGCCCTCATTACAACTGGCCACACTACATTCACTACCTAATGTCAAATGGACGGTCTGACAGGTGACAGGTAAGTGACAAATTTAGATATGAGGATGCAATTTTTTTTGCCTCCTTTGTGGAGGTAAATCAGAATATTATGCTTAAAATTCTTCATCCAGTAAAATGAGAAGGAAAGCTCTCTCATACTTCACAGGAATATGGTGAGGATTAAATGAGAACACAAGTATTTTATTTTACCTCCTATCTACATAGTAAGGTGTTAACACATTTTATACATGATATCTCCAAAAGGAATAAAAGGACTGGAAGTAGGAAAAGGAAATGGAAGTAAAGCAAATAGTGTCTGAATTCAAGAACTTAAAGCAAAAACAATTTTTGGAGATTTTATTATTTATTAGAATGTTTAAAAAATCAATCACGTTATTTTAATTATGAACTCTTTTAGAGTTTTCTTTTGTAAGTTACTCTGTATCATTAAAGCCTATTAGCATTTTAATGAGAGGAAATTCCACGTCAGCTCAGTGTAGTTTTGGTTTCTCTAGTTTAGAAGTTATATATGACTTCAGCGCTCAAGAGTCTGTGACCAAAAGGCCTGCACCCTAAAGCGTGCTTGTTTCCTCGTTTCCAGATGGGAATGAGGTCAGATGCACTAACACAAGTATCAGTACAGCCACCAAGTTACTTTCAGGAGAAAGCTGTTTTAAAAAAAGCTGTTATGCTTTTTGCAACCTAATGATCTTAAACATTTAGAAAAATATTCTGACCTAGCTAGGAAGTCTAAATTCATAAAATACATGAGAAGAAAGTTGAAAATATTTTTAAATCATTCTAGCAGAAATCTTTGTTTAGGGACTCTTGAGGATTTGTTTGTTTTCTCTATTCATCTTAAAATTCTGCCTGAAGCATCAAGAAAACATTCTCAAGAGAAAATAGGAAATGTGTAATAGTTGAACTAAAATAGCTAATCTAGAATACATGACTTCCTTTGCCATTCTGATAGCTCAGTACATTTCCATGCAGAACTCACTCCCTAAAACATTCAGGAAATGAGAGCATCAAGAGTGAAGCATGATGGGAAGCTTTCCAGAATGAAAGACTGGTGAAGATCAGTGGGGAGAAGTTCAACTCCCTCTGCATACGCATCAGATTAGATCCCCAGTTTTCCCTTCACCCACTCTCCCGCAGTGGGGAAGCGACTGGGCCATGGACTGCTCACTATCAGCAGGAATATATCCAACGTTATGCTCTCCATGAGAGCTCAAAGTGGCCACACAAACAGAGCATCTGAGGAATTACACAAAGGGCAAAACCAGAAAGCCACTCTAATTTACGTATTGAATTCTTTAAAGACCACTCACACATACACACACACACACACACACACACACACACACACACAAACATTTCTGTTCTCTGCTAACATTTGCTCACCATACTGCTAAGTGGCCTTCTTGGTAACTAAACTCTTTTAGGGCATCATGTCAGCATTTTGCTGACATGTAATTGTAATTATAAATGTAAAAGCAAAGCAGATAATAGTTGTTCAATAAATGTTAGTCGCCACCTCTCTTTTCAGAAATATGATAATAGAATCTTACGCTCTGATCTTTAAGTCTATGATCATAGCAAATGGAATTCCTATTATGAAGCCAGATTTTATGACAGGTGTTTGGGGACAGCCCAGATCTCTACATATTAAATCATACACATTGTCACCTGCTTCTGCACAAAGATTTCATCTTAAACCACTGCTTTGTGACTTGCTGAAGCGAAGGACCTGGGGTTTCTTTCCCCTCCCAACCCTCACCAGAGCAATACTTTTGTTAGATACTAAATCATGCACACGCCTCTCCTGGCACTTTCAATTCCTGTACTTATTTCCTCATAGAACAGAAAGAAACAATTCAAGGACAGGGCACAGGTCCCCACACCATGTGGGATTAGCATATTTTTAAATCCTTGTAGCTGTGTCAGCTTCGAGGACACTTTATGAAAGAATTAGTAGTGCCTGAACTTTTAATTATTCTTAATTGCATTAATTGTCAGCAGAAAGTAAATGGAGTGTCTGTGCTATTTTAAGTAACAGGCTTTGCAATTCTATAAACAATAAAGTGGAGTACATGAGCAGACTGGGAAAGAACTCATTTTAAAAAACCTTAGATGTCAGTTCTAATCACAAGTGACCCTCTTATGGCCGTTTCCAAGCAGCTAACTCAATACCCTGCCAATCCAGGAGGTTTTCTTGACCAGATACAGCTATAGCTTCCAGAGTCCAAAAAAATCGATAACCATTTTCTAAAGGGCAAGTAGGTAAGGGATGGAAGACATGTACATTTTGATTGAAATAGTATTAAAATATAAATGTTTTTCTTTAATAATAATTAACGTTCTTTGAGTACTATATATCACACACCGGGTTTCTTCTACACATGCCCTTCATCCTTAACACACCTCTGTAACTATTGTTCTTATTTTACAGATATAGAAACAGAAGACTGCCAGCACTGGAATTCTATTCTAATTATATTTCTTCACAAACACATGCACACAGACACACACACAAACAGTATTCATCACTAGGACAGAAACAGGCCAGTCGACCCTTTGTCTTTTCACTAGAAAGCATACAACATTTAATGCAGTGACTATAATACACATCATAAAGTATTCACTTTTTACCTTTGCATGAAAATAAGAGTGTGCAGAAGAAGAGAGAGAAAAAAATAATGTTTAACAATAAAGGATAGTTTATACCACCCAATAGGAATTCTTTAATATTTAATAACAATAAATTTTAGACCCAGATTTCAGAGGGTCGGTATTTACTATAGCTTTTCTATCCATTATGCCCTGATATACAAATCCATGTCTTAATGTAAGGCTGGAAAGTTTGGCTTTCTGAATAGCCCATTTACCCTGGAAAAATATCATGTGTCAGAATCTGTGTTTCTGAGTAGTTACTTTAAAACATTCAATATAAACCATTCATTTTGTCTGCAGTTGTAAAATGGCTACTGCTTTTATTAAAGGAGCATATTTATTTCATTTTATTTGGACCTTGTTTAGCTTACATGCATTTGGTTAAAGTGTACTCAGGCAGTTCTGTTTAGTACATAAAGCCAATCCACCTGCACACTACACATGTTAAAATTGACTATCAATTTATTTATAAAAATCACAATCGACAACAGTAAGCTATCAAAATAAGACAACTTTTATAACAGATCAGTGGTTGCTTGGGGATGAATCTTGGGGAGGGGTATGAGGAAAGGATTACAAAGGAATACAAAAAACTCTGTAAGTGATGAATTTGTTCACTATCTTGATTTTGCTGATCATTTCATGGGGATATATATATGTCAAAAAATCAAATTGTATACATTAAATATGTGCAATTCATTGTGTGTCAATTAGGACTCAAAAGACTATAGAAAGAAGAAAAAGGAAGGAAGAAAAGAAGGGAAGGAGGAAGGGAGGGAGGGAGGGAGGGAGGGAAAATGGGAGAAAGGAAGGGAAAGAGCGAGGGAGGAGGTGAGAAAGGGAAGGAGGAAGAGAAAAGGGGAAAGTAAGAAAACTTTCTGAATTGATTAGGAATGAAAACAATAAAAGGCCAAACTGCAGGCTCACTGTAGTGTGAGATGCAGAGATGGTGGAGAAGCAAGTTGGGCTGACAGTAGAAGTAAGCTTCGTTTGCCCTTCCTTTAAGTAAAGTGGAATAGAAATCCATGTGAATGAGCCTACATTTTATGAATTTGGGTGAAACTGATAATTTGTTCAAGTTCTGCTCACCATGTTCATTAACTTAATATACAGTGAAAAGAATCTTATCTACTATGTTTATAATTAAAATGTAAATGTTCAGTACATCCATCTCACCTTCAACTCTAAGTATCTAAGACATGTCTCACGGTATAATTCAGCTTCTGGCAAAATTATGCAATATAATCCTTGTTGTATGATATTAGATGTGGCCTGTTATTGTTTGGAGGCTATTATCTGTACTGATCATAATTTATAGGTAAAAATAAACTGATAACTTTTGGTATTCTATAGGCTTTTTTGTCATTGGAATTTTTTTCTTACTCAATTCTTAATTTCTTCCACATGATTTAATCCATTTCTGCTAAATAAAACAGGCAGGAAAACAAGAGGTAAATGAAAACTACATTTGAGTAAAAGAAAATAAAGCATTGTCCAAAGAACAAAGAATAAAACCCAAACATTCCACAATGTTTTTGATTTATTTAATTTCTAATAAGACACCACATCTGTTAAAACAATGTTTTGTTTGGTTTGGTTTGGTTTGGTTTGGTTTGGTTTGGTTTGGTTTGGTTTGGTTTTGTTTTTACTTTTATCAGCTCACTGCCACTTTGGCATCTCTGTTTAACCACAAGAGAAATTCCTGGTAAATCGAATTTGTAATCCAAAGTTAGCTTGGCCAAGCCAAGTCCTCTGGCTGCAATGTCCTCTTCTCTCTACTCTATTTATGTTGTAAATATTGATTATCTCCTACTTTAGGGAAATTATAGGGACAGAACTTTAAGTAAAATATACACTAATATCCTTTCTTAGTTTGGTGTTAAAAAACACATTAAATGCAAAGACTACTTGTTTGAGTTACTAACATCTTGTCCTGTTGTCTGCCAGCTGGGGATGTTAAGATAAGAAATAGCCCCTGAACTCATACATCCTCATTGGTTGTTGAAGTGACATACACTTCCACACTGATGGCCAATGACCACCGCCATTGTTCCATGAGTGCTTCCTAGTCATCGCAGCTGCCAAGGTGTTGACACGCCCTGTCATTCCTCAGGATGCAGCAACTAATGGGTTAATGTGCAGCACAGCTGTGTTCCCAGCTCTAGCTTCTGTATGGGGCCAGCATCTGCTCCAGCTGTTAAGTATTTCTAATATCAACCCTGACCATGACTTCAATTTATTTTTAAAAAGTGTTCTGGGAGTACAGGGGATGAAGTGCTTCATTCCAACACTGGAGATTTAGGAAATCTATAGGCAGCAGTTGAAATATGAGTTGAGTCCGAAAGTGACCAAAACAAACCTTTCTTCTTCTATCCAGTCTATTCTCCTTTGATGTGTCTAATTGCCCCTATATTAGGAGATAAAGCTATTTGTTTGCCTGGGTTTGTTTGTTTGTTTGCTTGCTTGTTTGTTTGTAAGAATGGTATGCTAAGTAAGAGAAAAGAGTCTCTGATCAAAAGTGGAGAGCCTCTCCTAAAGACCATGTGTGGCTTTGGCCTTGAAATCTTGTCAGCAGCTTCAGTTGTGCAGGAACCATTTGGTTTATTTCCTGGTCCTCAGGTCTCTTCTGGATGGTTGAGATGAGAAAGCCAGGAACTTCCTTGTGAGTAAGTGGATACTAAATGCCTTCCAAAAATATTTGCAAGTAAAATGACTCTTAAGGGCAATTTTATGAAATACAAGCCTTCTGAACTCAAAATATATTTGCTATCTAGCTTTTTTCTGCTATTGTACTTACTACATATAGGAATGCTAATGAAAAGACAAAATTTTGTCCAATATTTTCATTAGACCCATATCTTATCCAAAGAAATGTTGTTGCTGTTGTTTTCCCTCTTCATATATAGCTTGGACTATGAAAATAATACATAACTTCAGAGAAAAAGTCAGAAGACAACTCTAGTCACGGTACTTAAAAGGTTCTGCCAGGAAAGTCCAGTATAAAAAAAAATTAAGCCATATTTTTACACAATATTAAAATGAGAAACTTTCAATGATAGTTGCTTAAAATGTCTGCAATTATATGGAATGCATAAGGGCCACCCCCTACTGTTTTCCATTCAAACGAATGGGAAGCACATGGGTAAATTACCGCCTGCAGTGCCTGATAGCCTACACGGTGAGCAGCTGTCACTGTAGCCCTGTAATTATGCAAGTATCCTTCCACTATTATACAATTAGAAAGACCTGTCTTTCTTTCTTCCAGTAGGTAATGTTTCTGTTGGTGTCAAGAGCACTGAACTATCTCTACTTGTTCAATCACTTGTATCTGAGTGGAATAAAACCAGCACATTATTGGGGGCTTATTTTTTCAACATAATTTTGGGGCCGTTTGAGAAATTTCTATATAATAAGAAAGCTTATCTTATTTCAGTTATCATTTAGTAAATTTTTTTTCAACTTTTTTCTCTCTTATTCCCAGGGATCAGCTCTTTTGGAGCTTATATAAACTAAGTATACTGCAAGACGGAAGCAAAAACTAAAGCACAGAGATGAAACATGTTTTCATGTCCCCTTTATCATTTAGAACAGATTTCAAAAATCTAGAGATTAATAAACCTTTAAAAGTTGAAACATTTTAAGGTTACTGAGCAATGGAGATTTCTTTGAAACTTAGAATATCAAAAAATAAATGCTGACTAACCAAAAATACAAACATGATACTTTGTAAGTTTATGGATATCAGAAGGTACTTGACTGAAAAGATAAATGCTTTCACTTGACTCCGAGCTAGTATGCAATAGTTGCACCAAGTGACTAAGCCATGCATGAATTTATGGGTCTCTTTCATAAGAGGAGCAGAGTTGTATGGTTGGTTGATCATATAAAGCTGTAACACTTGAGTGCATATTAATCACTGTCAATCTCTTTCTAGCTTAGAGCTTAAAGTATAGATCATAGTTCCTAATCTCACTTATTCACTAGCATTTTAAATAAAGACTAGACGGTCACATGGTAAACTAAGAGAAGTCACTTTTAAATGCTGACAATCAGGTTACTGAGGTTTGAACTTAGCTTATCATTAGAAAACACTAAATTTCAAAACAAGTTCAATATCACATGTTAATAAAACTTGTTTTTATCACTTAACACAGTTAATAATCAGGCTGTTTTTTTATATTCTCAACATTTTCCTGTCTCTACTTCTTGTATTCCTGAAGTCAAAACAGTATGTCTTAGATTTGATATTCTCCATCCCCACTACCACTGCCAAAACCCCAGCCTTTAAATATCTCCTGCCTCTGTACCCATAAAGAATTTATGTTTGTAAAGTAGCAGAAAATCTTTACCCAAATAGGCTTGAGCTAAAAAGTGCTCTACTGCCGAAAGTAACTAAAACGTCCTGGTTTTCAGAGTCCAGCTCTCTCTACTCCTTGGCTCTGCATTCCAATGTTGGCTTCATTTCCAACCTGGCAGTTTCTTTAAGGTGGTAATATGGCCCCTACTCTACTCAGTTAGAAACTCTAGGTTTCTAACTGACAGGAAGTTCATCAAAAAAAGAGAACTGTTCCTTCCCAGCAGTTTGAGCCTTACTCAAACTTTGGTTGAGTGTCCTGATTAGCTGGGCCCAAATCAATGCCTAGCTCCAGAGCTGTGATGGAGTTAGAACCTCAGGACTCAACCTCAGGGCTCAGCATGAATAAGTGATGATTCTTTTTAGAGCAGCACTGTCTAATAGAAATATTATGTGAGCTACATATGTAATTTTAAATGTGCTAGTGGCCACATTTAAAAAAGTAAAAAGAAATTGGTGAAGTTAACATATGTGAATTAATTATAGCATATATTATAATACCCTTTACCCCAATAAATCCAGAATAGTGTCATTTAAACATCTTATCAAAATAAAGTTATTAATACAATATTTTGCATTTTTAAAAAATTTGGAGTAAGTTTTCAAACCCCAGGGCATATTTTAAATTTCCAACATAAATCAATTCAATTAAAAATTTAGTTCCTCAACTGTACTACCCTCGTTTTGAGCGCTCAATGCCATATGTGGGTAGTGGCTGTCATACTGGGCGGCACAGCTCTAGAGCCTAGCGGGCATTTGAAGTATAATGTTATCGGAGGAAAAATGAATGCTGTTGGTTGGCAAAACAACAGATACGTGTTACAGCTTTCTAATTTGTTTCCCTGTTTTCTGTCTCTCCACATTCTGTTCCTATCAATAAGCAGACCAACAATATGACCAAGAAGCTAAACAAAGTAGATGATGATTTAAATCCCTTTATCAATCAGTCCCAGTTTGTTTTTTCTAAACCTAACTTGTTGCATTATTTTTGTGTCTAATTCTGCCCTTGGAATTTATTACTTCCTTAATACTTTGTTACTGTATTGCCACATATTGCTTGGTAATCCCTCTAGTGGTTTCAGTGACTAGGGTTTGCTGTTTTGGTATTTAATGGACAGGGGCCAAGAATGCTAAACCTTGTACAATGAGCGGGAAAACCTTACACAATTAAACAAAATGCCACTATGGTCCCAGATAAAAAAACACCCATTCGTCTACTGGCAACAAGCTCTCTGGGGAAAAAATAAATTCCAGATTTGTAGAATTTGCTGATTTCCATGATGTAAATATTCCCCACCACGACTAATTTAGAGCTACCAACATATTTTTTTTAAAGGATATAAAATTTCTGTTAAATGTGGCTCCCATTATCTATAAATATGCAAAAATTTATATCATAATCACCTTTGCCTGAATCATTAAAAATTCAGTACATACAACAAATTCACAATGATGATTATTTTTATCTCATGAAGGGGACTAAGATTGAGGAAGCCAATTAAAAGTTGACTTTAGACTACTCTTTAATGTTTTAATTTTGTATAAAGAGATAAAGAGAATTTAATAATATAATATTTGTGTGTGTGTATATGCATGCAATTTTAATATAACTTAAAAAAAAGCATTGACAACTATTATACTATTTTGAAAGGAGACAGAAATGATGGTCTTAGAAATTATTCTATCCTGTTCCCTATATCTGCTCGATGAAACATAAAAGAGATGCTTCCCATTGAAAAAAAGATATATTCCTCTATGCAAAACTTATAATTTTGAATTTAAATATTTAATCTACTAAATCTTGTTTCATTCTATATTCAGTCTTAAACTTAATTTCATGAAAACCTTGAAAAGATAAAATACCCAAAGATAAAATACCCACATTAAAAGAACACCTTAATTAACTACAGAACAATCACTAACTTTGAAAGTATTTTTGTTTTGACAACTTACACCCTAGTTGTCAAAATATTTCAAACTGCTAAGAACAGTTTTTCACCTTAAATAAAGGTCAACTTTTAAAAAAAGTTTGCATTCATGGTAATACATAGTGAAAAAATGATTTAAAAATGCTTGAAAATGGCAACATTTGTCAGTTTAATGAGGAAGCATTTATGTTTTAAAACTATTATCTCGGGATTAAATATAAATTGGTTTGAATTTTATATCAATTTAGTAATGTGTGCATATGTGGAAACAGTGATAAACTGGAATGGTATTTTCTCTTAAGAAATTATATCCCTCAAGGATATATAATGAGGGGTGTATTCATTGCCAATAATGTCAAAATACGATAAATATGTTATTTAATTTAGAGAAGTATTCCTTTCAAGAAGAAAACCCAGGGTTGTACCATGAACTAAAACGCTTGCCTTCACAGAGAAAACCAAAACATGACATTATAATGCCCCCTATTGTTTAAAATGGGGTATGTATTAGAACTAGTTCCCAAATTATATACAAATGGACATTTTGGTAACTTGTGGTGACTTTCAGAGCAGCTATAAACATTTTTTAAAAATCATGTGGACTCTTAAGAGAGCACTTCCAAATAGCTTAAGGTTTGTAATTTAAATAATCTGCCCACAGAAAGGAAAATTCTAAGAGTTCCAGAAGATACAGATGAAAATCTCATTGTGTGACAATACCAGTAAACTTATTTTAACGTATATTTTAAATTAATATGCTTGAATTCTATTTAGTTAAAATAATTACCCCAATAAATACAATATCTGCATATCTGCCCACAAATACTCAAGCATCATAAAAAAATAACCAAAATTTAACAAGCCTATCCAACGAAAGAGAAAGGTGTGATAGATTGACTGGCCACAAGATGGCAACATTCCACCATATAAATGCAAATAATCCTGATTGGAGAGTGGAAATCCCCTTGAATTATGATTCTTGAATTAAATCTTTGGCACGTGCTTGTTTTATAAAAAAAAAAAAAAAATGCCTAAAATATAGAGTAAATAAAGGCCCATTTTCTCTAGTACTTTACTACTTTTATAGTACTACTTTACTTCCTCTATAGTAAACTAAATATTACCTAAAATCTTACCTAGTATTTTTATAGTAGTAGTATAGTATTAGGATATTAATTTTATTTTATGACCGAGTATGTCAGTTCCCACATATAATCTGGTTTACGTGAAATGCATATTTTATTTCAACCTTTTAAATATTCTATTAAATTTAAATTTAAATATGTGAGGGATTTTTTTTTTTTCACCTTGGAACAGTTATGTACTATTGAAGACTGTTTTAGATCAGTGCTATCTTCCCTAATCTATTTCAAACCTATGCCCTGGTTCGACTACTTCCCAAACCCCTCCATGGTGGGAGAACACTACAGAAACCTTCTGGACACCGCAGCTGTTCCTGGCATCCAAACTGCAAACAGCCCTAGGATTAGAGGGGATCTGATTATGCTTTAGTGGAAACACCTAAAATCAGGAAATAAGACATTCCACATCTCCTGACAGCTGGGCCTAAAGTTTTCTAAGAGAACCTTTAGTTGACTATTACTGACAAACAATTAGATCCACAACATTTAAAAGAACCAAGAGGTAATATTTGATTAAATACTGTGATAAAGACAAAAGCAAGTGATACCTATCCTGTTCTACTAAGTTTATATGCAATGGAAGTTAAACCCACGTTTTGAAGCCTCTTAATCCATGTACTAGTCGAGCATGCACTGATCTATAAGATGATAGTGGATAATAACTTCGCTATTCATTAGCACACAGGCCAGATCAAGATGCAATACTCTAGCACCCTTGTACAGTAAGTCTTCACTTAATGTCATTCATAGGTTCTTGGAAATTGTGACGTAAGTGAAACGACGTGTAACAAAACCAGTTCTGCCACAGGCTAACTGACATAAACAAGAGTTAAGCTCCTACAGCATATTTCTGGTCACAAAAAAACATCACCCAAACTTCCAAATAAAGACCAAAAACACTTCTAATATTAAACATTGAAGTAAATGTAAGCAATACATACATTTAAGAAAGATGAATGAAAACAAGGAGTAGAATTCTTTTCCAACCTGCTTATTTCATTCCTGTTCTGTCATGGGTGGCAGGAGCCTATTCCGGCAGCTTAGGGCATGAGGCATGAACCTTCCCTGGACAGGATGCCCTTAACTCACAGGGTGACACACACACACACACACACACACACACACACACACACCCTCATGTGCGCGTGCGCTGAGACTGAGACTATTGAGACAGGTCAATTTTAACCTAACATGCACATCTGTGGGTTGGGGGAGGAAATCGGAGCACCTAAAGAAAATCCACATAAACATCGGAGAATGTGCAAATCCACACAGACAGTGACCCCAGCCGGAATTAACTTTTTCTTTTCTCATCAACGCAGCGAAATGACATTGAACAAAACAACATTATTCAAGGACCTGATGTATTTATAATTCATTGGTCAGAGAATAGGGCCCAACACTCTCATACGTGCGTACCCTGAGCCATTAGAAAGAGTCAGATAAGAAAAATAATACTTTTTACAAACTCAACACTGCTACTAGAAGAGCAATCCAACCACCACATTCCAAAAATTGACTGATAACAGCATTTTGGCTTTAAAAATATATCATGTCCTATCATTCAAACCCAAGATGAAAAACAATGAGTGTAAAAAAAGTATATAATTGAGGCTAATTACAATTTATGTAACAAGTTAATAATGGTTCAAGAGGATGTTAGTAATTAATGCATTCCAAGGAAATCATTAGACATGAAATAGTTAATGATTCTCCACATAACAAGTAACTTAGGTTACTGTGAACATCACAGTCAAATATATGTAAATATATAAGTATTTATATATGAACACACAATACATATTTGAAATTACAGAGCAAAGGTGAAAGAAGACATACTGAATTATTCATTAAAATATTTCACATTCTCTGAAGCTACTTGTACTCAAAATCCCCAAATCTGTACTCTCATGGAAAACAGATAGAGCAAATATAGTACAGTGATTCAAACATAACAGAGGACCACCATATAAATATATATACATATATATATATATATAGAGAGAGAGAGAGAGAGAATATACATATATACATATATATATATATGTATTTGTGAAATAGTAGTGTATTTTCTGTTTAACATTGATGTTGTAAAGTATTCCTAAAAAGAAATATTTCACAAAAAAATTTGATATTAGTAATTTTCTTTTATAGGCAACCAAGAATTTTAGGATGCTTGGCCAGTGTTGTTCCATAGATCAGTGACATGTAGAAATATCAATAACCCTAATCTGCATGCATGGCAGTAAAGAAGCAAACATTAAATTTTGTGCTGATGACCTGTTGCAGGGAGAAGATAGGGAAAAGATCACAAAAATTTTGTCCAAAGAAATTTTGTTTACTGGCAATAGGAAGCACACACATATAAACATTGGTATTCTCATCATTTATTAATATTATATATGTATTTATAAATAATTATAATTATAGAACTCATAATTGGTGTTGATATTATTTATCTATTACAAAAATAAAATTATTGCTTGTCTTAAATATTATTTTATTAAAATTGCTCTGAAATCTCAAAATGTGTAATACTTTTTCAATGTATCCATAGAATATGCTTCTCACCACTAGGTGACTCTACTATGAAAGTTTCCCCCTCAGTTTTTAAATTATGAATATTTATCATTCTTTTCAGTGTATCATATGAAAAAGCCAAAGTAAATAAATTCATTAAATAAACAAGTACACAGTATTTATTTGAGTGTAATGAATATTATTAGCTAACTGTTCCATGACAACTATTTCTTATTAGAGAACCAAACTTTTCCCTTAATTAGAGATCCATTAGGATAATTCTAACTAGTTGTTACATAAAAGCTGATTCATAATGACCCAAACAAAAAGCTTATGTATTGGCCAACATAATAGGCAGTCCAGGGTTAAAAAATCTGTCTGTTCTATTATGTCCTGAGGGCCAACACTTTTGGTCTCTCCATTCTGCCATCAATGGCTTCAACCTAAAAGCAGCTTTTAACCTTGTGGTTTTAAGATAGTTACCAGTACCAATCAAAGCCATGAATGCTTCCTCATTCATGATCAGCTCAAGAGAAAGAAAAGGCCTCTGCCCTAAAAGCACAAAAAATTCTATTCTATTGGACTAGTTAAACCATTTGGGTTACATGCCCATTCCTAAACTAATCATTGTCACCATGGGAATGAATGCAGTGAACTGGCTGGCTTATGCCTGAGTTCCTGAACACTGAAAAGAGAAACAGAATTTTCACAGTTGCCTTGGACCTCTCAAGTGTTTACTCTTGGATTTAGACAGTTTGACAAACAGCATGGCAGCTACAGTGAGGGTGAGAGACACATGAATGTTGGGAAGTCAACCAAAATCATGAATGTGCCATTAAATAAATATACCATCTACCCTAAATTACTTAGCTCTCATACCCAATATTTACCATCTCAATTCTAAGTCTATATTCTGATAGGCTTTTCTTTAGAAGAGGACTTTCCTCTGAAGGACTTTCTTCCCCCCCAAAAAAAAAGTTGCCTTCAATCCCTGAGCCTATCCTTTCATAATATAAATAAAATGTACACCCGATCATATAGAATAGACACGAAGAAAATATTTCACTTTCAAAGTAGCAAATATATTTAATTCTACTCTAAACATATAGTATCATGTATTTAGTGTATACAAGTGTTTTCTAGATAATTTAGATGTTAAATTAATTATCCTTTCCAGGTAAATTTTCTTATGCATTATCCTAGACTGTGTCAAACAAGGTTTGTCATTAAGAAGGTATTCAGGAATTGCAGTTATAGGAATGGCGGCAGCTGGGCACTTTTTTTGAGTACTCCTCGGGATCTTGGTGAAAACGGCACGTATAACTCATCGAGGAGTTCTTTGCTCATCACACAGAACAGCTGGGAGACTCGTGGAAGAATTACTTGAAGGTGCGTGCTAATTGCGAACGGTGAAGAGACAGGACAGCAAAGTAGAAATGCGACACCCCCCCCCCACGGCGGAGCCTCGGCCTCGGCGCCCAAAGCCCAAAGGACGCCCCGGTCCCAGGGTGGAACGGAGAACACAAGAGCCAGGAGAACAGCTAAGAGACTCGTGGAAGGTTTGCTTCAGGGTACGCTAGTTGGGCGAGCAGGGGAGGAGAGAGGGGCGCAAAGTGGAGACGCGCACTCCCCAATTGGAGACGTGTACTCCCCCAGTAAAGTCGCCAATGGCGGCGCGTGCCGAAAACAGCAGCAGTGCAGCAGCACCCCCCCACACCTGCAGCTCCAACGACACATGGGAGTCCAGGGCAGAACAGGGAACACAAAAGCTAGGAGGTGGGCTCTTTCCCTGCATCCCACGGATTATCTCGCCAGCCGGGGCAGGCAGCTAGTGATCTCTAGGGCAGACAAAGAACACAGACTCCACACCTGGGCCCCTGCCCCCACTCTTCCAATCCTACCCCCACCCTTCCAGAGACTTAAACTGACCCCTGAATTGAGGAGTAGTGTCAGATTACAGAGGAGCCTTAGTGCTCAGGCTCTGGGAAGATTGGCAGCCAGCTCTGACCCACGGAAGAGGCTGGGAAGAGTGTGATTTTTGCTGGGCTAGGAGAGAGGAGACTCCTCCACACCCAGCCACCACCTTTTCGGGACTGTGGGAGGAATGTGATGTAGCTGGCCTGGGAGAGAGAAGACCCCTCCATCCCCAGCCCCCACCCTTTCTGGATGGTCTGGAGCAGGGCAAGGGCAACTGCAGAGGCACTCCCTGAGATCAGCAGGAAGAAGCGGCAGAGGCAGCTTCTGGCTTTCAGCAGCTCAAAAATCTCCTACCTGCCCCCTGTCCACACACGGACGAAGTGTCCTAAGTCTCAGGAGTACTGGACATAGGGCTAGGGGTGCTACTCTCAGCGTGCATTTGTGCAGGCAAGGGCAGAAACAGAACTGACTCTCTAAAAACTGTCATCCAGACCCCTCAGCCCCTCGCATTTAAATCTGCAGTCCCAAATTCACTCTGGGCACTAGGTGACCGGTGCTGCCTGCGCAATAGGAAGGGGACTCTTTGGCACAGCGGAGGACAACCTGGAGATAACTTGGTGGGCTTAAGCCAAGACTGGTGCTACTCCTTGTTTGCTTTGCTTTCTTGTTTTTATGTTTGTTTGTGTGTTTTTCCCCCTTTTCTTGTCTTTTTCTTTTGTTTTCTTTTGTTTTGGTTTGGTTTTTTGTTGTTTTTTTGTTTGTATTTTTTTTGTTTGTTGTTTTTTGTGTTTTTTTAATTGTTTCTTTGTTTTGCTTTGCTTTCTCTTTATACCTTCAATATATTTGCCTGTGTTGAGCGGGGGTTGTCGGTCTTTTTTACATGTGAATGTACTTGATTTTTTTCCTTTGTTGTTGTTGTTGTTGTTGTTGTTGTGCTTGGTAATTTGCTTTGTTCTGAAACTGCCCTACCAGGACCCAGCTTAAGAGGCACAAGATTCAACATATCCAGAAGCCAACTCCAGACCAAACCAGAGTATTACTGGGTTTGACCTATAAGTCACACACCCAGAGGGAATTCTCTGCAGACACAAGAGCCCATAGAGGTCAAACCTCATTCAAGTGGTAAACCCTCACCCAGCAGAACACCCTGCAGTGGGCAGAGCCAAGTCTCACAACTAGTTAGCCAAGGAGTTAAACCCACCTACTCACAAGCAAAAAGCAAGTAAAGTTCTTCTTGAACAGGACAATATTCACAACACAAGAGTCACCTTTGGAGCACACGCAGAGGAGAAGAACGAACTAGTGCAAGTCAAATATAAAGGACACATACTACATAAGATAACCCGGCAAGAACTAAGAACCCTAGGGGATCTACCTAATACATCAAAGCAAACACAGAGTCAGTCAGAATGGAGAGACAAAGAAACATGTCCCAAATAAAAGAACAGAAGAAACCTCCAGTAATGGAACCAAATGAAGCAGAGGTAACCAGCCTATCAGAGACAGAGTTCAGGACACTGGTGATAAGAATGTTTAAGGAGCTTAGAGAAGACATAAAGAAGGATGTAGAAATCATAAAGAACAACCAGTTAGAACTAAAGAACGCAATTACCGAAATTAAGAACTCACTTGAAGGAATTACCGGCAGGTTAGATGAAGCAGAGGATCGATTCAGTGACTTAGAAGACAAGTTAGCAGAGATCACCCAAACAGAACAACAGAAAGAAAAAAGAATAAAAAACAATGAAAAATGGTTTAAGAGACCTCTGGGGTAACAACAAGCACAACAACATACACATCATAGGAATACCAGAAGGTGAAGAAAGGAAGCAAAAAATTGAGAATATATTTGAAGTAATATTGTTTGAAAACTTCCCTAACCTGATGAAGGAAACCAACATACAACCCCAGGAAGCGCAGAGAGTTCCAACCAGGATAAACCCAAACAGGTCCACACCAAGACACATTATAGTTAAAATGGCAAAGCTTAAAGACAAAGAGAGAATCCTAAAAGCAGCAAGAGAAAGACAGAGGGTTACATACAAGGGAACTCCCATAAGAGTATCAAATGACTTTTCTACAGAAACATTGAAGGCCAGGAGGGAGTGGCAGGAGATACTCAAAGTGATGGATCACAAAGGCCTACAACCTAGATTGCTTTATCCAGCAAGGCTATCATTTAAAGTTGATGGAGAGATAAAGAGCTTCCCAGAAAAGAATAAACTGAAGAAATTTATTACCACCAAGCCAGCATTGCAAGAAATACTAAAAGGACTTCTGTAAATAGAAGAAAGATGAAAACAATCTAACTACAAATTTCAAAAATGGCAATAACTATGTACCTATCAATAATCACTTTAAATGTAAATAGATTAAATGCTCCAATCAAGAGACATAGGGTGGCTGAGTGGATAAGGAAGCAAGACCCTTGTATATGCTGTATACAAGAGACTCACCTCAGATCAAAAGACACACACAGGCTGAAAGTGAAGGGTTGGAGTAAGATATTTCATGCAATTGGAAGCAAGAAAAAAGCTGGAGTTGCAATACATATATCTGACAAAATAGACTTTAAAATGAAGAACATATTAAAAGACAAAGATGGGCACTATATAATAGTAAAGGGATCAATCCGACAAGAGGTCATAACCCTAATAAACATATATGCACGTAACATAGGTGTGCCTAAATATATAAAACAGGTACTGACTGACATAAAGACAGAGATCAACAGTAACACTATCATAGTAGGGGACTTCAACACACCTCTGACAACAAGGGACAGGTCCTCCAGACAGAAAATCAAGATGGAAACAACAGCCTTAAATGATACATTGGACCACTTGGATTTAATCGATATTTTCAGAGCATTTCACCCCAATGCTGCAGAATACAAGTTCTTCTCAAGCACACATGGAACATTTTCCAAGATAGATCATATGTTAGGCCACAAAGCAAGTCTTGATAAATTTAAGAAAATTGAAATCATACCAATTGTCTTCTCTGACCATAGTGCTATGAAATTAGAAATGAACTACAGGAAAAAACGGGAAGACACACCAATTCATGGAGGCTGAATAACTTATTACTAAATAATGAATGGGTCAAGCAGGAGATCAAGGAAGAAATCAAAAGATAATTCAAGACAAATGAGAATGAGAACACAACGACCCAAAATCTATGGGATGCCGCGAAAGCAGTCCTAAGAGGGAAATTCATAGCACTGCAGGCCTACCTAAAGAAACAAGAAACATCACTAATTGAAAGTTTATCTTCACACTTAAGTGATCTGGAAAAAGAACAGCAAAATAAGCCCAAAGGGAGCACAAGGAAGGAGATAATAAAGATCAGAGCAGAAATAAATGAAATGGAAACCAGAAAAACAATACAGAAGATCAATGAATCCAAGAGTTGGTTCTAAGAGAAGGTAAACAAAATTGACAAACCTTGAGCCACACTCATTAAAAAAAGGAGAGAGAGGACCCAAATTAATAAAATCAGAAATGAAAGAGGAGAAGTGACAACAGACACCGCAGAAATACAAAACATTTTAAGAAACTACTATGAGCAACTATATGCCAACAAATTTGACAATCTGGAGGAAATGGACAATTTTCTAGAGGAGTACAACCTTCCAAGGCTAACTCAAGAAGAAACAGAGAACCTGAATAGACTGATTACCATCAGGGAAATTGAATCAGTATCAACAATCTCCCAACAAACAAAAGCCCTGGACCAGATGGCTTTACAGGTGAATTTTTCAAAACGTTCAAAAAAAGAATTATCACCTATTCTCCTCAAGCTCTTCCAAAAAATCCAGAAGGAGGGAAGACTCCCAAACATTTTTACAAAGCCACTATCACCCTGATCCCAAAATCAGACAAAGACACCACAAAGAAAGAAAACTACAGGCCTATATCTCTAATGAACATAGATGCAAAAATCCTCAACAAAATACTAGCGAACAGAATTCAGCAATACATTAAAAAGATCATTCACCATGATCAAGTGGGATTCATCCCTGGTATGCAAGGGTAGTTCAACATCCGCAAATCAATTAATGTGATACACCACATTAACAAAATGAAAAATAAAAATCACATGATCATATAAATAGATGCAGAAAAAACATTTGTAAAATCCAGCAATCATTTATGATAAAAACTCTTAAGAAAGTGGGAATAGAAGGATCATATCTCAACATAATAAAGGCCATATATGACAAACCCACAGCTATCATACTCAATGGGGAAAAGCTAAAACCATTCCCCCTAAGGTCAGGAACAAGGCAAGGTTGCCCACTATCTCCACTTCTATGCAACATAGTGCATGGGACCATAAAAGAAATAAAAGGCATCCAAATTGGTAAGGAGGAAGTAAAATTATCATTATATGCAGATGATATGATTCTATATATAGAGAACCCTAAAGACTCCACCAAGAAACTATTAGAGCTGATAGATGAATTTAGTAAAGTAGCAGGATACAAAATTAATATTTAGAAATCGGTTGCCTTTGTATATACCAACGATAAAATATCAGAAGGGGAAATTAAAAAAACAATTCCATTTACAATTGCTCCAAAGGCTATAAAATACCTGGGAATAAATTTAACCAAAGAAGTAAAAGATCTGTACTCAGAAAATTATAAGACACTGAAGAAAGAAATGAAAGAAGACATAAATAGATAGAAACACATTCCATGTTCATGGATAGGAAGAATGAATACAGTTAAAATGTCCATACTGCCTGAGGCAATATACATATTCAACGCAATTCCTATCAAACTACCTATGGCGTTTTTCACAGAAATAGAATATATAATCCTAAAATTTATATGGGACCATAAAAGACCCCGGATAGCCTCAGCAATCTTGAGAAATAAGAACAAAGTGGGAGGTATAACGATACCTGATTTCAAATTATACTACAAGGCTACAGTAATCAACCCAGCATGGTACTGGCATAAAAATAGACACATAGACCAATGGAACAGAATAGAGAGTCCAGAAGTAAATCCATGCCTATATGCCCATCTAATCTACGACAATGGAAGCAAGAATGCACGATGGGGTAAAGACAGTCTGTTCAATAAATGGTGCTGGAAAACCTGGACAGACACATGCAAATAAATGAAGCTGGACCACCTCCTTACACCATATACAAAAATAAATTCAAAATGGCTTAAAGACTTAAATGTAAGATCTGAAACCATAAAATATCTAGAAGAAAATATAGGAAGAAACTTCACAGACATTACCCGGAGTTAGATTTTTACTGATATATCCCCTCGCGCGAGGGAAGTAAGAGAAAAAATAAACACGTGGGATTACATCAAACTAAAAAGTTTTTTCACAGCAAAGGAAACCATCAATAAAACAAAAAGGGATCCTACTGAATGGGAAAAGATATTTGCCAATGATATATCTGATAAGGGATTAATATCACAAATCTATAAAAAACTCACTCAACTCAACTCCAAAAAAACAAACAACCCAATTAAAAAATGGGCAGAGGACATGAAGAGACATTATTCTAAAATGGACATACAGATGGCAAACAGACATATGAAGAAATGCTCAACCTCACTAACCATCAGAGAAATGCAAATAAAAACCACAATGAGATACCACCTCACCCCAGTCAAAATGGCCATCATCAATAAATCAACAAACAACAAGTGCTGGCGCGGATGTGTAGAAAAGGGAACGCTTGTGCACTGTTGGTGGGATTGCAGATTGGTGCAGCCTCTATGGAAAACAATATGGAGGTATCTCAGAAATCTGAAAATGGAACTACCCTATGATCCAGTAATTCCACTCCTAGGCATCTATCCGGAGAAATCCAAAACTCCAATTCAAAAATCTGTATGCACTCCTATGTTTATTGCAGCACTATACACAATAGCCAAGACATGGAAAGAACCGAAATGCCCATCGGTAGATGACTGGATTAAGAAACTGTGGTACATTATACAATGGAGTATTACGCAGCCGTAAAGAAAAAAGAAATCTTACCATTTGCAACAACATGGATGGATCTAGAGAACATTATGTTAAGCGAAATAAGCCAGAAAGAGAAAGACAAATACCATATGATCTCACTTATATGAGGAATCTAAAGAAAAGAATAAGTGAATGAACTAATCAGAAACAGTTTTGGGGACAAACAGGAAAACCTGAGGTTTGTTAGATGGGCGGGGGGGGAGGTGGGGATAAGGGGAAAGGTGAGGGGATTAGAAAACAGTCGGTAACCACAAAATGGCCTCAGGGTTTTTGAAAAATAATTTGGGGAACGTAATCAATAATGTTGCAAAGATTCTGTAGGGTATCTGATGGACACGTGTCCCATTTGGGAGACCACCTCAGGGAAGATGTAGATGCTTGATCAATGTACTGTACACCTGAAGCTGAACAGTAATGAATGCCAACTATAATTTTATATATATAATATGATGGCTCGGTACGATGTCGGAGGGATAGTGGAAGGTGGGATGGGGGAGGGGGGTCCACAGTGGAGGGATATAAATGATGAACGTCTAAGTATTACCTTCTCTTGTGCACCTGAAACTAATAAAAATAAATAAATAAATAAATAAATAAATAAATAAATAAATAAATAAATAAATAAATAAAAAAGAAGGTATTCAGAAGATAATAAAGAGCCTACTTGGGGTTAAACATGAGTTTTTAGAAGCATCATCTAGTGTTTGACGTCCAGCTGGTTGACATTTGCACATAATTAAGATCAGTCACATGTTTTTTGTATTTCCTTTTTATTCCTCTACTGCATCTTCTACTTCTTCATATAATATTTGCTCATAAATAGTTAAAATTTCTAACCCAAATATTTACTATTGCACAGTCATGATTAATTACAGTTACAGCAAATCAGATTCTTAGACTAATTTTATTTTTCCCAATTGTTTTACGTTTATTTCATTACATAAATTAAGAGGAAAATGAGGCTAATGTTCTCCAGTTCACAATATGAAAAAAATAAAACTATACAGATTATCCGAAAGAGAGGAAGAAATCTATACTACAAGTTAAATTACTTTCTTCTCCATATTATCAAAGAATTCTCCCACTTGAATTACCTAATCCCCAGTGAGAGTCATCTCCAATTTGTTACCTCTCTTTTCTTTTTGGTAATTTATTATGTTTCTTTAATTTACATGCTTTTACATCTACTTCTTTACTTTTTGTTTACATTATAGATATTATCTATTTACTTCCCATAACGTTAAATCAAGAATCAGGCATTCTCCATCTCTTTCTAGTCTCTTGACTGAGAAATGTGTGGGAGATTCACAAGCAATAAGGAAATTCTCCATATCACTTTGCTAAAATCTGTATTGATCTTTAATTAGTATTTCATAAAGAGAACATATGGCTTCATCGCCATTCAGCATGAAGTACTCTATTAGTTATTTATTTTTTAAGGTGGCCCAGTAGCCCAATGATGGCAGTCTTGTGGTTTGTAAAAGTTCTGTGGTCTCATCTGCTGTGACTATTGCAGAACTTTGTCCAGGGTCATTCAACCATTTGCCTGTAATACCTGGATTTTTACTTTCAGTTGAAGCTCCAAAGCTGACAACTCAAGAGGAAATTTCTTCCCAATTTTCAAAGAGGGATAGAGAAGCTATGCTGAACTTACTACGTAATGATCCCAAAATAGTCAGACATCTTAGTACCTCACCCACACAAAGGTATATAAAAGGCAATGCAGAGAGTGATTCAACGATGACTGGGGGAGAAAAAATTTTTGAAAGTATTGCTGAAGGGCCAGGCAATCTCTGTGCAATATGAGGAGAGGGGAAATGTGTTTCCTATTCATCTCAAAACGAGTGGGAGGGATTAATCTGAACCACTTGGATAACTTGATCTGGGATTTCTGGAGCTCATGGAATGCTGAAACTGGTGCCTGATTTTCAACTGGAGATGTGTGAAAGTTAAAAATCCAGCAGAAGGCATCTTGAATAATGGGTGTAGGCAAGCATGTACTCCTATGTTTTCCCTGTGAGCCATATTGACCCAGGAAAATTTTCCAAGTGGTAGCACATGAATTGTTCCCAAAGGGATCCAGCAGAAAACTTTGAATTATTCTAGGATATAGAAGCTAAAGAAGGGGAGTGCAAATCATCAGAAAGGATTGACCTTTCTACCCTCTGTGCGGTTACGCCATCTATAAATACACAGTAAGATTTATCTATTGCATTTTGAGTTTGATTTTTAGGAATTGAAGTTTTCAAATTTAAATTAGTTTTATAGTTGTTGAAATATATAGGTGGTTAAAAAGTCAAATGTACAGAACAAAGTATATTCAGTAAAGCCTAATTGCCATCCTATCTTTTCCGTCCTACTCCCACATCCAGATAGATGATAGATAGATAGATAGATAGATAGATAGATAGATAGATAGATAGATAGATAGATAGATGGATGGATGGATGGATGGATGGATGGATGGATGGATGGATGGATGGATGGATGGATGATAGATAGATGACAGAGAAATTGATGATAGATAGAAAATAGATGACAGATAGATAACAGATGATACATAATAAATAGATAACTCTTACCAAGGGAATCAGCAAGGATTCCATTTAATTGTAAGTTACAGCTGCCACGAGGGCACTTTGTCCACCAGGACTCCTTGTATCCAGAGACCAGCAGACAAGAATAGAAACCACCATACTAACAAGGATAATTGACTCTGAGTGGTAGGAGAAGGTAGGGCTGCTTTTTACACAGTGGGGGCAGGAAGGAACACTTGTATAACCCAAGTTATCAACTTGAGCCCCTTCTGGTACTGCCTTGCCTCGTTGAACAGATACATACAGCAATTCAGGCCTGAGAAAAGTATGATCATCAAGCATTCAGACCCTCAGAAATGAAGGTTTGGGTAAAACATCAGGTAAGTAAAAGATATGCTGAGTTAATAACCGAGGGCATAGGATATTAGGACTGGATTGCATGGGAGGAAAGGGATGAGCACCAGTGGCAGACAAGATCATGTGCAGTGACTGGGGCTTTAGTTCAAATTTCTCTCTTTTAAGTTTCCCCTCAGGAAGACAGACCCATGGGAGCCACAGAGAAGCTTCTCTCCAAATAAGTGTAAAGAAGCAAATCTATGTGGAGTAAGTGCTGGGCTGTGGCAGCCATAAATATGCACACACAGATCCGTTGTTGAAGATAATGCAATTTACTGGTGACCTGAGCTGCTGCATTCAAAATCTACCAACACGAGGGTGCTGAAGCCATACTGCCCAGAGGCTGCTTCCAGCCAAAGGCTGAACACTGAAGGGACCCTTCTGATGGGTGACTTTGACTCAAGTACTTCTACTTGGCTTGGCCAAAACTTTCTTTAAACTGCAATGCCAGATCCTTCTTTCTTCTCTCCGGAAGGAGTCATAACTGCTTCAGAGTCTGACCTTTCTTCCCACCTCCTCCATCCCGTTCCCATTTGTCCATCTCACATGTTTCCAGCAATATATTTCATGCACATCTAATCCCTCTTTGGTGTCTGCCTCCTAGAGTTCCCAAACTAACACAGTGACTTATTGTTAATAAGCGCATCAAGAATAAAACACTATATTAGGTAAGCTACTACTGGTGATTTTTAGTATCAATAGTGATTCTCATTGGCTTTCATGGATGTAATCATTACCAATTCTGTGAATGTGTGTCAGAAAGAGAAGCTGACTACCTTGACTTGCTCTACCACAAAGCAATTTTATAGTTTTGCACTGACATTTTATTGCTATTTTTTGAGGTCAGAGACAATATTAAAATTTTTGTGATCAAAAAGAACCACCCTGAACTACTGGTTTTGAATGCTGAATGGATTTTGAAATTACCTTGTGTTGTAGACTTGATGATGTTGCTTAATTTCATCTAAAATAACAAGACAAAATTATAAGTACTGATAATAGTATTTATATGAAAAACTTATACTGCAGGAATGTCAATTTGATTACAATTAATATTGTTTGAATCATAAGTAATGTCAAGCTGCTTTATATACTTCCTAGGTTATCAAAAGTTAAGATAAAAAGAAATACCTCCGTGTTACTACACAATTTTGTGGGAGGTATACTTTTCAAGTTCAAACTAAGTTCTAATAGCTCTAAGTTCAAAGGAAGTTTCCATATTTCAAAATTCATTTAACTGTGTAAGTGAGGAGCTGCTACCTAATCTTCAACTGGAAGCAAATAATCTGAAATGTAATGACATGCCAAAAAGCAAATACCTAGAGAAGAATCTAACAATTCTATAAATGCCTTACATATACATATGCTCTCATAGGTTGATGTCACTATTTGGAAGTATCTATTTCTGTGAAAAGACATTTTCAGTGAAGAAATACATAAAATTTCATTACAGATTAACATTGACAGATGAAAACCAGCTACTGATTTTGATGACAGGGAACACTAACTTTGAACCACAATTAAGGGAAAGATTATTCCTAAAGGATAATTTCATTCTTCTCTTTAGCAGCTTGTATTACCAAAAATTGTCTTCAATTATTATATTTTGAATTTCGTCAAAATGATTTGTGGAATCATGTTTTCTCATTTGTTTTGTTTTGTAATGACTTCCATAATGCTCTCAATTTTACCTGTTGGCCCACAGAACCTAAATATTTATTATCTGACTTTTTCCAGTGTAAGTTATCAGTATGAAAGATTCAAAAACAGAAACCATATACAAAATCTTGATTTTTTTCTTGTATTTTGGTATTAATTGAAAATATTCATTTTTCCAGTGTTGTATTTGAGAAGAAGCCTACGATGTTCTCAAATACAAACATGTTTGCAACAAAACAAATATGTAAGCAGCAAAGTTCTATGAGGAGTTTCTACACCATTTAGCTTGTTATAATACAGTTCTCTTAAGAATTTTATACCACCTGAAGCCATCATTTGTGGCTTAACATAGACAAAGGTATTTGAAATTATTCAACATGCTCCATCATAGTAGTACTCTTAATGTGATATCCCATACACTATTCATCTAATATGTGAATTATATTGTTGATTTAAATATTTTAGCTGTATTTAAGATAAGCTTCAAAATACAATAATATACCAATAACAGCAACCTAAAGTAAAATATATGACTATGCAGAAATTACCTGTTTGGGTAGAGCAGGGTCTTATTTACAGATTCTACCTGGCTTGCCTACTACTCATACTCTGTGTCATACCCAGATACTTTCATAAGTGAGTGAGAAAAACACTGGGAGTGAGATAAATATGAGGTTTATATTCAACAGAAAGTTTACTAATATAACAGTTTAAGTGAATTTGTGCTCATATTAATAATCTTCAAAAGATATGATGTTAGAACTATAGTACCACTGATAATGAGGCTTGTAAAAAATATGCACACCTGAAGCTGAACAATAATGAATGTCAACTACAATTTTATATATATATATTTAGTTACAAGAAGTTGAGTACAGCATTAGAAATAGAGATAGTGGAAATATAATGCCTGTATGCGATATCAGAGGGGTAGTGCATGGGGAGAGGGGGTTTGTCACTGTGTGAGGAATATAAATGTTAAATGTCTAACTATTGCATTGTTTTGTGCACCTGAAACTAATAAAACAATGTTTTTTTAAAAAAAGAAATATGCACATCCAAAATAAAGTTTTAAATTAAAAATAATGAATGTTGGTCTTCTGAATGGAATTTCAAAACTGTTATTAAAAGTATAAAACAAATTAGATTGAGATTGTTAATGCTCTTTTTATTATTTTAGAAGATAAGTGCTTTATTAGAATGAAATTCATCTCAAACTTATTCCTTCAGCATACTAATTAATAAAACAGGATCATGGTTTTGTTAATTAAAATGAGATACCTCAGGGAACTGAAATTAATTTTCATGTTCTAATAAATACCCTTATATCAATAAATCACCCTGATATTTTGTTAGTATTATATGAAAGTGGATAAAGGCATTTTTAGCTTGACTTTGGTGAAAGTGAGAGAGAATTATCCATTTCAGGCTAATCACAATACATGAAGTAGATTAATGTAGTTTTTCATTAAGACTAATCTCCATGGATATGTTAGAAATTTCAGAATAAGCTTTCAAACACTATATATCTAAGTCATTTGTTCAAATGTGCTACAGTCTAATAGTTACTGAAAGCTATAACCATCTGGCAGATGTTTTCTGGCCCGTGTGAAATGAGTTAAGGGGCTCATTTTTGTTTCTATTGAACACATGTCCAGGTCACCAGAAATACCACCACAATTTGCACCCTAATTAGCCATCTCAAACATGTTGTGGGCTGCATGGTAATGGAACATGGGCTATGCTCCAAATTGGAAGTGAATCTATTCAGATAGAAATAGTAATGTCCTTGTAAGGTCAGCATCAAGAGAGCTTGCATTTCTGTGTAGTGTCAATTTCAAAAAACAAAATGATTTTTTTTAGCTTAAAGTATTCATTTGACATTTTCTGGAAAAAAATTTTCTCATTAATAATTTTCATATAATATACAGCAAAGTGTATGTCATTATGGTTCTTAACATTTTGGGGAAAACGGAACCCTCTGAAATTCTTATAAAAACTACAGAGCCATTCCCATAAGATTAACTTATGTACATACACTAACATTTGTATATGATGCCCAAGACTTTACAGAATACCCTGAACATTGAGGGGGAGCAGAGCTTGCCACCCCAAAATATGCCTCTTTGGGATAGTGATCATTTTAAGCTGGTTATATTTAATGAAAGACTCAGGAAAAAACTTTGGCTTTTCCCCTAACTGCCTAAAAGAATTCAGGTAGAGGACCTGCTCCAAGAAAGGAGCTATCATCATAGATAACTACAGTTTAATATGAAATAAGTGTGATAGACACGAAGGAACCTAGCAAGGTCCATTTGATCAATGTCCCATTGTTATTGTTAGCCAAAAAAAAAAACCCAAAACGTTTATTTACTAAACATTTGCTTTTCCATCTCTATGTAAAGTGCCTTCCTGCCTTTTGAAGTACCAGAGAACAACCACTACCCACTTCTTAATTCAAGATGTCATATAAGCCTTATCTACCTCATCTGTCCCGAGCTCTCATATTCTTAGGGAATTCCCATATGTAGATACATAATAAATTTGGTCATTTTCTCCTATTAATCTATCTCATGTTCGTTTGATTAGTCCAGTAAAATAACTTAAAGGGTTAGAAGGAAAAATTATTTTTCCTCCCCCATACCCTAACACAAGTAAAAGACCTATGAATTATGATCAAGATTTTCACTGTGATATTAACAAACAAGTTTTTTTCATTATAATAACAAGACCAATAAAAATATGTGATAAGAACTTCTAAATAAAAAGATGCAATATGGATCCAGTTAAGATGGTGGGTGGGTAAACACTGTGCTTAACTCCTCTCGGGACAATTTCAAAATTACAACTAAACTACAGAACAACCATTATTGAGAATCACCTTAAGTCTAGCTGAACCAAAGCCCTACCACAAAGGATATACAGAAGAAGCCACCTCGAGACTGACAGGAGGGGCAGAGATGTGGAATGGGCTGGTCCCACACCCCGGTGACCATTAAAAATTGGGAGGGATATCTCAGATGCAGAGATACCCCAAAGGTCAAGGGGTCCATGCTCCACACCAGGTTCCCCAGCCCAGGATTCCAGTGCCCAGGAGAGAAGTCCCCATAACTTCTGGCTGGGAAAACCAGCAGAGATTGTGTCTGAGTGAGGTGGAGGGCGGCTGCAGTCCCAGGTGCTCCTCTTAAAGGGCCTGTGCATAGACTTACTCGTTGACAGATTCACTCATTCTGAGCTCCAGCACTTGTGCAGCAGCTAAAAGACACCAGAGACATAAAGACAAGAACTGAATTGTCTGGCTTCAGGGAGAGGAATGAAGGAGCTGGCAGAAGTCATTGTTTCTTGATTGACCCTTCGACCCTCCTACCATGCAGATGCAGGCGGACACCATATCTGAGTCTCCATCAAACTGGCTAACACAATTTGTTTGCCCTGATTCCCTAATATCTTGCTCCACCCAAATTTTGTGCCCACCCAAACTGCTTCCAGTGGCTTCTCGGTATAAACTTCCCGCCTTTGCTCATGCAGCAGACTTTCCTAAAATCTCTCAAAAGTTTACCCCAAACAAGCAACATCTGGCTTCAGCATGTCCCGTACCTTTGACTGAGCAACCCTAGCCCAGCACTCATAAAATCTGCCCTCAGATCTCAGCTTGGCATCTCAAGGCACTTCCAAGCCCAGCATGGGTGGAAACCATCTCTGGATTTCTTTGTGACTCATGCCAGGTGGCCCCTGGCAAGGCACAGGGGGCAGCTAAACTTGGCCCAGCAGGGCCACTCCTAGGGGGCTGGCACATTACCAGCCCCCTCATTACCAGCTTCAGACCTAGCCAGAGCATCACATGGCCACCTCCAAAGATGAGACACCCAAAAAGCAGACTGGGCAGGCACCAGAGGCCTGCTAAAGCAAATCCTGTCCATAGTGTCAGTCCCTTACAAAACAACTACTCCACTGTAGTCACAGTCTGTTCTCACAATCAATGAACCAGAGGATAAATCCCTCCCATTCACATGCAAATAGCAACCAAGGCTCAACTACAACAGGAGGGCACACACAACCTACATAAGGGACACAACTAGAGCATCCAGCTTTGATGATCAGAGATACTGTGTCACTGGGCCCCACAGGACACCTACTACATAAAGTCACTCTAGGAAGACCGGGAAACATAGCAGCTCTACCTAATAGTTAAAAACAAACACAGGGAGGCAACAAAAATGAGGAAACAAAGAAATACTTCCCAAATGAAAGAACAAGATAAAACTCAAGAAAAAGAACTAAACAAAATGGAGACAAACAATCTACCAGATGGAGAGTTCAAAACACTGGTTAGGAAGATGCTCAGTGAACTCAGAGAGAACTTCACCAAGAGATAGGAAACATAAAAATTGAGATTAAAAAAAAACAAAAAAAGAACCAGTCTGAAATAAAGAATACAATAATTGAAATGAAGATTAGAGGAAATTAACAGTAGATTACATGAAGCAGAAGATCGAATCAGTGATTTAGAAGATAAGGTTAAAAAAAAAAACACCCAATAGAACAGCAAAAAGAAAGAAAAATCTCAAAAAAAAAAAAAAGAGGGTAGTTTAAAGGGCCTCTGGGACAACATCAAGTGTACCAACATTTGCATCATTGGGGTATGAGAAGGAGTAGAGAGAAAGTAAGAATTGAAAATTTATTTGAAGAAATAGTGACAGGAAATTTTCTTAATCTGGTGAAGAAAATAGACATACAAGCCCAGGAAGAACAGAGAGACCCAAACAAGATGAATCCAAAGAGGTTCACACCGAGACATATCATAATTAAAATGCCAAAGTTTAAAGACAAAAAATCAAAAAAAATTAAAAAATAAATAAATAAAAAATAAATAAATAAAGACAAAAAATCAGAAAAGCAGCAAGAGAAAAGCAGTTAGTTACCTACAACGGTACTCCCATCAGACTATCAAATGATTTCTCACCAGAAACTTTGCAGGCCAGAAGGGATTGGCAGGAAATCATCAAAATGATGACAAACAAGGACCTACAACCAAGGGTACTCTGCCCAGCAAAGCTATCATTTAGAATGTAAGGACAAAAAGCTTCCCAGATAAGAAAAAGCTAAAGGAGGTCATCACCACCAAACCAGTATTACAAGGAATCTTAGAAGGACTTCTTCAAGATGAAAAGAAAAAAAACAAAAATTATGAATAATAAATCGGCAATAACTACAAATCTATAAACAATTATTTTCTATGTAAATGGATTAAATGTTCCAATCAAAAGATAGAGTGGCTAAATGGAAAAGAAAATAAAACCCCTTAAGGAGGGACAGGGGTGACAGATGAGGGTAAAAGGGATCAAATATACGGTGATGGAAGGAGAACTGATTCCGGGTAGTGAATACACAATGTAATATATAGATGGTGTGTTACAGAATTGTATACCTGAAACCTATGAAACTTTACTAACATTGTCACCCCAATAAACTTTAATTAATTTTTAAAATAATAATAATAAAAAAGAAAACAAGACCCTTACACATGCTGCCTACAAGAGACTCACTTCAGATCAAAAGACACACTAAGTGAAAGTAAGTAAAGGATGGAAAAAGATATTTCATAAAGATGAAAACAAACAAAAAAATGGTAGGATAACAAACAAATAGACTCGTACCATAAAAAATAGACTTTAAAACAAAGACTATAACAAGAGACAATGAAGGACTCACTAATCCCACTTCAAGGTATTTATCTGAAGAAACCCAAATGCTACTTTGAGGGGACACATGCATCCATAAGTTCATTGCAGCATTGTTTACAATGGCCAAGATATGGAGGCAGCCTGTGTGTCTGTTGATGGATGAATGGATAAGTGGAATGGATAAATGGAAAGAGCATGCGGGGCATATATACAATGTAATAGTGCTTGGCCAGGAAAGGGAACGGGTTCTTGCCATATGCAGCAGTATGGATGGACCTGGAGGGTATTGTGCTGAGTGGAGTAAGTCAGACAGAGAAAGACAAATGTAATGTGATTTCACTTATATGTAGAATCTAAAGAACAAAGTAAACAAACAAAACAGAAAGAAACTCATAGATACAGAGAACATTTTGATGGTTGCCAGATTAGGAAGGGGTCTGGAGGTGGGTGAAAAAGGGGAAAAGATTAAGAAGTACAAGTTTGTTGTTATAAAGTAGTCATGGTGATGTAGGGTATAGCACAAGGAATATAATCAATAATAATGTAATAACTATGTATGGTGTCAGATGGGTACTAGATTTATTGGGGTGATAAATGGGAGGGAGGTTGGGAGCAGCGTGAAAAAGGTGAAGACATTAAGAAGCACAAATTGGTAGTTACAAAAATATTCATGGGGATGTAAAGTATCGAGAATATAATTAATAATATGGTAATAGCTACCACGGTTCCCCAAAAGTAAGACCTAGCCAGGCAATCAGCTCTAATGCGTCTTTTGAAGCAAAAATTAATAAGACCTGGTATTATATTACATTATATTATATTATATTATATTATATTATATTATATTATTATATAAGACCAGGTCTTATATTATAGTAAAATAAGACTGGGTCTTATATTAATTTTTGCTCCAAAAGACACATTAGAGCTGATTGTCTGGCTAGGTCTTATTTTCAGGGAAACACGGTATGTATAGTGCCAGGTGGGTACTAGATTAGTCAGGGAGATCATTTCTTAAATTATATGTCTAATCACTATGCTATACATCTGCAATTAATGTAAAATAATATTGAATGTCAATTGTAATTGAAAAATTAAAAATGGGGGAAAATGTGAATAAGAGGTTTAAATTTCCAGGTGTAAAACAAATAAATATGGGGAATATTGTCAATAATATTGTGATAGTTTGGTATGGTGTCGGATGGTTGCTAAACTTATCATGGTGATCCCTTCTTCAGGTATATAAATGTTGAAATATTGGGTACACCTGAAATTAATATAATATTGTATATTATATATATTTTAATAAAATTCTTTAAGAAAAGATGAAATAAAAGTGCCACTTCTTTCTTATCCTAGAATGAATGGTATAATACCAAAAAAAATTCCAGATGCCTTTTTAAGTTGGTAGTTCTTCAATATTTCAGGCTATATTTCTATAAATATATTTCTTTGATCAATACAATCATCAAAAGTCAACTGCATTTTACATGATCCCTTGCATTTTGCTCATAAATACAAAATATATGCTTTGAAATAATACATGGAATGTTCTTGACCTGCCAGGAGAATAGTTACACAAGTACGAAAATGATACTCAAGAGAGAAAATAAGAATTTTCTTTTACATCAAATGTATATAATATTTAGGTGGTTATATGGCACTTGGGATAATCCATTCATTTAAGTCAACAAATCTATATTGAGCTAGAAAGAAACATAAATAGTATAAAAGGAGTCTCCGTCCTTTTGACCCTCTGTGTGAGAGATGTATATGAGGAAATAGGCTGTTACAGCACAGCATGGGTAAGCCAAGATGGCACAGTAGCCCTTAAGAGGTAAACCAAAGAGAGAGCTGAAGGTTGCTGGGCTTATTACTCCTGGAGGGCCATGTTTTCATATGTATTTTATTTGATTCTAAGTCCCATGTCCAGCATGATGACTAGCCAATAGAAAGGCAAATTATAGAGATTTGATGGTGAAAATCTGATTTATCATGGGGTTGTTGATGTTGTTTTTGGTATTGGTGGTGGGGTGTATATGTGTACAACTTACAGAACATCAGAGATTTCTGAGTTGTCAATATGGATAATTATTTGTATGTTTTTATATAAAATGTGTGTTATACAAATCTAAAGACCAGAAGAGAGATATGGACTAACACAGATTTTGGATTTGATAGAGATTAGAGTCAGCATATAGATGAGATGATTCAGGCAGAGAGCATAAAATGAGAAAAGAGAGAGAGAGAACCAAGGATGTAGCATAATTTTAACCAAAATTAACAGTTAGGTAAATATAAGAAAGCTCTTAGAGTACTAAAAGGAAATAATGTCAAATAACTCAAAGAAGGAAAGTGTGTCCAAACAAGGGGGTTGTCAACCCAGTCAACTGCCAAGAGAGGTCAAATGAATAAGAATTTCAAAGCATATTTAGGTTTGGAAACCAGAGGACCATATGTTACCTTGAAAACAGCTATTTTAGAGAAGTGTCAAGCCTTTGAATTAGTAAGCAGAAGCCATGTTGCACTGTCTAAGTTCAGAATGGCAGGCAGTGGGTGGGGAGAGGAAGTGGAGAAGGCAAATATTGACATGTATTTCAGGAAGATTCTATTCAAAGGAAGGAGACAAAGGCTCCGGCATGGCACAGACACAAATGAGAGAAATAGTACTTCAGATTTTCTTTCATGTGATATTTAAATTGCTGAGCAAAGCATTTCATACAAATTTAAGAACTTCTTACCAATAAGGGAAGGTCAATTAAACATTACAATGAATTACTAGAAATGTTTTGTGGAATCACCTTTCCTCTAAATTTATCTTTCTAAATTACTTGTAAAACAGGCATAAGGATAAGGAGGTGAGCGCCCGAAACCCGAAGATGACTTACAACTGAGCAGCACTGTCATTCATTGTTTTCCATGTTAAATAGCCTTCTGAGTAGTAACTTAGGCCAATGTAATATTTTTCAGACTTTTCTTCATTATAAAGGAGATAAAGTATGAGGGTGGGAAATTTAACACAGATGATATAGGTATAAGCCCTTTTCTCAATTTTCTTCTCTACAAATACTTGCAGTCAAATTCTACAGTTTTCACATTCCATCCTTGCCGTTGGTTTGTTTGTTTTCTTCTAGTTGACTTAATTAATTAGTTTCATTCTGTTAGTTCTCTTGTATGCTAATATGTGCAAATATAAATGAACGAAATCAGCCAAAGAATGAATTAGATTAGAACTCATGTGTTTCACCTCCACTTCTTTTTTTGCTAAATATACCAATTTTTCAAACTGAAAACTCTCAAATATAGCTTTTTTTCTTTTCCTACTTTAAACTAGTAGACTAGCTAATGCTCTCCTTTCTCCTGGCACACAAAGAAGAGGAATGTGGTGGGCTTCTGTGAGATCCCCTAGCATCTTCTACTTTGGTAATACCATTTTAGATACAAACAAAAGAAAAAAACTGTTGTGAAATCCTGCCATTTGCAACAACCTTGAGGGCATTATGCTAAGTGAAGTAAGTCAGGTAGAGAGAGATACATACTGTATATCACTTGTATATGGAATCTAAAAAAAGCCAAACTCATAAAAACATAAAGTATAATGGTGGTTACCAGAGGCTGCGGGACGGGGTTATTATATTTAAGGTTACAAACTTGCAACTAGTATATAAACAAGTTCTGTAGATGGAATGCACAGCATACTGATTATAGTCAACAATACTCTATTATAATCTTCAAAGCTGCTAAGAGACTAGATCTTAATTGTACCCACCACAAAAAGAAATGATAATATGTGATGTGATAGAGGTGTTAGCTAATGCTCAGGTGGTTATCATATTGCAATATATACTCGTAAATATATCACTTTAAACTTGCACACTATTATTTGTCAATTATATTTCAATGAAAAGCACGTGTAATAAAGATGTTTACATGAGGAAAGAAACTATTTTGAATTCTTTTTCCTTCACTATTTTATCAAGACGGCTTGCTGGCAGGTTACATAAGGCTCTCTGTGTAACTGGATAGGTAGGGTTCACACCTCTACCTGCCTGGGCAAAATTACAGGTCATTTCTAGATTCAGCATCAGCATCAAAACACAATACTCATATTGTAGATGGACAGATTACCGTTGCTTATTAATTCAACAAATTCCTCCAAACAGTTCTCTTGATAAATGTAAGAGGGCAATCAAAAAAAAAAAAAAAAAAAAGAGTCCCAAAAGAATACCCAAACGTCAGGTCTTTAGCCTGGGAGGTTATTCTACCCTGTTTCTCACTTTCATGTTCTGAGGAACTGCTTGTATCTGATTACATGTTTGTTCAATGAAGTGTCTGGCTCTAAATGAGTTAACGAACCTTTGTGGAGCAAAATAGGCAATACTGGTTTCTACGTGGATAGAAAGAGGATTATTGCTTCATTTCTACTGTATTGTGATACCCTTTGAAAGCTTTATGCCACTTATATATTAGAAGTGATTTTGAATGCATATTAAGAAACTGGTAATACAATTTTTAGAATTTGTAGACCAGTTGTTTTTAAGAATTTTTTGAAAGCAGTTTTAAATCAACGTTTCTTTGATTGAAGAAGGGAAGAAGGGGTCCAAAATCTCCCTGCTCAGCCTCACTTGAACCCCAGTCCTGCTTTGCCCCTCCCAACTCAGAAGTTCCAGAACCCTCTTCCTAGAACATGAGGATTTCCCAAGACACATTTTGATATTCATTGATCTAGTCTCTTACCTTCTCACACTCTTTTCTTCTATTAACTGGTTATTTTATGGCTCATAATCACCTTCAACTGAATAGCAATCAAAGAACATGATTGGAACCATATTTTGTAGAAAACATACACAGCAGTTGTAAAACAGAGAAAGTTATTCTCTTTATCAATTTGTTGTGATGAACTAAACTGAAGTAAATACATACATTTAATTTCTTCTCATAGCGTCTGATGCAAAAGACGTTAAGGGCACGTGGATTTTCCTCCTTTCCTTTTTCAAGTGAAACAAGGACTCTAGTGATGCCCTAGAATTTTTAAATCTTTATTTGAGGTTACTGTTCCTATAATAAGAATTATTTTGTTGTTTTTCCCCCACCAGGAGTATAAGTATTCCAAATAAGGACTGTAGAAAAGGAAATTCAAAGGAATTCTCTGATGGTGGAGTTTTTGGACCTGAAGCATTTTGATGGGATGAGCTGGTACCTTCTGAATTCCATCATGTGATGCTGGAGATATAATGAAATTTAAATTCATAGTAGCTTCATTTTACTGGTTAGTGTGGCATTATAAATAAAAGACACTGTGCATGGAGTCAAGCCAGCAACCCATGGCTTTGCAGGTTGTGCAGTGTACAAAGTTGCCCTCAGAGAAGGCCATTCATATTGTAGATATGGCAGGTTTGTAAAATGATTACAATTTTTCCAACACATGAGAGTAAAATCCTAGTGTTACCAAATCACAAAAGGATCTCAAGGTAGGCATATCTTCTTTTTACCCCTAAAAATCCATTCTCAGCCCATCTCCACCTCTCCCTACCCTCCTTTCTGCCCAGAGAAACTGATTTCTTTGTTCCACAAAACAGAACCTGTATGCCCTCTGGCTTCTTGTTGGCAGTTAGCCAGTGGGGAGTTGGGAGATGGGAAGGTCCAGGGAGAGTGAGGTCAGAGTAACTATTTCCCTATCTTGTTCCTCTCATGGCAGCCACCCTGTTGTGACTCTCTTGGGTTCCTGTGGTAAGTCACACACTTGTCCCTTTGTGGCTGACAAAGAGACTGAGGATTTTTCGTCTCATACCCACAAATTGAGAAACAATGCCTTTGTAAACAAACATTCCTGATCTTGTTTGATGTTGAAGGTGCCATCTGTTTCCTCTCAGTACTCTGTCTGCTGGGGTTCCTCCCTCATTCACAGGCAGGCAGGACAGGTGCTAACCTTCGCTTTGCTCATGCTCCAAATTCAGGACGTTGACCCCACTGACAAATGCCCTCGTACTTTCTCCCTACTAGAAAAAGGAAACAAATGGACAATCTAAGAAAAGGAGAAGCATTTGTGGGAAATAGAACCCTCCCAGAAAAGCTAGCACATGTGCGTATATTTGTATTCAGTTTGGAGAGAAATAAAAATTCGTAGACATTCCTTTTTACTGTGAAAATCACCACTTTAAATTGTAGAACAACAAAAATCATGATTGGAAGCTTAAAGTGCTTAGTGCTTAAAACATAAATGTTCTCCTATACAGAAGGCTTAAAATGTGAGTCTTTGATTCTAACTTCCAACCCTTGGTTCCACTTTTTTTTTTTTTTAGCAATTTACTGTTTTTCTCTTTGATGGATATGAGAAGATATTTAAGTTACCTTAAAATATTCAAATATCTAAGTACTATAATTATCTGAAAATATTTAGATTATTATTCCAAAATATGCTTGTGCTTCAAATTCCTGATTTATCAATTTAAATAGTACCTATGGACTCAACAATATTAGATTAGCTATTTAATAAAATTGCACATTCTTTCACCACATGTTATAAAGATATACAATTGCTTTTATATTCTCAAGGTGTCTATAATTTACCTTCTGTTATTTATCTTTAACCTTGTCCTCTGTGTTATACCCACAGGTTGATTACACAAATTAAAGCCCAATAATAATATGTATAATATTATGAAATACAATACTGTAGAACCATGTTGTGTGGGGGGAAAAAAGAACAAGTGACCTTAAGCTACAAAATGTGTGCCAGTAAAGGGAAAATATTCTCAGGATCAAGGTCAAATTAATTCTCTTTTCAGACAATCAATTTCTCAGAATACTGCCACATGAGTGTGCTTGTTCCTTCATCTTGAACCATAAATTCATTTATATATAATTTGAAATGAGAATTAAAAATAATCATACATTAATCCATATATTATATACAAATACAGCATTATTTATGTTAAACTAGCAATGAATTCATTAATCTGAGGAAGAACTGATAATGAGAGTGAAATCAGGGCTTCAGGAAGGTTACCTTGGTAACAGTTTGGCTTGGTTTCCATGGTGACAAAGAATACAGCTGAGAGGCTCAAAGAACAATTTCCTTTGATTGGTAGATTCTCAAAAATGATTTGGAAAGTGACAGGGGATTTGAAAAAGAAAGAAAGAAAAAGATTTTCCTCACGAGAAACAAGACTTTACGTGTAATAATAGCACACTGATGGTCGGACACAAGACAGGCCTTAGAAATTTAATGAAATCATCCCTTGCTCCTTTCTAAAACATTGGACAGAATATCTCAATTTATAACAGCATGAGTCTGCAAATCAAATTTGCTGTTCCTGATTAACTGACCAAAATATGGTACGTTTTTTATTTAAAAAAGAACTTCAAAAACTTAGCTTAAAAATTTACCAGTCAGCTTAAATTGTGAATGACCCAAAAGGCTAAAATAAATATTTTTGATGTCTCTGTATTGTTCTATTGGCTTTAGTAGGCAAAAAGGAAAAAAAAAAAAGTGTAGTAGAAATATAGTAATAACGGCATTAAGAAATCTAGAGTCAGGAGATATATATCTAGTTAGATGTACTTAGGCAAATTATTTTATTCACAACTTGCTTTTCTTCTTGCTAAGTAATTATAAGTACCTACTATCAAAATTAACACAGAAACTGAATAAGCTACTGGTTAATAAACACTATAATACATGATTTAAGAACTCTTTCTGTGTCTTGAATCCTACAATTTAAATATATTTCTTCCCAATTTGACAAGCAAATTGAAGAGATATGTAGGCAGGCTAGGAAAAATATGGACAAAAGCTCTAGATACTTAGCCCCTCCCTACTGTGTCAGAGCATGAAAAATATCTGACTCTTCATTTAGATTTTCCCAGCAGGAAGGATGTTTGAAGGAAAGATAAAATGAACAGTATTTCCTAGAATTAACTGTCTACAACTGGAAGGCAAATTAGTCAAAGACAAAGAATTTAAAAATTCAAAGCTGATCCTCTGAGAGAGGGGAATGAAGCATAGGTGAAATGGGAGTATTAACAGCCATCGGCCTAGACATCTTTAAGCAGTCTCTTAGATCCCTTACCATGCCATGTCCCAACTGCTCATAATGTAACCCCCACAGTAGACTGGTCAATCTAAATATTCTGTGGGCAAACAATAGTTTCCAATTGTGTTTCTGTCCCAGTGTGGGGAGAATGTGAAAATGGAGTCTGGAAAAAATGACAAGAGAACTAGGTAGGCTAATCATCTCAGAAGCTAAGTGGGGTGCTAGGATTTCACTTTACTCCACCACAGAACAGAAACAGGATACACAGCCAATTAGGACATTTAAACTGATACAAAATATTTCACAAAAATGGAAAAGGGAATACAGAGAACAAATCCTCTAAATAAGATATCACAGAGCCCATGATAAACTCCCCCCTTGACATTCATGGCCTTATACTATGTAAAAGTAATAGATTGTGAAAAACCAAGATGTTAAGTTGGAAAAGGAAATCATGGGGGATTTACCCAGAGTGCATCAAAAGAATTAGGAGGCCTTGATAGAGAAGGAAGGAAGAAAGGAACATGCTAACACTGTAAAAAAAGCTATTGAAAGAAAAAAGAAAGGAATGGAGGACTGAGGAAGAAAAATAAAAGAAATGAAGGAAGGAAAGCAGATGGATGAAATAGAGATAGAAAGAAACAATGGCATACAAAAATGAAAAAAAAAATCAACTTTCAAAGAAAAATTTACCTAAGAAAATAAAGAAAAAATTACTGTTTCTTTCCAAAGAAAAAATTGAAAGAAAACACAAATCCAAGGTATCAATATACTAATGATAAAATACTGAATAAAATGAAAATGCAGGGCTCAGGACCAAATTAAGAGGACAAAATAGCTTTACAGAACTAAGAAATAATTTGAAAATAACAGATAACTCAAGTAACTAGATTATATAATACTAAGTAACATCAGTAAAATGGAAAACAGGAAAGATTAACATAGAGACTCTTAAGGTAACAATGTGAATGCAGAGAAATTGGACAGAGTGATTAAAGCAATTAAAAAGAAGATAATAGATACAGAGCAGGTAACAGGACGAAAACCTAGGATAATCCTTATATCTGAATTAGGAGCACAGCTAGTGGAACAGAAAAAATATATATTTTTTAAATTTCCTCATATAAAAGAATAAATGGATGTATGGATCAAAAGATTATGTGCCTCTAAAAGAAGTCTTCCAAAACAGATAATCATCTAAGTAATACATGATAGTCAACTTCTTGAACTTTAAGGATAAAGAAAGAATTCTTCAGTCATCCAGGCAAGAAAAGTAAGACACTTATGAGGTGTGTAAAAGAAAATACCTGTTGTCCTCAAACAATCACAAATATTTTTTAAAAAACGTGGAGGAGGGGTGAGGCAGAGTCACAAAGATCTAAGGGGAAATAAAGTGTAATCCAAGAATGTTATACCCAACTGATCTATCAAGTAAGTGTAAAGACAACAGAAATAAATTTTCAGATATGCATGAATTAAAGAAACATGAACCTATGAGCCTCATCATGACCAATTAATCACCCATGATATGGTGAAGCTGTGGTAAAGGGCTAAACATAAGCAATAATAATTTTATATATAGGACTAAGACCAAATCTTGTTAAGATATATGGTTATAGATGATAGCTTTAGACTTTATTATGTATACATGCTCAATGTGTAAGGTTAGGCTCTGAAGAATAGAAATAGAATCTCTAATTTCCAAGCCAAAAGAGGAAAATAAACTGTTAAAGGGGAGTGGTGGTGTAGGAATATTAAATAGGGTGATTAAGATAGACTTCATTGGAAAGGTGACATTTATGCAAAAACATAAGTGAGATGAGGGAGTTACTCTGCACATATCTTGCAGAAGAGTTCTCTAAGTAGAGGGAATAGTTAGAGCAAAGGTCTAAAGTGGAAGAATCCACGGCATGTTCTAAGAATAGTGTGACATTTCAGCAAATAAGGAGAAGGGTATCAGAATATGTAACAGTAGAGACCAGTAGTACAGTCTATCTATATTATTCTTAGGTTTGAGGAGAGGAGTGATATGATCTAACATACATTTTCGAAGCATTATTCTTGTAGTTGTATTGAAAATTAACTGTATGGGGCAAGAGTAGAAACAAGGAGTCTATTTATGAAACTACTGCAATAATCCAGGCTGGACTAAGACGGAAGCAGTGGAGGTGATAAAAACTGGCTGGATTCTTGATATATTTTGAAGAAAGAGCCAAAAATTCCCTATGTGAAATGTAAGGTAACAGATAAAGAGAGGAATCAAGAATGTCAAACAAGATTTAGCCTAAATAACTGTAAATATAGGGTTGCCATGGATTAGATGGGCAAAGCAGATTAGCAGTTCAGTTTGAACTTGTTGAGTTGGAGGTGTTATTATGCAGAGAGTTCAGAGAGTAGCTTGAGCTAGAGAGTTATTTTGGAGTAATCAACGTATATATTGTATTTAAAGCCATGAGAGTAGACAAGATCACCAAGGAAGTGAATGTTATAGAAAAAAATGACTAAGACTTGGGACTTGGGGTACTCTAAAGTAGACACTTGAAAGAAGAGGTATCATCAGCAAAATAGACTGAGGAGTGAGGAGTGATCAGTAAAAACCAAAACAATGTGATATACTGAAAGCCTGTTGAGGAAAGTGTTGTCAAGGAGCAAGGTCAACTGTGTCAAGTGTTGTCTGTAGATCAAGCAAAAAGAGAGCCAAAAATTGGATTAAGCACATGGAAATTATCATTAACCTTAACAAAAGTAGTGTTCTGTGGAATGGTTAAGGCAAACTCCAGAGACAACGTGGAAGGTTAGAAATCAGAGGCTGCAAATACTGAACTCTTTTAATAGTTTTGGCTCCTAAGAAGAGCAAAGGAATGGTCTGCAGCTGGTAAAAGAGCAAGTCAATGAAAAAAAAAAAGTATTTAAGATATATTTAATTTAATAATATAATAATTTAATACTTTAAGTATTTAAGAAGTTTATGAGAATGAAAACTTGATGTAAGTTGTACAATGTCCTTGAGTGTGCAAGACAGCATCAGAGGTAGTGCACATGTGAAGAGAGTAGTATGGATAAATCATCTACAGATACAAGGAGGAAGGCAAACTATGTGCATTTGTAGCTGTTGACAGGAGGGTAGATAAGAATGTGGGAGTTTTTGAAAGTCATCTGTTTACCCTCATCTACCATCCCCTCTCCTCTTAACAAATATATGGTGATGGAAGGAGAACTGATTCTGGGTGGTGATCACACCATGTGATGTATAGATGATGTATTAAAGAATTGTACACTTGAAACCTATGTAATTTTACTAACCATTGTCACCCCAATAAATTTTAATTTAAAAAAATGAAAGTCATCTTCTGAAAACTTTTATTCCCTCAATGAAGAGGGATGTAAAATCACAAATTGAGAAGAAGGATATCAGGGGTTGATGCTTGTTTAAAGAGAAGGTGTAAAATCTACACACCACACCAGTTAAAAGTTAAAATGTTGCCAGGAGCTAAAATTCAACTTGTAGGTCCCTACCTATTCACATATCTTCCTTTTCTCCCTAAAGGTTGGAATAGAAATCCCATATTCACTTTATTAAAAAAAAAAAAAAAAAACAACGTATAGTTTCATCTAGTTACACATGCCTTTGGTTTAGCCTATTTCAAACTTTATAGAAACGAAATCACTCCATACACACATTTTTCTGTGACTTGCTTCTTTAATTCAGTATCCTGATTTTAAGGAATACCCATATTGCACGCATGTAGCTACAGTTTATTCATTTTAATTTATGTGTAGCATTTCATTATCTTAGTATGCAACTGTTTATTAAATATTTTGTGAATGGCCATTTTGATTGTGCTGGAGGAGGTAATTGAGAAGACATAACCTTCTTTGACCCTCAAGCAGGACCCAGGCAATCTGTGGCTCCCCACCCCCCTTGCTCCCACCCCCATCCTTGGAATATGCATTCCACTTGCCTTTTCTCTACCAGAAGCTGCCCCAAAGACACAGCCTAGAAATAGAAATATGGATTTGAGACCATCTGGACAGTATATGTGACTGAACCCAGTTAAGGCCTCTATATAAACAAAAAGTTTTAAGAAAATACTATGAGCAACTATATGCCAACAAATTAGACAATCTGGAAGAAATGATAATTTTCTAGAAGCATACAACTTCCAAGGCTAACTCAAGAAGAAACAGAAACTCTAAGTAGACTGATTACTACCACTGAAATTGAATCAGTAATCAACAAACTCCCAAAAAACAAAAGTCCTGGATCAGATGGCTTTACAGGTGAATTTTACAAAACAATCAAAAAAGAATTATCACCTATTCTCCACAAACTATTCCAAAAAACCCAGAAGGAGGGAAGGCTCCCAAACACTTTTTACGAGGCCATTATCACCCTCATCCCAAAAATCAGACAAAGACATTACAAAAAAAGAAAACTACAGGCCGATATCACTAATGAACATAGATGCAAAAATCCTCAACAAAATATTAGCAAACAGAATTCAGCAACACATTAAGAAGATCATACACTATGATGAAGTGGAATTCATTCCTGGTATGCAAGTTTGGTTCAATATTCGCAAATCAATTATGTGATACACCACATTAATAAAATAAAAAATAAAAATCATACAGTCATATCAATAGATGCAGAAAAAGCATTTGACAAAATCCAACAGCTATGATAAAAACTCTAAGAAAGTGGGACTAGAAGGATCATATCTCAACATAACAAAGGCCATATATGCTTAACCCACAGCTAACATCATACTCAAAGGGGAAAAGCTAAAACCATTCCCCTTAAGGTCAGGAACAAGACAAGATTGCCACTTTCTCCCCTTTTATTCAACATAGTGCTGGAAGTTCTAGCCACAGCAATCAGGTAAGATAAAGAAATAAAAGGCATCCAAATTGAAAAGGAGGAAGTAAAGCTGTCATTATATGCAGATGACATGATTCTATATAGAAAGAACCCCAGAGACTCCACCAAAACCTATTAGAACTGATAAATGAATTTAGTAAAATAGCAGGATACAAAATTAATATTCAGAAATCAGTTGCATTTGTATACACCAATAATAAACTATCAGAAGGAGAAATTAAGAAAACAGTCCCTTTTACAATTGCTTCAAAACTATAAAATACTGAGGAATATATTTAACCAAAGAAGTTAAAGACCTGTACTCAGAAAATTATAAGACACTGAAAAGAGAAATTAAAGAAGGTACAAATAGATGGAAACACATACCATGCTCATAGATAGGAAGAATTAATATAGTTAAAATGTCCATAATGCCTAAGGCAATATACAGATTCAACGCAATTCCTATCAAACTACCAAGGACATGTTTCACAGAAGTAGAACATATAATCCTAAAATTTATATGGAACCGTGAAAAACCCCGAATAGCCACACCAATCTTGAGAAATATGAACAAAGTGGGAGGTATCTTGATACCTGACATCAAATCACACTACAAGGCTACAATAATCAACACAGCATGGTACTGGCATAAAAACAGAAGCATAGATCAAAGGAACAGAATAGACAGCCCAGAAATAAATCCATTCCTATATGGTCATTTAATCAATGTCAATGGAAGCAAGAATTTACATTGGGGTAAAGATAATCTGTTCAATAAATGGTGCTAGGAATCCTGAACAGACACATGCAAAAAAAATGAAGCTGGACCACCTCCTTACAGCACATACAAGAATAAATTCAAAACGGATTAAAGACTTAAATGTAAGATCCAAAACCATAAAACTCCTAAAAGAAAATATAGGACGAAACTTTACAAACATTACCCAGAGTAAGATTTTTACTGATATATCCCCTCGCGCGAGGGAAGTAAGAGAAAAAATAAACATGTGAGATTACATCAGACTAAAAATTTTTTCACAGCAAAGGAAAGCATCAATAAAACAAAAAGGCATCCTACTGAATGGGAGAAGGTATTTGTCAATGATATATGTCTGATAAGGGGTTAATATCCAAAATTTATAAAAAATTTATTCAACTCAACACCAAAAAAATCAATCCAATTAAAAAATGGGCAGAGGACAAGAAGAGACATTTTTCTAAAGAGGACATATAGATGGCAAACAGACATATGAAAAAATGCTCAACCTCACTGATCATTAAAGAAATGCAAAATAAAAGCCACAATGAGATACCACCACACCCCAGTCAAAATGGCTATCATCAATAAATCAACAAACAACAAGTGCTGACGCTGATCTGGGGAAAAGGGATCCCTCGTGCACTGCTGGTGACATTGCAGATTGGTGCAACCACTATGGAAATCAGTATGGAGGTATCTCAAAAAACTGAAAATGGAACTACCCTGTGATCCAGTAATACCACCCCTAGGCATCTACCCGGAGAAATCCCAAACTCCAATTCAAAAATCTGTATGCACGTCTATGTTTATTGCAGCACTTGACACAATAGCCAAGACATGGAAACAACCGAAATGCCCATCAGTAGGCGACTGGATTAAGAAACAATGGTACATTTATACAACGGAGTATTACTAAGAAGAATGAAATCTTACCATTTGCAATGATATGGATGGACCTAGAGAACATTATGCTAAGTGAAATAAATCAGACAGAGAAAGACAAATGCCATATGATCTCACTTATATGTAGAATCTAAAGAACAGAATAAATGAACAAACTAATCAGAAACTGTCTCAGAGATAAAGAGAAAAACTGAGGATTGCTAGATGGGAGGGAGATAGGGATGAGGAAGAAGGTGAGGGGATTAGAAACCACAATCGGTAAAGACAAGATTGCCGTGGGGATATGAAAGACAGTTTGGGGAATATAATCAATAATGTTGTAAAGATTTTGTAGGGTATCTGATGGACACTTGTCTTATTAGGGAGACCACTTCATAGAGAGTGTGGTATCTGACCACTGCAGTGTACACCTGAAGCTGAAGCTGAATAACAATAATGAATGTCAACGATAATTTTACATATATATATATATATATATATATATATATATATATATATTCATAGGATATTGGAGTACAGCAGAAAGAATAGAGCCAGTGGAACTGTATCAGCTATATAAGATGTCAGAGGGATAGTAGATTGGAGGAAGAGGGTTATCACTTTGTGAGGGGTATAAATGTCTAACTATTACATTGGTTTATACACCTGAAACTAATTTAAAAAAAAAAATTCATATGGGCAGAAATTCTAAATATATATTCCCATTTTATATGTATAAGCATATTTTTGACCTGAAATCACATATACATATATATATATATATATATATATATATATATATATATATATATACACATACATGTGTGTATATACATATGAGAGTGAACAGTAATTTGGGGAAAAAGAACTAGTTTGGGGGAAACATAATCTTTTACTTTTTATTTGTTATTTCCAGTATACTATCAATTTAATGTGTTACTTTTATTTTAAAAATAAATGAAAAATTGAAGTTTGAAATTACCTAGAAGTTTATATATGTGTGTGTGACTGTGTGTGTGTGTGTGTGTGTGTGTGTGTGTATGAAAAAAATATATGTATATATGAAAACATAAGATTAACAAATAATTTTTGATCTGTCACCAGCCAAGTCTTCTACTGGATAAATACACTAGGATTTCCATGTCCAACACAGTGGCTACTAGCCATATATGGATACTGAGCACTTGAAAATTGGCTAGTGCCACATGTTGAAATTACATGCTTGAATAGGTAGTTAAATAAAACATATTATTTAAATTAATTTCACCTGGTTCTTTTGACATCGATGCGGCTCCTAGAAAATTTCAAGTTACATATGTGCTCAAAATATATTTCTATTGACCACAGTGCGCTAGAATCTATTTAGTAACTTGAGAAAAACATGACTAAAGTGATTTCAAAAGAAAAAATAAAACTACACAAAACACAGACTTCACTTTAAACGAACACAGAATTGTTTCTTGTCATGCCAAAAATAATAACATACTTGTATACATCTTATTCAAATCACGACTGACTCTAATTTGAAGTCAGGAGCAAGATCATAATTCTCATCCATTTTTCACAGTTCACATATTTGTTTGCAGACAAAATAATCAAAGGAAGAAGACCCAAACAAAAAACAATGGTTTTGGTGACATCTTTTCCATCATTCTTTCAGTTAACATTCACGAATGCCTGCAATAGGTCAGGACCTGCCTTAGGCAAAAACAACAAGAAAAAGAATGCACAAATAACAAAAACAGGCCTTCCTTTTCCACTCCCATTCAGAGAAGCACCATTCTCCATGGCACATAGGACACATCCTCCTCGTTTAGTCACCATTTAACAAGGCATGCATTCAAATGCAGTAACATTTTCTGGTGATCTGGCCTATAAATAACATCAGAAGAAAACACTGAGCGTGCACTATTAAGGCTAAATTAACTCTAATGTACTTTGTTGATATGCTTAATGTATATTTGTTATAATAATTATCTCAGTTTCTTGGGAACTTTTCTCTTGGGAAGATCTAGGCTTGGGGAAGTTTATTTTCAATCCTGGAAATGTGAAGAAAATGTGCTGCAGCAAACGACTGATGTCTGTCGCTTGGACTAAATTGCAGCTGCACGAGCTGTTCATGCTATGGCTGCTGTCAGCGAGAGCAGCTGTATACAGAGCACTGTTGGGCTGTCGGCTGCAACCACCCAAGGGATTGTTGCAGTATTTTGGTGACGTCTGAAGATGCAGGCACATGTAGAGAGGACAAAGTGACCACACTGAACAAAGCACAAGAACCAAGGCACAAGGTAAGTATATTTAACATAATAGTAGAAATGAGATTTTCAAAATGTAAAGTAGTTCTTTGTGGGGAAAATTGGGGTCTCAAGATTTTCAAGGTCTCCTTCATTCTCCCTCTCAATCTACTTACTAGCTCCAATTTCCTCTCTCTCTCTCTCTCTCTCCCCCCCTCCCCTTTTGTCTCTCCCTCTCTCTATCTCTACCTCTTAGATACACACATAAACATCCACCCTGAAGAACATCTAAATAGTTGTTGATATGTCATATGTCTGTAGAGTACAGGTTTATGTTCATAATTTCTGTCTCTTTTTCTAGTAATATAGCCTAGAATAAGCCAGAACCTCTGAGAACAATCTCTCTACTTTTAGATTCGTTAAAGGAAAATACCATTGTGAATTATTAAAAGTTTGCATTATGCATGACAGATCAGGCACATGTCAGAAGACAGAGCACAATAAAGATTACTTCAAATAACTTCATTCAACTTAACTTAGTCTTACCAAAAGAAAAAGACAGTATAAGGCTGAAAATTAAAAAAAAAGAACTTCTATACACAAACTAAACTTTTGCTTCTGCATTGGGTTTTACAATCTACTGATTATGGATTACCATTTGTCCCCGAGGGTCTGTGGACTCTAAATTAGGAGTCTTTTCCATGTCATCTTGGTGAATGGGGACCACTCTAGATATATTTGCTCCAGGACCAGCTTTCTCTTAGTTTCACATAAATTCTTCTCTGTATCCAGGATTCTTTCCTTTTTTTTTTTTTCCCTAGTCATTTGAATCAATATCATTTTAAGTAGGCTGAAAGAGAGAGGCTAAGAAATCCATTTTAAGAGATGGATTAACGGCTAAGAAGCACGATCCAGTTTACTGTCCTTCCATTATTTGAGAAAGAATATCCTAATAGTTATTATTTTTTCTGTTTTAAAGGAACAGAGGAAAGGAAAATTAGACATGTATGTGTGAAACAAAGAACGGTTCATTTGAATGATGCATTACTGATTCTAATTAGCTTTGTTTTACAGAGAGAGAATGAGTTACATCGCTTTATCTTCAGAAGGTGGTAACTTACTCTTAATCTGAAAAATCAAAAAGAATGTTGCGTGCCATATTGTGATATTTCAGTGGAGTGCATGTTCCCCCAGGGTGGAGGGCGTATCATTATATCTCAGTATGCTCTATAATGCTATGCACATAGTGAAGAGTTCATAAATGCTTATTGAGTGAACAGATGAAGCACTATATCAAAGTGCAGGTTTGAATAAAACAGTGTAGAAATGCACTCTGATAGGAGGCTCCTAGAGTGTGATAAATGGCTGCCTAAATAGGAGCTGCACGTTCCCAGAGCAGAAACATATAAGTTTACATTAAGGGGTTAGACATTTCATATCCTATAATGTAGTATTAAATCAAATGACTAGAAAAAAATTATAAAAACAATATTTCCCCCATATTTGTTTTATTCCCTTTATTATTTTATTTATATACACTCCCTGCCTTGTTCCACCATGAATTGGAAGGTTCTATATCCAGGGATAAGATTTATGCATAGAAATGCATGTATTATTTGCTGCGTGGTTGCACAGTTCGCATTTTAGCAGATCATCCCATAAGCATCACTGAATGAAAGGAACTATCTTATCACTAAATTATAGTCCGTTTACAAACCATTTCACACCTGTAGTGGTTACTTTTATAGCCAGCTATTCATAAAATTTGTTGTTAGTTATTCTCACATGATACTGCATAATGGAAATGGCTGAAAACATAAATACACATAAAGATGTTTACATTACCCAGATGATAATGTAATTAAGACCTCTGGATGCTGCCTTCTCATAAATTAATATTTGGGAGTCCCCTACTTAATTTCCCACTCTACTGAAAAAGCCAGTTTTGAAAGGGATATGTGGACAAGGGAATGCTTATCGATTACTGTTGCCTGTAAATTGTTTACAGGCACATTGGAGATCTATTCAGTGATACCTAGTAAAGACGAAGATCTTCATACCCTATAAATCAGCATTTTTGTTTCTGGATATGTACCTTCAAAAGACTACTACACATGAGCATAAGAACCACTGCCTTTCATAACAGAAACAATCAAAATGCCATCTGGAACATATTGCTGTTTTTGTTTTGTTTTATAACAGTTAGCATTTCAGTCAATATAGGGATTTAAATAAATTGGCAGTCTCTCCTTTTGTACTGAGAGAGAAAATTTTGTTGAGCTTTTTAAGTCAAATCTCTAAGCATTAAATAATTAACTAATGAGGAAAGTTCTGAAAAATGATGACATATTGAATGGATAGACCTTCAGAAACAGCTGTGTGATGTGTCCTGCAGAAAGGCCACAGACAGCGGATGACTTGGGTGAGGTTATGATGTAATTTTTTCCATTTCCTCTTGGCTGAAACTGAAAACAGTGAGCATAGAGAGGCCCTTCTGTGAGGAGAGACAAGGACAGCAAAGCCGAGCACCCTGAGTACACGAGCACACCACGTCGCAGAGCCACAGAGCCAAGGCTCAGCAGACCCAGGGCGAGTGGGACTCTCCTGTGAACTGATGGGCCCGTGACTATGTTCCCATACTCATTTTTAAGTCTGTGTTTTTGCACCACATTTCCATCATGTTATCTTTAAGCCCTGGGTTATTTCTGTTAGACATGCCCACCTTGTATTGCTATCTATTCCCTATAATGAAAGAAGTGGACCCTACAATTGCAGACTGATGGCAAAGTACTGGTACTGGTACTGGTACTGATGCTCCTTGGAAAAGTCAAGGCTTCATAGCACATAGCTGAGAGGATGGTGTGACCATTTTGAGTAATCTGTAGTGGACCTGCTTTTTCTGTGGAGGCAGCAGGTGTTAGGAGAGGAGGACTGAGTCTTGTCAAGGTGAAGGTGAAGGGCAGCAGCAGTAGTAGCTGCAAAGGAAGCGAGACCAGCTCCTCGAGTGACATCCCCTGGCTGGTTGCATGAGCAGAGCACTCGCTAACAGGAAACTTGAACGTCCCGTCATCCATTAAAGTGGGTTTGTGAGCCAATCCTCGAGAAAGGCTGGCAAACAGGAGTGGAAGGAAGGGGAGAAGAGACTTCAGGTTGGTATCAGCTGGGCCTTTAAAAAGAAAAAACAATGTTGGTGCTATCTTTGGCAAGACAGGGGGAAAGCGTGAAGGAAGAAGTGGGCGGTGCCTACACTTTACCAAGTTAGATGGCCTGGAAAGTCTCTGTTGCAGATTAAATATTGAAAAATTCCATCAGTCAGTCATATGGTCAATCCAAAGACATAGATGGTTGGCCTTGCATAGGCCAAAATATATGTTAATTTACTTAGATTTTTATTTTATTTCAAAATTGGTGCTCTGTAGTCAAAATTAACGGAGTAATTACGACCATAATTTAAAATGCCAGGTTTGATAGTGTTGATAACAAATTAGTTTCTTTAAAATGTTTCCAAGTGCCCACAACAAACATTAGGAAATTTAAGGAACATGGAATTTAATTTAAAAATACTAATCATGTTTATACACTGTTTCTGCAAAATAACAAATAATGGCAGCTCTTTTCAATGCCAAATACTTCAAAACAACAAAAATAAAAATGTCGCATCCAGCAAGACGTGGGTTGTGGGGAAGGAGAAGGGCAGCTCAGGGTTAAGAAAAGACAGTAGCCAGTAATAGAGTATAAGCACGGGGCAAGGGGAACAGTCGCAACCGACTGAACCCCAAATCGATCCAACGTGTAGCTTTTATTGGTAAACTTCTAAAGAGATAATGATTGTTTATCTCAAGATCTGTGTGTTACGTAGCCTGCTGCCTGTCTCTCCGAAAGTTCCCATTGTGTTCCAGCCTGAACTTTGCCTTCACACACGCACATCTCCAAGGAATCCATTGAAGGGGAGAGACCGATATAATTCCACCAGGTCTCAGTTTGCTGAGACTTCCCCTCAAAGGAGCTTTTTGGATATCTCTCCATCGGGCCTCAGTTTGCTGAGGCTCTCCCTTGTGAAATCTGGGAAGAGCGCGGGGGAACAAACGAGTTGGCAGCTGTAAGGCAACATAAAAAGAAATATCTTTTTGCCAAATCAGAAGAACCTCAACTTTTGGCTACCTACCACCTGTGAGTCTCACTTTATAAGTTTTCATCAGTCTCCAAGACTTCTCAGGACACTTAACGATTTTTAGAAGTAGACGGTATTGCTGATAATGCAGTATATATCCTGCAGTTTCAACCTTTGCAAATCATGCCATCCAGGGCTTGGTGAGAAAAACCTCCATGGTCACCTGGTAAGCTGCATTTAGAAATATGAGCTGTCTAGTCAAGGTTACAGGGCTTTCTTTTTTTTCTTTTCTATTCTGTATGAAGTTAAATATCATCTGTATGTTTCAATTAACTGCAAGGTTATTGAAGGTTTGTGTTTTCAAATGCCTCTGATTCATCAAATTCAATTAAAAATGAAAAGAAAGATGAATTTATGTATATAAATAGTAGAGAATACATCCTCTTTTTATTGGGTTGTTTTGGGGGAGAGAGTAGGTAGAAATCCGGAGAGAAAAATAAGAAAATTGATGTTCAAACATTTTCAAAATATAAAAGAAATTGCATTTAGAACTGACAGAAACTTACACATGATAAAATACTTTATCATAGATTCTGGCACAGGAGATTTCTAGAAAACTAGAAAACTAGAATATGAATGCAACAGTATACATTCCAAGAAATGCAAAAACAACTCAGTGGCAACAAGACTCTTAAAATGAGTGTTGTGTATTTTCCTTTCTTGTTTTTATTATTTTTAAATTGTTCCTTTAGCCACCAAGTGATATTATGGTTTCTGAGTATTGTTTACCTTGGTGATAGCTTCGTCTTCCCCTGTTGTCCAAAGTGATAAAATACAGCACTCTGGAAACAGCAAGGCACTCCCTTCCTCTGTTATTTGTAAGCTGACATGAAGCAGACAGACACCTTCTGAAGTTGCATGCATGCTGTGTTTCCTCTCCTTGCTGCAACAAGAAAAGCCTTTTCTTTTAACCTGGCTTGCCTTTGAAGAAGTGACTCAGACATCTTCATGGCCTCTAAAGGTAAGAGTTAATACAGCCAGCTAATACTTTTTCCTTTCTAGTATGACTAAAAGTATAGATTGTAGGGGTGTTACAATCAGTGAGATTGATACTTTAAAACCTGTCATTTGTTGCTTTTGAACATCAGAAATTTTAAATTTTAACTCCAAAGAGCATATTGCATTAAATTTAAAAAACAAAACAAAACAAAAAAACATTATCTAATAGCATGGAAAAGTTAAGATATAAACAATGTTTTAGTTTTCATGAATATACACATAGAATTAATAAGAAAAGATGCATAGCAAAATTTAGATTTTGAATACTTAAGGCCAAACACAAGGACAGGCTGATCTTCCAAGTTTAAAAGGGATTGAAGAAAACTTTTCATACCTAATTTAAAAAGTGTTAAAGTACAGTTTGGTATTGTTTAATTTACCATTTGTTGTTTAAAATATGTGATACAGCTATTTATTATAATGAATTCAACCTGTGTTATTGGTAAATCCTAATAAATTTAATAGACTAGAGGTAAATACTTCTGAACTATGAAGCAAAAATGTTTCAAAACGTCTTTGATAGTAAATTAAATATAAAAAAATAAACAGAAAACAACTAATTTATGCAAGCAGGTTGATTAGGTAGTGGGTGGAGACTGGTAAGTTTTTCCTAAAATCCCTAAAACTGTAAATATCATTAGTGTTGTCTTACTTTAAAGAACTTCTCAAAACACAAGAGATGTGGTTGTTTTTTAAGGTAAAGAGATACTATCTCACTAAAAACACATGTGAAATTATATAAAAAATGAAATTATAATGTGTTTTTATTCCATTATCAGAATAAGCCATTTAACTCTAAGCTACAATGAAAAGTTTTATCATAAAGAATTATGATTAGTATAATTGGTGGAAATCCTAACCTAATTACAAATAGGATAATGGAGTCCACCGACTTAAAACATCCTAAATTAAATTAATGATCCATTCAAAGAAATGTGTATGTTTATTTGCTTATTTTATCAAAATATACTTTGGATGCTATTTAATAGGGAACAAATAAGACAATATTTTCATTTTTCATCCACATTTGATGTACACCAGTCCGTGAGTATCACTGGAAAAGCTCAAATTGTAAAATGTAGACGTGAGACATCAAAATTATGAATTTTAATATATGTGTGCTTCATTTTTATACTGAAAACAAAAAAAAAATCTTGACAAGCCTTTTCTTTCGTTTAAGACTGACACTAACACTTCGTTCAAAACACTTCTTCACTTTATAAAATAGGAGTTACAGCAGCAACTATAGCCTGTAAGGTAAAGAGTTGCTGAGTACGTGAAATATTTATAAGCTAGTTATACATTTTTAAAAGAGTAGATAGAAATTCAAAGCCGGATGGAAATTCAAAGGAGTTCCTTCTTTATCTGGTGGTCTGAGTCTTTGAAAAAACTTGTGACTAGAAAGTAATATTATGATCAAAATCTGATTAATCTACAGGAAAAAAAAGCAATGATGTTCAGTAATGATAAGGACTGAACACTAAACTTAGAGGTAAAACTTCAGTTGGAAAACTAACACTCCTTCTGCAACCCACTCAAAATAACACAGTAAGTGGGTAACACATGTGTTAGAGGGCCTGTGCTTCTTAAAAGAAGTGAAAATGGAGCTTCCTTTGGAATTAGAAATTTGGTTGGAGGGGGCAAGTCGATCATCATCATTATTTACTTAAACATTTTTGTGGACAGTTTTCTTTAGATATATTTAAAGGCATTATTTATAGCATCATCACTGTTCTCTAGACCATGAAACTATATCAGCAATGATCATTTTCCCAGGGAAGATAGGCTTACTGGACATTTCACACATTTTGCAGGCAGTTCAATAGACACCACTAAACCATAGGATGGTCTGAACACTGCATGCCATTTAATCTGAAGAAACATTTGTGTGGTCTGGAGTCCCCTGGTTTCGTGTCAACAAATACCATTTAAGAACAGGTGGGTCTCAAACTTCGTTTTAAGTTTGAGAAAAACAGGAGTTTCCAGGATGACCTAAACTGAACGAGAGTTGCCTCGAAAGGCTGCTCCAATGTGAACTGAAAGCCCAGAAGAGGAAACAAGGGATCTCAGAATGGCGATCGCAACAGTCCCTGCCTTTTGAGACTCCTGGTGAAAGAAGACTTTGGACATGATCTGCTCTGAGCCAAAAGTGCATTAATGCCTCTGGGCCTGCCCTGAGGTCAGAGGACCTATCTCCTGGGTCAGGACGTGGAGCCACTTGCCGGAAGCTCGGTTCCATACTGCATTTGTACCAAAACATATAGGTTACAAGATAAAAGTGGAGTCAGTTGCTAATCTTTTTAACTATAAAACTGACGAGACAGAATCTAGTAATCTTCTACAAGCTATTACTAGAAAGAATGTGATTCCTACACGTTTCTTTAATTGAAGAATAACGTGTGCACAGTAATGTGTACAGTGAGCACCCAATGTAAGCTCTATGGTTTTTAAATAAGGGTGCACCTGGGTGACTAGCCCCACGATTGAGATGTGGAACATTTCATGATTTTGCCTCCTTCTTCTGAAAGCCCATAGCTTAGTGCTTTGGGCACTAATGCTGAAGAAAGGCTGTTTGTTGCCTGTTACTATTTTCCAGTTTTTGTTGCTATAGTGGCCATTAGCTCCTCTCCCACATCTGGCCTGGTGTTCCATAGTCTTCCTCTCAGGTCAGCAGTTGGGGTACCAGTCAGGCTCCTCCTCAAGAGCAGGCGGAGTTCTAAAGTTTAGGACCTCTCTGTCTGCCCAGATCTGGGAGAAGTTCAGGATGGGGTCTTGTGGGAAGCCGACTGCTACGATGTTATAGGAGTAGAGATATTTTAGTAGGGCCAAGTGACAAGTGTGTTTCCATATGATCCTAACCCCAAAGCTTCTCCAAATTCGAAATGTCACAGACCAGTACAAACAGCAATCCATCTTCATCTATTCCTACTAACTTAGGGTTAAATAAATAAATGAATCATCTCTCTAGTGTTTCTCATTAACAACACATCCACATACAACCTTCATGAGCCTGTCATTACTGGAAACAGTTTATGTCAGTGTCCAAAGTACCATTTTTTTGATGCCTATATTTCTTCACTAGTTTGTTTTCTGTTTGTTTGTTTGTTTGTTTTTATCCAAGTGCTCATCCTGTCTAAACCGGAATTCTCTTAATAATGGGGAACTTGCTATCTCCAAAGACAACTCAGTCCTTTCCCAAATTTATTTTTAGAGATTTAAAAGTTTCAGAAAAGTATTCTCCCACACACACACCACTTACGTGACTTTGGCTGTCAGTGCTGAAGAGAGAACATTCCAGCCTATTGTGAATTATATAGATGTGATTCCAACTGTAATATACGTACAATGAGAGTACTTATTCAAATCTTTATGCAACTTTTACAAATTTCCTTCTTGTAACAAACCAGAACCATTTTCCTTGCCCTTTACTTTCATATGTCTTTAGAATAGTCTGCATTATTTGTCATAATGATGGCTCCTCTAATATTTGAAAATATCTGTCACAAGGTTTGATCCACACCTACACTCATTCTAAAACTGTATAATGTTGATAAATTAAATGAATGCACGTTAGGATTCTGATAACTAATGGATTAATAAAGATGAGAAGTAAAAAAACTGATAATCTTTAAAAAAAAAGTTATCTATTGAGGGAGATATCAAAATGGCAGTCAGGTGAGAAGAAAAAATGAAAAAATAATAGTAGAGAGGCTATAATTTATATCCTTTAACAAAGAAGAGTACTTTTGCATGCACCATTTATTAGGGCTTATACATAATATTACACAGGCTCTAGACTGATGCAGGGTAAACAGCAAATCTCCATATTTCAATCTAGTGATCATTGAAATAGTAACAATTCTTACCTGGCAATACTCTAGAAAACAGGTGATTCTCTAAAACATCAAAGCCAAACATTGTAGAATTCTGTAATTATTTTATCTTTCGCAACATTGGGCGAGCTACAAGGGGATTCATATTGTCAAAAGAATTTTTGGATGCTTTTACACAAAATACTGAAAATCCAAGCTAAATTAGATATTATACTGCCCTTAAGAAGCTCATAAATTAGTTATGAATATTCTCATAGTATACAGAATTAAACCATTAGTTCTCAAAGTAAATTGTCAGACCAGCAGCATTAGCTTACTTGGGAACTTATTAGAAATGCAAATTCTTAAGCCCCACCCCCCACCCCAACTACTGAATCAGAAATTCTGGAATGGGTCCCAGTAATCTTATTTGAACAAGCCCTCCAGGAGGTTCTGGTGCATGCTAAAGAATGAGAACCATTGAATTAAACCTACCCATAACAGTATGATCGATAAGGACACAAAATATTCTTGGAAATTACAAGACTCCTTCATAATATGTAGGGAAGGGAGGATAGGCCTTGAAAGTCATCATTATGATTCAAAACCTAAATATACGGTTATCTTTTTATGAGTAGAAAATATATAGCTCCTTTTACTATTTATTTCCTTTTGTAGTTTATAATTTTTCAGCTCCTTGAAGAGAAGTTTTACAGGTCTTCAAAAAATATATTTTCTAAAATCATGTGCCTTGCCTAAATTACCCAATTTATTCTCACAGCTACTACTAGCAGTCTTCTACCTTCCTTTTTCTTTGGTTTAGGGGTCAAGTGAGTAGGTAAAAATGAAGGAAAGGGCAGCAGGAGATACTCTGTCCTCTGAACCAAGAATTAAGAAATATTATAAAGAAAACTAAATGAAATGACCTAAATTGAAATATGGGCTGGGATTTTCATTCTCTTGCAGATGCACAAAACCAAAGAAGTAGAAGTCTGCCTGGTTTTCTTCCTGGAGCTGCAGACTCGGACCACCACCTTCACATCTCACCTTCCAATCCAGGGACCCAAGTGTGGCAGCCAGGTCTCCCTCCACCAGGCAGCCTCCCTCCTGGTCTAGAGTATTTAAGCCAGGTGGTTTTATTTCTTTATTTCTACAAATGTGTTTCTCTTAAAATGAATACAACTTGATTTTTTGCTTTTCAACCAAGGTTGAAGGACTTCAACAAATAACTTACTAAAGTGAGAAAAGCATTATAAACTATGAAATTATACATTTTTTCTTGTATTTATTTCTATTTTGGGGGAAGAAGTTTATGTTTGCTTTTATTACTGCTTCTAGTTTCCTTATTTATTTGACAGAGTGACGGGACTAAACATTTTTGATTGAGCTATTTAGCACATTTATCCTCCTTCTGTTCATTGCTCAAGGTGACAGCCAACTTACCCTCAAGGAATTGTCTAATTTGTCTAGACACCTACAGCTATTTAATTAAAGAATATTTATTGAGGACTTGCTATAATCAAAGCATGTAAGAAATGTAAAACCTAGTCGCTTTCACCCAAACATTCTGTAATTAATTGTCAAGACACAAAACGTGGACAAAAAGTACAAGGCTGTGTAGTAAAGGCAGATAAGCACACGACTGTAATGTGTGCAGCTGTATAGAATAAGATTGTTAATACTCAGTTGGAGACTTCTGCAATGAGCTGAGAGTTCAATGTCTTCAACTGAGTGTCAGAATGTGGATGGAAATCTAAGGCAAGCAAACTACCAATTAATACTATTGTCTGTGATACTGTTGCCTCTTCAGGCCAATTTGTTTGAAAGATCACATTATTATTAGAGTCACTAGTTTAGTCATTGGAGTGTAAGCAGTGATTCAAGCCTCACAATAAGTCAATCAAGAAATACTATCATCTGAATTACATGGCCCATGTGTAGCAACTATATTTATATATGTTATTTTTGCTTTGATATTTTATCCCACAAAAGAGTAGAGATACACTTACATTAATATTGAGATGTCAGCACATTTGCCGCAATTTTCAGCTTGTTTGGCATTCTTTCAAACTATAAAGTCTATCTCCTTTATCAAAATCAAATCTCTGTGTTAATTCCCTTAAGGTACAAGAGATTTCTGTTATGCCTGATAGGGTTTAAGCTGCATGCAGCATATGTTCCTGGGAAAATGTTTATAATTGCAGATGCCTTTTCCAGTAACCCACTGGCAGACAAATGTACTTCAGAGACTGGGGAGCTCAGGGAGATATGTAAAAGAGCTGGGAACGCTAACCTACCGTCTTCCATCTGCAGAAAGGATCAGCTGTAATAGCTGACTAAAGTTGATTAACTGCTGCAAGCTGTTTGGGAACGTTGTCAGACAAGGTTTTGCCAAGTATAAAAGTGATATACCAGTGCCAGAGGGCTGAGGTTTGATGATCACATATGGTCATCACATATTCTTCTTCCATCCATGAATGATGACACACCCGGGGCCAGATGCCTGACATGAATACATTTTTTTTTCACGTTCAATAAATAGAGATATGAACCCATTGGCTTCAGTTCTAACATGAAGTCAGCTTTCCAAAAATATATCTTGGGTAATCTTCTCCAGAAAACAAAAATATGCCAGAAATTGGTGAATATTTTACTTCAAAGGTGTAGATAATTTATCCACTTTATACTAAAAGAACATTTATTTGCTTTAAAGCAGCATATATATAATAGGGAGAATGATTGTTTTAAAAGTTTTATGCCACCAATCTGTAAAAGACATATAAGATTAATTTTTATGCATTAACTTTTAATTAAAAGCCATAAGAATTAAATAAAATTACTAACTTTTGGAAATAGTATATTCTTCAATAAAAAACAGGAAAATACACAAAATTCTTCTAAATTAAAAAAATCAAAGTAAATTTTTAAAAATTCATCTATTCCCTTTTAATCAAGTCCACCCAACGATTATGGAAAATCTTGTTTCCATTAATAATTTGTAAATAAATTCCCAGGTATGTATATAAATATATGTATATATGTGTATATGTTTTTCATGTAAATTAAAAGCTAAGAATAAAACTAATATCTTCTCTTTCTAGATTGGATTAATATATTCATAATAGTCAGCAACATTTTATTCTTCAAGTGTCAGAGGATACCTATTATCATTTAGTTACCTACAGGTAAGAGTAGTGAGTTAAAGTCTACAAAGATCCAGTTTATTTTGAAGTACAGTTAACTCTGGAACAACACATAGGTTAGGGACACCAACCCCCTGCACAGTCAAAAACCCACATATAACTATTGACTCCCCAAAACTTAAGTGCTAATCTCCGACTGTTGACTGGAAGCCTTACTGATAACATAGTCAATTAACACAAATTGTGTATGTTATATGTACTATATACTGTATTCTTATAATAAAGTAAGCTAGAAAAAAGAAAATGTTACTAAGAAAATCATAAGGAGAAAATACATTCACAGTATTTATTGAAAATAATCTGGATATAAGTGGACCCACTCAATTCAAACCCATGCTGTTCAAGGGTCAACCGTACATACATTAAATGGAATTACTGATACCTGTAAAGCTGATAAATTATACGGAAGAGTTTATTATTAAGCTATATATCTAAGGCTACCATAGATTTCCATTCTATAGCTTTCATACTTTAGGAGTGCTTTACTTGCCCTGGTACCTACATATATGATTAAATGAAGTTTAAAGTTTAAACTTTCCAACAATTCCCAGTCCTTCGATTAGTAGCACAGGGTGGAAAAGGCTCATTTGGACCATGGTTTATAAGTGGCCTAAGACTACTTAAAGGAAACTACAAGAGCAACCAAAAATAAGACCCTCAAATGCAGGAGGTTTTCCCAGAGATAGATCAAATCAAATCAAGTCAAATGTTATTACAGAGGAGGGGGTAAATATAAGAGTAGAGAAAATAGGGAAGAAAGGTACTCAAAACTTCCATAGTATCCCTGAAGAATTGTTCCTCCAAGTTTCTAAGATTAGGTTAGTGACACCAGCACAACAGAGCAGAAAGCATAGCAAAATTGGCTACAGTATGGCCTGGTTCAAATTCTAGCCTAACCATTTACAAATTGCAATCTTGGGCATCCTTAATCTCTCTGGGATTGTTTCCTCATATGTAAAGCATAATGATATATATATCTCTCTGAGTTCTTGTGAGAATTAAATCAGACACTATGTCAAAATATCTAGCACAGTGACTACCTCAGGAAATAAACAACTGCTATTATTAGATATTAGAAAGGTACTATTTCCCTTTTCCTTGTGGAGTGGATCTCAATTGATAGCCTCTCCATTTCAAGGCTAAAACTTGATCTATGCCTAATATTCAAAGCTCCTAAACTCCCACCTTAGTTTTGCCCCATAGTTCTCCATGCCTAAGTTATTTCTACACAGATGCACTGCCAAATCAGCATGGATATTCTTTTGGAAGCTTATGTCTTCTCTTCCCACAACCCTCCATTTTCCTCAAAAGAGGAGAGCAGAACTAACAACAGAACACTGTAAACAACTGATTCTAACTTTTAAAAAAAATACCATAACTGTTAAAATATGTTTTAAAATATCTTAAATCATAAGATATTTTTGGAAAAAAATTTTTGTGAATCTTTAAAAAAGAGGTCACATATACTCTTTTATCAATAATAAGATTTGAATAGAAGAAATTATATTAGTTTACCTCTACCTCAGGATATACAAGGAGAATGAAGGAAATAACGTAACTTCAAATTTTCTGGGTTTGTGATGCCCAATCAATGCCAAATATTAGTCAGAACTGCTTCAGTTTAACTACCTCAGTTCAAGTGAGTTTATTAATATGAAGAATAAAGTAAAGCAAATTTAATGGTGAATTAGAATAGTATTGGTATGATCCCTTCATAAGTTATATGGATGTTTAATCATTATGCTATAAACCTGAAACTAATATAATATTGTATGTAAACTGTAATTGAAAAATTAAAATTAAAAATCAAAAAACAAAGAAAGGCAAATTTTAAAAAATGAAACATGAGAAAAGAAAAAAGCCAGCATTATATTCAGTGTTCATGATTGTATTATAGTGAATCTTCAAGTACTGAATGTCAAATTTAAAATATATACAGGTACAATTAATTCTAAGAACACATTTTTAATATTTTCTTTAAAAAACAACTGTATACTTTTTAACATAGTCATTTTTCAACTCTGTGGATACTTTATCTATGTAATTAACTTCATTTCTAATAACATATGGCAGATTATATTATGTCATACATTTAGTGGCATAATTCTTATTCTCTACTAAAATTGGTATTTTGTTAACATCAGCAGGATTTTTAGTTTTTTTCTAGTCCAAAGGAAGGTGTAAATAAGAAAATTCTAGAATAACCTCTTTCGACTTCAACAAGGACATTTCATCACTGTGAGAAATGAGCTACAGTATGACAGAGTCAAAATAAAGTTAGGCAGGGTTGGGAGTAGGGGCCAGGCATTCAGATCATTGTTTTATTTCATTTCTTTAAAAAAAAAAAAAATGTTGGGGGGGGCGGGACTTTTAAAATCTTAGGCATTATTATTCAGAGATTGTTTAAAAATCTTCTCAAGGTATTTCCAAAAGCTACTCTTTTATCCTACTACCACAGAAAGAGTATGGAGTTGACCAGTTTCTATTTTTATTCTGGACAATTCTGCCTTGGAATTTTCAGGTTCTTGTAATTTTTTATTTTCACTTGAATAAAAAACACTTTACTTTCTTTTTCATTATAAACTGTGATCTGTATTCAACAGTTTTTCTAATAGAGAACATAAAAATAACCCAATTTCATATAGTCTATTGAACAGCTTAATAATATCTCCAAAGGTTTTCAGAGTGTTGTGATGTAATGCTTTTTATTTCCTTTGTTATCCTTTAACAGTTAGACCTGATAATTATACACCAGCAGGTGGAGCTTCTTGGAAGTAAGTATATTATATTTTATACTTATTAGAACTCTTGAAATTACATTAGAAATTTTTTTACATCTAAATATTTTATAAAGTTAAATGTTTAGAATACATTTAGTCAAAAAGAGCACTAGTTTTGTTTTTTGTTTTTTTAATAAACATTGGAAGTAAAATAATTAGTCTGACATAGATAAACCTAAAAGCATAAAACTCCCTACGTCTTCAGTGATGTTGCCATTAGGAATCCAACATTATTTTGAATCTTAAAATAATAAAAGCTATGTGATCATTTCCATAGTTCCTAATAATTTAAATTTTCTTAGTAATTTCAGAAATGGAAACCAAGGTTGACCCAAATAACAAAAATCCATGGAAACAAAATTCTACTGTTTTATCATTTCATCAGTGATTCAGGCAAACTATTTAACAATGCACAAATTTACAAGTATGACCAACTAAATTCAAATTTCTTGAGTATTTTTCGTTCTTAATATTCAATATTACTTACATAATAAGTCAAAATTGAAATAGAGACAGGAGACTGGCATGCATTACGAGTATTACCAGATAGAGGTTTTAGAAAAAAAATCATTACTATCATATGGGTTGTTCCAATAAATTCCATAACAATAATAGAATTATTATTTGAGTATTCAATTCTTCTTTAGAGCATTGCTTTCTTAGTTGAAAAATGATACTGCATGTTTCTGAGTTGATCATATATCTAAGATCAAAATGTATTAATCATACAGCTTTGTCTTCTGAGTTTAATTTTGATAGCTAAGTCCTCAAACTGCAGAGCACGGAAGTAGATTTGTTTGAAGAATATACCACATACTTAATAATTAATCTGTCACTATGTTTGTTGTCTTTTAATAACAGTATCACTGTTACTTATTTGAAGGTGTGAAACTATGCACTAACTTTATTTTGATGGTTTTGTGGGGTTTTTATCCTCCATCAGTGATACTTGGCACTGAGACCTCTAACAAATATGAGATCAAAAACAGCTTGGGACAAAGAATTTACTTTGCAGTGGAGGAAAGCATCTGCTTCAATCGTACTTTCTGTTCTACACTGCGCTCGTGCACTCTGCGGATCACAGACAATTCGGGTCGAGAGGTGATTACGGTAAACAGGCCCCTGAGATGTAACAGCTGCTGGTGCCCTTGCTACCTCCAAGAGGTGAGTCGTTGGCTCTGGTGTGCTTTTCACCCCCGTACTTTTGAAAAGATTAGCAATTATTTCTTTAATAAATGGCATTCATCCGGAGCTGTGGGACAATTAACCTTTAAATTGTTTGAATTAGTACATCACTCCTTTAGAATCAGAACAGCTTGAAGATTTGGTAATTCGCTCAATTTTTTTCCTTTCCAACCAAAAAGGATAGTGACTTCCGTGACGTTAATTGCTGAAGACAGCTCATGCATCATGAATCTTGTCTGTAGCCATATAATTGCAATGGCTATGAGCTTCACCATTAAGCAAGTGTACCCTTTGTCCCTTTGTGTTCTCTTAGTTCAGGAAGTGCTAAGTGACACTAAACTCTTCGAAGGTGTTCTCTCTTGGTTAGGTATCATTACTTAGTACAGAATGTCACATTCCATTCACACATTTACAACAAACTTCAACTTTACAAAACACAAGGCTATTGTTGTAGAGGGATTCATTCAGTTATTTTATTTTAATATGTAATAGATCTTCATTACTCTTTAATGGACCTATAATAATAACTTTTATTGACATAATACACTTAAGTTGATACAGAACATTTACTTTCTTTGACGTCTTGACATCCCTACACGCTAGAAAGAATAGGTTTTACTTCCCACAACTTGCAGCTGAGGAAACTGAGGCTTAGAAAGTGGAGGTAAGACTTACCTATGATCACACATCCAGGAAATATCATAAATGGGACTCAATCCAGGAGTCCTTATTCAAGCCCAAATTTCTCTACGAAGGACCTAAATGTATAAGTACTTAACTTAGCATGATGGGAGAAAAATATTAATGGAAGGAGGTTAATTAGGGACGTTTCCAACAATATGTATTGAAGCTAATTCTCCAATTATTTATAGGTAATCACCTGGCTAAGTGATAAGATAGCTAAAGTACTCATACATAGAGCCCAAGAATTTCATCCTCCTACTGAGGAGGATATTTAAGATCTAATATGCCCCAACATGGTATAGTCAGTATAACCACAGAATATACCATATTTTGCTGTGTTTAATGTGTACTTTTCTGCCCAAATTTGTGAGGGAAAAATAAGGATGCACATTATATATGGATAGTACTAATTCCATATCTATATAAATGTTTTTAATTATTTTATTTATGTTTATATGTTAAAAGTGTAACTCTAGAAATCAATAACAATATTTGATTCGTATGCAAAATAATACCTTAGAATACAATAATCGGTTTTGTTGAACTTATGACAAACTTGCAATGAAGAAGAGTTCTTGGCCTTCTATGATGTGTAAATATTGTAAGTTTGTTACTGGTATATAAAACCTCTCGTACCTTGTATCTGTTCTTGTTTTTTGTAATTATTTGTTACATAAAATTTCTTGTATCATAATATGTTCAAAAATAAAAAATAAAATTCCTTTATAATACAAAAAACAAGTACCTAAATGTAAACAAATAAAAATTTGAATTAAAAAAGCTAAAATGAAAGACTTTTGCCCTGAAAGTTTGGGCCAAAAACATGGGTGTGCATTATACACAGGAGCGCATTACACATGGCAAAATGCAGTAAGTCCATTTAAAAATTTCTGATAATCGATGTTTTATTTTACAGTAGCCCAGCATCACCTAATTAAACATAAGTTGTATCTTGGTACCTATTAATAATTTTTTAAAAACTTGGTCAAAATCAAACAAATTACTTTAAAAGTGACCCCACTACAATACTATATAATTCTAAGCAGTCTTATTAAAACCACCTCTGTCTATCCAAGAACACTACAGACATACACATAAGACTATGAACTTAATAAATAAGTAAAGACAAAATGAGATCTGATGATGGAAAGTTGGTTAATTTAAAATCAAACAATTTTCATTAGTGACACCCACCTCCAGCTTGTTTTCCAAATGATTTGATCTGTCTACATAAGTGTATTGAAATATAAGACGATGGAAAATAAAGAAATTAGAATGCAGGGTAATGGGTAAAATACTAAAACCTGAAAACACAATTGCTAGTCTTTAACACTTTGGAAGACATGAGACAGTAATCAAATTGGTATGCAATAACTGTAACTCTGCAGAATCATTTGTTTTTAATTGAACACAGAGAAGCTGAAAGTTGACAATCTGAAGAGAAAAAATTATGAGTACTTAATAATTGGTAAATAAGGATTTAAAATAGATGTGTGTTGTAGCAGCAACTGGGAGATAGTAGGTCCATCGTGGGAAACAGCTTCCTATGCTCGACCAATTGTTGTAGTTGGAAGTAAAATGGCAAAGAAGCCAGTCTACCAGGGTCAGAAACCGTTCTGGGGCAGGTTCTCTTTAGGGAAATAAGGTCAAAGACATGGACTTTTAAAAGTACATAGTGCCAAACACATATCTATACAGTGAATTTCTTAGCTTCTATAAAATATGGGGAAAAAAACAACGTGCTTTGCTTCCTTAGAAGCACATATCTAAAATGATTTGTAGAATACAAAAATAATTTCATTAAAATATATCGTTTAGAAGTAAATTTACATTATAATAAAATTAAAATACAATAACCTTAGAAAATCTTACTTTATTATTATTTCTTCTTACAGTTAGAAATCCAAGCCCCTCCTGGTACAATAGTTGGTTATGTTGCACAGAAGTGGGACCCTTTTCTGCCTAAATTTACAATCCAAAATGCAAACAAAGAAGATGTTTTGAAAATTGTTGGTCCTTGTGCAACATGTGGCTGTTTTGGCGATGTGGATTTTGAGGTATGATTGAAAAAAACAAAGGAAGTTGTCAGTTAGGTCCTGATTTTTTGCAACATAATTCAATTTTTAAATGTGAAAATCATGAAATATCTTTGAAATAAATTTAGAAAATAATACATCTGTGAAATAATGTAACAAGCCGATATTGTACATGCCAATAGTAATTCATAATTTCAGGATACTAAATCCAATAATTTTTTGAAACATACTACATAAATTTGATTTATGTGGAAATATAGCACCCATGGTATAAAGCAAATATATATAGAGAGAGATTTAGAATCACGTATATTGTTTCTTCTTTCCTATAGCCCCGGTGGTCAAATATCCCACTTTAGATCTCATCTCAGAAGCACATTCCATTAAAATATCACTAATTTAAAAGCTATGTTCATAAGACTTGCTAACTTTTTTTGTAAAACAATCTGCTCTTACATAAACTTATTTGTGTAAATTGAATGTTAAAATACAAGATGTAGTTGTAAATTTAATCTGTATCAATATGAACTATCTTAATAGCTTCTTCTAGAAAAAAATCTTAGGCAGAGGAGATGGCCTGATATAAATTGTATATTTATTTTTTATTCATTCATTCATTCACGTATATCCCACTTAGGACATTCAGTTTGTGGGACTTCAGGGAACACCGTTCACAGAGAATACAATGTACGTTTTGTAAAATGAGCTCTCCTAACTCCACGTCACTCCAAAAGGACTTGGCATGGCTTTCCGAAGAGTGAAGTATAAAAATATGCCGTATGATCAAGGAGAATTTAGACATAAGAGTTTTAGTTTTTGTGGCATAGCGATGTTATAAGTAACTTTCTTTGTTTTCTTTTACTGACATACTAAAAGTGAAAGTTTATACTAAATCACTTTCAGCCTTTGAATGGGAAACAGGGGAAGCAAATGAATACTTGATAAAGTCTAATTGTAGGTCCCTTCTAGCTGAGAAGGACAATAGATTTTTTTATGTCAAATTAATCTGAATTTCTTGTATGGCATATTAGGGCTTCTTAAATTCAAAACCAAGACTTAGGGATTATAAAGGAATGGTCTAATAAACGTCTGAGTATAATAAAAAAATAAGATTAAACAACGGCTGATAATATTTAAATGTGTTTGTAATGATAAAATCTTAGCAATAAAATTTAAAAGTTAACAAATTGTACCTAGAAGTGAAGCTAATTCCTTCTAAAATCTTTCTCAAACATATTTCATTCATTCATTCATTCATTCATTCATTCATTCATTTATTATTTTAATGAAGAATTGAGGTTTAAAATCTGGACTTCAGGTAAATGAATGACCTTCATGGTTAGACCACATAATTGATATTATGTACCTACTGCCATCTTGTGGTAGCCTGACCTTGATTATTGCTATTATATTATCCACCTGCAGATAAAAATAAAATTGTGAATTTGAAAACTGTCAGAAAAGCACAATTCCTGAAGAGTGAACTGGAAAGTTAAATCTACAAACCTATGTTTATATAAAGGAATGAATCACATCAAATTATCATTTAGAGATGATGAATAAAATAATTTGTATCTCCTTTGAAGTAAACATATGAGGAAATCTAAAACCATCTGTTTCCCCTTCAAATTTAACACCTCTTATTTTCTTCTCAAAGGTGAAGACCATTGATGAAAAGCTTACAATTGGGAAGATTTCCAAATACTGGTCAGGATTTGTGAATGGTGTCTTCACTAACGCTGACAATTTTGGGATTCACGTTCCTGCGGATCTGGACGTGACAGTGAAAGCAGCGATGATTGGTGCTTGTTTTCTCCTTGTAAGTGTTGTCTTAAGGACTATAGATGATTTACTTCTTTCCTTTTCAATTGCCCATTACAAATAAACAGCGTTTACCCCAAAGACTAAGTCTCATGCATAGAAGGCTAGTTTAGGACCATCAGTCTTCAGAAGTCAGAATGCAAGAGCCTGCATTTGTCAGGCAGCCCTTCCCAGTGGACCTCACACTCCATCTTCCTTGGGGATTGATGCCCTGTCACATCATTGTCATCATGTCCTCAAAATCTGAGTTACCCTTCTCTTTCAACTTCAATTTAGATTTTTCACCCATTTTCACTTCCACTGAAAAATACGTAAAGATATATATCCCAATGATTTATCCTGGGTAAAGTTCAGGGCGGTCTCATTGCTTAACAATGAGCTAGGTGATATTCAGAATGTGAGAAGTGCGGTTTTCTTGCCCTTCCAATACGTACATAGATACAAGAGATGCCATGATGCATTGATACATATCAGCACCAATTATTACAAAGATATTATGTCTTTGTCCTTTCTTTCCAACTTACAACTTCATTACAAATATTTTCTTCTATCATTGGTAGAAGGTAGAATTTACATATGTAGAATGCTAGGTTTTTGTCCCTACTAAAAAGTCTCTGACACCTCATTCCCATTTTCATCTACAAGTGTAACCAATTCCAGTCAATCATACCTGTCAGCTAATATTTCTTTCATTCCCTATTCTCTTCTATCCATTTGACAGGGTTTGTAATTTGCCACTTCCTGCTCACGTTTTCCATTTGATCATTCTGCACTACACATCCAACCCCTCCAAATACACATGTGTATCACACACAGACACACACGCACAAGTCCCAAAACTTTAATTTGACACCATTTTTCATTAAACATTACACTTAATGTTTATATTTAAAAAGAGATCATCTTTAATCTGCCCTACTCACCTATTTTGTGTAACAGGCTGATGGCAAAAATGTACTGTCAACAATTGCCTATGCTCTATAAATTGGAGAAGCACTGATCTAGATAATACCCCAATCATCAGAAAAGATAGCTTCTTAACCCTAGTGTCTAAGGGGGAAACATACTCACTGAGAAGATCAAATGGCTCCCATCCATTTCCTTTCTTTCCTTTTTACCATAATATTATAAAACATTTGCACTTTGTTGCCAACATAGCTTTTAAAACAATTTCTCACAAATATTACCAACATAAATTACTGACTTCTACATATAAATTGATAGGAAGAATTATGTGTTTTTTTAATTTTCAAATACTGTCTCCATTGTATTACCTTGTTGTAAGACACCTTTAAAAAGTTGTTGGTGTGGAGATCCAAACAGCAAAATTCATCAGTACATCCTAATTTTTGTTCTCCTGTAGTTTAAGGCTACCACTTCACAACCCACAGCTCTAACCTCTCATCTCCCAAGGTACTCGGGTATAGTTTTCAGTACTTCCTCAGATGACACTCTAGTTACTGACCACATGGTCCATAGTGACATATCTAATTCTTGTTCAAAGGTCAGTGTTTATTACAACTGCCTGCATTGACCCAGAAGGCCCTACGGTCGCATTCTGCAAAAGCTGGATCACCCCAAATTTTGATGATACCATGCTGATGATTCGGATAAGGTTTCCAAGTCACCTATGCTCTAAAAATTAGACATGCAAGTGTCATGAAACCTAAACCTTTTTGATTTTTCTCCTACTGATAAATCATGTGTTGCTAGAACACCACCGGGAAACATAATTACTTTATATAATCAAAGCTTACATGTGAGACTCTTGATCTTAAATTGTTGCCTCTTTGAAAATTCACTCATATTCAGTTTATTTATTTGTAGGATTTTATGTTCTTTGAACATTCACTGGCTGGATTATAACAAGCAAGATGACAAAAACAATAAAATACACAGAACATTTTTCAGTAAGTAAAAGACAAGTTTAATGATCTCTTTCCCTTGAAGATGTCGACACTTGATGCTGTCCAATTCTTTTTCATTTTCTTCTAGAAATCCATTGGGCTTGGAATTCATTTATGAATGGTTTGAGTATTTGCTCTTTTGTAATAAAATGTTAATTATTATATTTATTAAACCATAATGTAATGAAGCAATTATCGGTTGTGGATGCATGGTGGCTAAAAACAAGACTGCGGGTCCTAGGACAAGGTCCTCAGAGAAATTACCATGTTTCCTTTTTATTCTTTTGAAGTTATTACATGGGTAAGCATGAAAGATGGGAACTAAGGCTTGCAACATCACTGATGAAAATTCAATGTTTAAAGAGCACTTTGAAGTTTTTCTGGTACCAAAGCTGGTTACTAATCAAAAGAACTGTATTTCTAAAATATTTTTTCATAAGTAGTCCTTTTTTACTTTGTTTATTAATATTATTATAGTGAGACATTTTTACTTTGTATTAGAAAAGCTAAAAGTTGGTTAAATAATATGTTTAAAGATGAAACGGAAGATACATGAAATCAATTTGTTCTAGTGCCAAAAGGCACACTTACATTCCATAAGGAAGCTAATATTTGCAATCTAAAGCATGCTTTAAATACAGAGCCATGGCAAAGATTTAAATAAGCATATAAACAGACTTTTAAGTTAGTAAAAACAGTGGTATAAAGCAGGGACTTTATCCATTTGCAGTGAAAATTCAGTAAAAAAAAAAAAAATGGTGACTTAAGGCTGGACAACATAGGACTGAAAAACATGCAAACAAAAACAAACCCACAAACATAAAGCCTTAATACATGAGGCAAATGCAGAAGTCAGGGAGCACAGTCAATCCAATCAATGTCTTCCACTTTACTGGTTTCGGAGTCCTCCAGATTATTACGGCTAGTTATCCATACATTCCCAAAGCCCACATCAGAGGAAAAAGTTTTCATGACTGATAATAGTTCTCCTCCCCTTCTCAGAATGAGGAAAATTTGTTTTAAGCCAAGGACCATGTAAGCCATTTAAGCTCTACTTTAGAATTACACAAATACCACCCAAATTTTCATCTACATGTAAAGGTGTTTAGAGAAACTCCAGGCAATCTCCCAGTTAGGGAATGTGTTCCAAGCATTTGTTACTCTGTTAGGTGTTTGGCGTTAGGAATCTATCACCTAGAAATAACATTATATGTGGGAGTTAAGTTCCTCAAATAGTCCACATATACGAATTTAGTTTTGCTTTCTGGTTTAAGGGCTTTAGGTTGTGTAAGTTGGAAAGGAAAAATTTCTCCTTCATTTCCTGGTTTAGTTTCTTTTAGCATTCTTCATCCTTACTTTACACCTTTTCTGAGACTTTACTGCTTAAAGATGAGATTAGTGAGAGGGCTAGAGAGAATGTCCATGGACCAATTAGTAGGTTCCTCAAACGGTTTAGTTGACAGTTAATGGTAGCTAGATTAATGTGGCGCACATGTAAAGGGAAAGAAGTGAGCAGATTCAAGATATATTTAGGAGATAAAATCACCATTACTTGATGCTGGGTTAAAAATTGAGATTTGAGGGAGAAAGGGGTTTTTCTGGCCTATCCCATTTACACACAGAGAGAACATTAAAGGAGGATCTAGTTTGAGAGTAAAAAACATGGTTTCAGTTTTAAACATTTTAAAATAAAAATGCCTTTAAGTCTTCTAAAAGGAAATGTCAAATAGGTGGGCATCTTTTCATCTAGTGTATTTCTGAAAAGAGGATGTATTTATGAGAATATTATGAATTCACAGCGTTCTAAATACTAAATAATATTTGGATTACATCAAGGATATTCTAACAAATATTTTAAAATGCTCATGGGAAATAAATTAATTCATTTATTCATTAACTAATGTTTTATGCAATAACTTCTGCATACTAGGCATTGTTTTAGGCAGTGGGGATATTATGCTTAGTGGCAATTATTCCTATGCTAAAGATGCACTCGACAGATACTTGTGAAGTTGATATTATGTGCGAGGCACTGTATCCACATTAAGTTCTAGCAGTAAACAAAGCAACCTGCCCTCTTGGAGCTCCTATCCTAATACAGATAGATAATAATTCAAAAGATAACACAAATACGCAACCATAGGTGGTCATCAAATACTGACAAAGAATCTATCACTCACTATCTAAAACAATAAGCTGAATGTATTGCTTGCTCAGGCTGGGAGAGCTGAGATTGTAAGACACAGTTGATAAGCAAATAATACAGCAAAGACAGGGTTTTGGACAACGGTGGAGTTTAGAAGCTGGAGCGTTGATGTTAGCTATGGAAACATGTCTACCAGAGTAAGACTGTTGCTGACTGGCTGACTCAGAAATCTGTTCACTGGACTGAAGCTGTTGCTGATGTTCTGATTTTCAGAAGTTGACTGCAGGAGATGTTCTTTCAGAAGTGCGTACACTTTTGAAATCAATCACTGATTGATTAAACCAGTTTAATACTGGTTTTGATTCTTACTCATTGCTATGATGGAAAACAACTGATTCTTTCCAGGAGTGTGAGAACTTTATATTCCCAAAACCATGAAGAAAAGTAATTCAGAATAAAGAAATAGAGAGAAATGGAGATGCTGCTACATTTTTGCATAGAAAGGCGCGGGATAGGGGGAGCAGCTATTTATAAAAATATTTAGGAAAAGGGAATTCTAGGCAGATGGAAAAGCAACTGCAAGGGCTCTGAATCCAGTCTGACTGGCAAGTTTGAGAAACAAGAAGCCTGAGAAACTGGAGTATAGTAAACAAGAGGAAGAGAGGTGTAAGTTGCAATAGGAAAAGTAGCCAGGAGCTACATCATACAGTGTAGTCTTGCAAGCAAAGTTATGAAAGAGGAATTGACATTAACAAAACGTGGCACATCATTGAATGTGGGATGTCAAGGATATTAAGAACTGAAGCTCTAATTTCTGTTGAAGGAAGCAGAAGATATGGCCATGACACTCACCAACACTGCAATTCAATGTTACAGTCGCTATAGTAGAGGAATGTACATCAAGGCACAAAAAGAGGAAACATTCAATACACTTAAGGTGGAAGGTTAGAACCCCTTAGAGAGTAGCTAACACACGATGAGTGTGTGTCCTCCAGACCAGGTTGGGTAAGCCCCGGGAAGTGGGTAGCTAGGAAAACATTCCAAGCCAGAGGAGCACAGCACAAAATCGTAGATGTGAGAATCATGGTAGTTATCACCGAAAATGAAGAGGCCCCAGGAGTCATGAGTTCAGACTCTCTTCTTGAGCCATGAGGCTACACTTTCCCACTCAGCTGTGTCCCAGGTGTCCTTCAAGTAATCATGTTAGATCGTGATTCAAAGGATAACTTCTTCTCCTGGATGTATGCTTTGTACTTTGAAATTTATTTAGAAACTAGACTGAACTCAGTAACTGAGTCAGAACGAACCAACAGGTACTGAAAAACAAAAACAAAAAAACACCTTAAATATCTTTCCCTAAACATAACATCCTAGAGGAAAGAAATTAAAACTCATTAGATAAATCACTCAGACTTCCCTTCAAAAGAGAGGTTTTGAACAGTGATTTGAAGAATAAGAGTATAGCCCAGACAGTATATATAGAAGTTCACTAAAATTTGGATTCATTTGAGCCTTAATTAGAGGTTTATATACATTTATTTTAGATTTGTTGTTTTTATCAAAATAAGAATAAACCTAAAAAATAACATAAAATGTTAATGCTTCACAATTTACTCTCCTTAGTTTTACAGTTCTGTCACAGTTTCTTTAATTGTTAAAATTAGGGGGAAATAAATTATTTATAATAGTTAAGTTCAGCAATTTTTCCTTTATATAAATTTTGATCTATTTTTCTTTCTTCTAATACTTTGTTTGGAATCTGTGGGTTATTTTAAAAGGAAAAAAAAAGCCTTTTTAATAAAAATTCTCTAAATGCAAACGGTTTTGTCTATTTCTTATACTAGGACATTTTTTTACCAAAACAAGTGAGCATTGTACTTAGTGACATGTATTGTAATTCTTCCAACTGTTCAGATGTTAAATTTAAGCATCACAGATTTAAATAATTTAAATTAAAAAATGTAAGGAATCTATGGTTTATTTAAAGAAAAAAACAACTAAGTAATTAAAATTTTGTTAGAGAAAAGGAGAAACCACATTAGGTTTGTTGACCGAGCAAGTATTTTATGACTATCTGCCAAAAAAGTATTATAAAAATAACTGAAATGCATTTTATGGGCATTTTCTATTTAATTAGAAATATCTGGGTTTAAAGATCAATTACAATAGAAATATAAGAGATTTCAAATATGAAAGTTGGTATTTTGCCTGAAACAAAACTAAACATGATGAAATTGTTTGTTTCATGAATATATCAAAGCTAACATTAATGCTCATGTTTTAGACATGGTGTTAGATTTCTCACCTGCAATTCTCATCTAATTTCAGTGCAGCAAAACAAAAGGAGTATTATAAGCCCAAAAGCACAGAAGAGGAAATCAACACTCAGGGAGGTTAAAGGAACTTGTCAAATTTTATAGAGTTGTTAGCTTTTTGTCTACCTTCTCTGATGAGACAAGAAACGGCAAAATGAGAACTTTGAAAATACATAGAATGAGAATTCAAAAGCTAAAAAGACGTGTTCTCATCTCTTTAAGACCTAAATAAGTAATAGACTCATCAATGCTATGTGCGGTCTGTTTTTGGAAAGTAACACACAAACAACTTAAAATCTTTCATCCACTGACAGTCTATCTTTGGTGTCATTTTTGTGGATACCTCTGTGGTTACTATTCCATATAACAGATTAAGTAGGAAATTGACAATCCTGAAAAAAATCACTTTGAGTAAAAGTTTACATTTTATTGGAGTGTTTTGTTTTTTGTTTTTTTTTCTGTCAAACATAAAAGATTTAGAAAGTATTTTCTGGTATCAGTAAATCATAAAGGCTATTTTAATCAACCATTTAATTGCTTTTTCAACATTAATTTCAGCATAATCAAATAATCAATAAACATAATCTCAGTATTCATTTTGACACCTATAATATGTTCACAAGTACTTTGAGTGTTTTAAAATATATTACAGTTTTAAGTGTGTTTAAAGCTAGCAGTAGAAAATACATACAAAACCTAATAGAGCAATTAAACAGTTCTTAGTATTTTAAATAAGTGAGTTGTTCAAAACCCAGTTATATACATATAGGCAACATACACTTTTAATAAGTCTTTCAGGCTGCAGATGGCAGCAACACCACATTATCAGCTCCGCTTATACCAGCAGACTCTTGGACACACACTTATCTTTCGAGTATTTACTTTGTTATTTCTATAATCTGGAAAAGAAAACATGCTGTTTTTGTATGTAGGAGGGTGAATTTGATGTTATTTTTCTTATCAAACAAGAAACAGACCATTTTTATGGATGCATTACGCACAACATAAAAGTTTAGTAATTAACTATTTTTGATGAAAAGACTGAGTACAATTTCAATTTAGTGATTGCAGATATTCTTATTTTTCCAAGGAGACTAAATAACTTTCTTATCAAATAGTTCAGTAAACACAACCATAAAGACTGAGAATATAATTGAAAGTAAATTCCCATATCTGATTTGCTTCTTCATGATGTCACACTCTTGGTTTCTCATCTCTTCGATTTGCTATTCGTCCCTTAAGAGCAAACAATCAATGCACAAAATCTCAAATTATTTAGAATCTTGTAGAAAATCTCTTCACTTTGGTCACTTGTGTGTTGCATCTTGATCATCTTCACAGGAAATGTATAGTCAAAGCCGTGCCACATACATGGAGTCAAATCTCTTCCAGATTTGGTGATTCAAGGTCATCAAGCAAGGGTGAGTAGGTCTGATGGTGGATGGGAATGCTCCACCATTTTTAAATAGGCTTTTAATATAGTAATGTGATAGGAGCACAAAAGCCATAATGAATATTCTATCTAGGATGATGGGAGGAGGGGGGAACAGAAGTAGGGAAAATACAGTGTAAAATATAGAGAAATCAACATTATTTTGTATGGGTGACTTTAAATCATTTAACTGTTCAAATCACATTTTTAAAAAACGACAATTGTGAAGAGATTCTTTAAAACATACAAATACCCTGGCCTCATTTCAGACCAATTAGGTCAAAATCCCTATGAGTGTCTCCTGGACCACTGTATTCTTTATTTAAAATCTTCCCAGTAATATAAATGTGCAGCCAGTATTGCAAATAGCTTATTACTCAATGCTGACAAAATGGTATAAACTTCATTTTTAAGTCTAAATCCCGAATTTGGCATTCAAAAACTTTGGTAATCTAGCTCTGGTTTACTTACTTAAACTTCCTTGTAGTCTGACCCCTTTATATAGGACAATCATGTCCCTCAGGAATCCTTGTGCAAATCTCTAGTTGATTGTCCTTAACCCATGTTTCCAGTTTACTGAGTGATCGCAAAATTACAATAATAGTAGGGTATCATCTATAGATTGATATAATTCCATAGAGTATTTCAAAGCACTTCCACACATAGGGCCTCACAAGAATACAGAGGGTTTCAATTGTGCATAACTTTGGAAATGATGAGGTACAACCTCCATATAGTCAAGTTAGAAAATAAGAAATAGAAAAATTGAATGACTTTCATCTACTTCATGTCCACAGGCCTTTTTACCACACCAGATTTTACATAAAAATACTATTAATAAACAGGGGAAATGCTCACAATTGGTAAATAGATTAATAAATAATGATTTACACATAGAATAGAAAACTCTTTTCTTAAAATTAGATTGTAAGTCAGATAAATGATATGAGGTCTGACAATTAAGTTTGCAAACTTGTTGCAACAATGTTGCTAACTTTTTTTGATATCAGGGGGATTATTCTTTATGGATTTGTACCAATTGGACAAAAAGTTAACCAAGTTTACTATTTGGAAGTGCTGAAAAGGCTGCTTGAAAAAGTTAGATAAAAATGACCTGAACTTTTCGCCAACAATTCATGGCTCTTGCATCACAACAATGCACCAGCTCACATGGCACTGTCTGTGAGGGAGTTTTTGGCCAGTAAATAAATAACTGTATTGGAACACCCTCCCTACTCACCTGATCTGGCCCCCAATGACTTCTTTCTTTACCCGAAGATAAAGGAAATATTGAAAGGAAGACATTTTGATGACATTCAGGACATCAAGAGTAATACAACAACAGCTCCGATGGCCATTCCAGGAAAAGAGTTCCAAAATTGCTTTGAAGAGTGGACTAGGCGCTGGCATCAGTGCATAGCTTCCCAAGGGGAATACTTGGAAGGTGACCGTAGTGATATTCAGCAATGAGGTATGTAGCACTTTTTTTAAGTTCGTGAAATTAATTGACCTCGTACGTAGATATATGGGCAGACAGAATAGAAAATATCTGTCATAGTAGGTAAAGAAAAAACAAGTTACTCTCCAGAAGTATGCAGAATTATGATCACTTTTGTAAAGTCAAGAATAACTACATGTGAGGTATGTGTAAAAAAGAGAAGTTCAAAAGGTTAAATTTCCCATTTGCTGTAGCAGAAGCACAAGTATACAATCATAAAAGCCACATAAAATGTTTTTAGATATATGTTTAAAAACATGACAGCCAGAATATAGGTCTATTCTACAGATCTAGGTCTATTTTAAAACACTTGTTTTCTCAGCTTTTTTTTTTAATCTAGGGGTTGCCATGTAACACAGCTCTTGTCCATGAAACAACCAAAGTCTATTAGGGCTTCCAGAAAAGCATTTACTTTTTTGTTTAAAAGGACAGATGTGGCTGGCCCACTTTTCTACCCAATTCTTCCTCCTTGGAACACAATTGATGCCTGAAAATATAGCAGCAATCTTTTTTTTTTTTTAATATTTTATTGGGGTACAGGACATTATTGGGAAACAGTGTGTATCTCCAGGACTTTTTCCACACAAGTTGTTGTCCTTTTAATCTTAGGTGTAGAGGGTGCAGCTCAGCTCCAGGTCCGGTTGCCATTGTTAGTTGCAGGGGGCACTGCCCACCATCCCTTGCGGGAGTCGGGGAATCGAACTGGCAACCTTGTGGTTGAGAGCCCACTGGCCCATGTGAGAATTGAACCGGCAGCCTTTGGATGTTAGGAACATGGAGCTCCAACCGCCTGAGTCACCAGGCTAACCCAGCAGCGATCTTAATGAGTCAATAAGTCAATACTCGAAGGATGACAACTCCAATAATAGGAGGAATGGGAGTCTTTGATGACATGATAGAGCTGTTGTACCAATCCTGGACTTCCCAGCTACAAAATTTTTAGTGAGATAATTAATGTTTTAAGAGATCACTTAGTACCACAAGTATTCAGGGAGACTGTAACATGAAGCTGAAAATACTGCTATTTGATATAACTATTTAGAAAAATTAAAATATAATTTATGGTCACACACAAACAGATATTTAGATATGAAAATAAACCACAAAATTCTAGATGATTAAAATTTTCTGTTATGTAAAACACAACATGAACTAAGACAAGGGGAAAAATGTGTAACGTAAAAGAAGACAGTGCTTATTAACAATGAGGAAACAGCTTCTACCAACGTATGAGACATATATTTTAAAAGGAAACAGGTATAACAATGACCATAAAATTTAATGAACATAAAATTTATTAAAAAGGAAATATGAATGGCTACTAAAAATAAAATTATGTTCAAACTGTCTATTGAAATGAATCGTGTGCTTGCTTCGGCAGCACATATACTAAAAAAAGAAATGAATCAGATTAGAAAAGATTCAAACGTTTGAATTATCTGTTGTTATTGAAGGACCAAGAAAGCAGCACTTTTTATACCCTCTTGGTGGGAGAGTAAATTGATATTGATCAGGAGGGAAATTTGGCATCAGGTGTAAAAAATTTCAAATGTACACATTAGTTGAGCAAGCAACTTTGTTTTGTCAGGATTTTTCTATAGATATGTTAAATAAATGCAAAAGTTCTCAAAGACATATGTACGAGGGTGCTAGTACCAAAACTGTTTTAATAGTCACAATAAAGAGAATGGAGACATCTTAAATGTTAACCAGTAGTGGATTAGTTAATAAATAATTGTTCGTACAGAAAAGGAAATTTTATTTTCTAAAAATTAGATTGATAGCCATTTATATGGGGGCCAGAGGATAGGAGCAAGGGATGGGGAAGGAGGATGGAAAATAGCTATAATACAGTAGGTAGAGGAAAAGCAAGTTTTACAGAAGTATGCAGAGCTATGATTCATTTTTTTGTGAAAATAAAAAATAGTAATTACATATATACGATAGAGGATATTCTTAAATTTAAAAATCTGGAAGAACACATCTCAAATTTAATAGTGATTCACAGTTGGGACAGGCATAATGTACTTAATTACTACTTTACATATTTCTGAAATATTTGACCAATAAACCCATTACATATACACACACACAATCACACACACACACACACACACACACAAAAGAAAAAAAGAAAAAGAAAAACACTTCCCCCACTAACACCCACCCCCACCACACACAATGGTTAAAGTGCAACTATCTTTAAAAACAATTATTCAGATTTACCTCAGGGAAAAATTTGTAACATCTCTTGAATTCATAGAAAAAATAAGAATCAAATTAAGAAAAATAATGGTTCCTTTTCCCCCTTTTATTACTACTCCCAATTTTTAAAATTGTGTTCTAAATGAGTTTATCTTTAATGAAAATTCATTTCTATTTTTTCCACTGATTTATTTGTCATAATGTCCAACCTATGAACTTGTACTGAGTTTCCTGGAATCTAAGATACTATCTAACATATTTAAATCCCAACCTGTTAATATTTATATAATTCAGTAGCAGTCTGATTTGAGGTGACATCAATGTACATGAATAATCAAGATGGGGATGAATAAATATCCTTCTGTCAAAATACTAAATAGGACAAAATTTACACTCTGAAATCACTTGGTATCTAATTTATCACTAATACACATGATAATCTTTTTATTACTAGCTTATTTTCCACCCACATAAGAAACTCATTCAGAAGAAAAATTGGGAGAGGAAGTTCATCTCTTACTGGATTGGTTTTGAGGTGCTTATAGAACATCAAAGTGAAGAAAATTGGCAAATGCCTATCTGGAGAGAGTTCTAGCTCAAAGGTTTAAATTGGGGAATTGAAGCTGTGATTGCCTGACTTAACCCACTGAAACTATGTTGCATAAAAGAGAAGAATGTCAAACATGGAAGGAAACCATGGGATACTGTCCTTTAAAAATACATAGAGGAAGAAGAGCCCCAAAGAACAGAGTAGAACTGCCTGGAGAACAGTAACAAAGACAAGAACATGATGCTATAGAAATTAAGAGAGAAGTGGTTTCTATGAGGTGAGTGGTAATTAACCATGCTCAATGTTACAGTGAGTTAAAAAAGAGACACGATTTAGTTATTTTCTTGGGATATGGGCCTTCGAACATTATTAAGCCTTAGAGGAGGTAGTAGTAAACGGATTTTGTTAAGGATCCTAATTTGGTGCATTTGGGTATGATAAAAAAAGAAAGGAAACAGAGAAAATGAGTGAAGAACTGTTTTAATGCAACAAAAATAACTTGGAATTACTATAGAGAGCAATTAGCAAGCATGAGGATCAGAAAGAATGTGGCATTAGTGGTCTTAGTTAGGCAGGGAGTATTTTAACATGCTGCAGAAAAATTATGGGGAAAAAACTAAGCAAAGCCCATAGTATAATACAACAAAAAATATATATACTAAAAATAGGTGGAGAAACCTGTTATTTGGATAAGAGTGGAGTAATTCTTCCAGAATCGAAAGTATAAACATTTGATTAATCTGAGTTAGAAGGTTGAGCCTCAGATATTATTTTATGGAGTTACAGAAAAAGAGAAAAAAATGAAAAATTAGATGTAGAATTATGGCTTCCAACTTTTCACTGAATTGCTCCATATTGTTTACATGTAAATCCAGACATCCTGGCTCTGTATTAGATTTCAGAAAATATAATTTGACTGTTAAAATATAATTTGTCAGTAGATCAAATTTGGTTGCTTAGAAACTAATTATACAAATAGTAATTCTGAAGAAACATGTAGCCTGGTGTTTTATATACTGTTTTATATCAAAATTATGCCTCTTGGTCATGCCAAAGGAAGCAATTATTTCTTCTTGTGTGTATACAACTACCGATGACAAAATAGTCACCAATTGCTACAAATTTTACCTTCTTTTTACTTCTTACTTCTCTTTCTTTAGCTCCATTTCTACTGTCACTATTCTATTTCTGAACCTGATCACTTATGTCCCTGGCACCAGACTTTCCTACCTACAATCTATTTTTCTATATAATCAGTAGATTGACTTTTTATAACAAGTGTCTCAAAATGTTTTTTCCAGTTAAAAACAACTCAGTATAAGAACATATTGCCCGTTTCCTAAGTCTCTCATAAAACTGTGCAAATGAAGATAATGATGAACAAAACAGAACCAGCAAAAGGCATCCCAGTGTATACATGAACAAACAGTCTACAATAGAGAAACACCCTGATCCCATGGAGTTCCTGGCTCAAAGTCACCAGTGTCACGCAAGGTGGGAGTAAAAAGACTGTTTAAAAACAGTTAATTGGAAACTCTACACTGATTTCATTTCTAACCCCTTTTTTTCTCCATGCACAGTGAGAATAGTAGCCCACCATTATAAAATAAAATAAAAGTAAGAATTCTTGAAAAATAACATTTTACTTTATTCCTGGGACCCCTGAGATTTAGTATCATAATCTGAAGAAAATCTGAGTTTAATAGTTTTAGCTCCCTTTCCAGGAAACATTTATTAGAAGTATTAATAAGTAGAGGAATTAGCAATTTTTTTGTTTATTGAGGTGACAATTGTTAGAAAGTTACATATGTTTTAAGTGTACAATTCTGTAATACATCATCTACACACCACATTGTGTGTTCACCACCCAGAGTCAGTTCTCCTTCCATCACCACATATTTGATCCCCTTTACCCTCATCACCCACCCCCCACCCCCTTACCCTCTGGTAACCACTGAACTATTGTCTGTGTCTGTGAGTTTTTGTTTCTCATTTGTTTGTCTTGTTCCTTTGTTGCTTTCAGTTTTATACACCACATATCAGTGAAAGCATATTGTTCTGTACTTTTTCTGTCTGACTTATTTCACTTAGTATAATAATCGCAAGATCCATCCATTTTGTTGCAAATGACACTATTTCATCTTTTCTTATGGCCGAATAGTATTCCATTGTGTATATATACCATACCTTCTTTATCCAATCATCTATTGAAGGACACTCTGGTTGTTTCTATGTCTTGACTATTGTAAATAAAGCTGCAGTGAACATCGGACTACATATATCTTTACCGATAAATGTTTTCAGATATTTTGAGTAGATACCCAGGAGAGGGAGAATTAGCAAATTGTAAATGTTAAATATTTTCATTTTCAGATGAAGGTAAATAACAGCAATAAAGATATAATTTACCAAAAAGACAAAAAGTAAGCAAAGGTATGTAGATTATACATAAACAAAGTACTAGTATATATCACTTACTGAATGTTTTATGTGTGCTTAAACAATGTACAACTCATGCACTTAGGCACAAGAATTAGGGGCCACATTTGCATATCAAAAAGGAAAAAAGGTTTAATTTTTACTGTATTATTTTAGAGCACTATAAAAGAAAATAAGAAAATTATAAACATATAATCCACATGAATAATTCACATAAATAATTGATGAATTGCTAGTTCTTAGGTTTTAATGTTACTGTTTCTGAAATGCAAAATTCTAACAAATCAGAATTTTATCGAAATGTTTCAGCCCCACAGGATATTAATATGTTCTCTTCTTTTTACCTGTAGCTTTTAATAATCATTATGAATGAACTATGTAACTATTCCATGAATCAAATGTATAAAAACATTACTGTAATTAACATATGTTTCATATAAATGAATAGCAGGAATAAAGTAAAATGAACCAAAAAAAACCTATTAAAAATTATAAAAACAGATATTGTGATTGACTCTCAAAGTAAATTCAATACTACAAAGTCTTATGACTCTTCCCATTGTGGAAAGTAAAACATATTTTTGTCCTTGATATGTACATTATAGTTCTTCCTGTGTTCCAATAAAATAGGGTTCACTATAAGCATTTAAGAATGCAGAAAGCATTTTCATGGGTACATCACTCAATGATTTATGTCTGGTTGTAGCTCCAGAAAATGCCAAAAGATAAATCCCTTTGCAGGATATAATATATCAATTATTCAAACAGCAAATGAGACAGTGGTGAGGGCTATAAATCACCACACTGGCAAATTTTGATTCCTGCTCTGTATGAATTTGTGGATAATTACAAAAACACAAAAACAAAACCAAACAAATCTGTACATCTATAAGCCTCACAAGGGAGGGAAGCAGTAAAATCTTACTATTAAAAAGCTAAAACATCATTATGAAACTATTCAAATTTAATTTTGAAGCAGAAAGAATGAAAATATCGAGATTTTACATAATCATAGGCCAATTTGCTTTATTCAAATTCAGCTATGTTCAAGGTATTTCTGTTTCCCTACATTTATTTGTGCTTTTCTGACACCCTAGCACATTCTCATATTTTTTCTGCCTGTCCAAATGCTCTTCATCTTTTAATGTCAAAGTTGTTTATGCCTCAAAATTCTTCTCTAATTTTTTTTGTTGTTGTTGATATGCTTTTTTTTATTAAAGTTTATTTGGGTGACAATGGTTAGTAAAGTTACATAGGCTTCGGGTGTATAATTCTGTAATACATCATCTATATATCACATTGTGTGTTCACCACTCGAAACAGTTCTTCCATCACTTTTACCCTCATCTACCAGCACCCCCCACCCCCCTTACCATCTGGTAACCACTAACCACTATTGTCTGTGTCTATGAGTTTTTGTTTCTTTATTTGTTTGTCTTGTTCCTTTGTTGTTTCCAGTTTTATATCCCACATATCAGTGAAATCATATGGTTTTCTACTTTTTCTGTCTAACTTATTTTGCTGAGCATAATAATCCCAAGATCCATCCATGGTGTCACAAATGAAACTTTCATTCAGATTGTGTTTATTTTTCCATTCTCTTAATGCCAAAATACAAATGATAATGTTATTATGGAAATTAGCACACTCTATTTACATTATAGCTATTTATCTTCTATTTATGACTTGTCTTCTTTACTAGACTATGAGCTTCCTTTTGGCAGGCTCTGCCTCTGAATCATGTTTATCTGTCCCCAATAATGCCAAAAACAATGTGCCTTGCATATGGGTAATTTCAATAAATATTTCTTTTCTTATGGTGGAATAAATGAAAATTTTAAACGGAGACATGTAACACCTCAGACTTGACTAAAAAATCATCTTCAGAATTTTAAAATGGAAGTCCTGTCAACACTTCATGTAGAAGAAAAACAAGAGTTTTATTTAACTACAAGCTTAAGTAACTATTAAAAAGTCAGAGTTTTGTTAAGATAAATTGACAAAAGTATAATTTCTATAACAAAGGTGGTAGCTATGGCACTGCATATGTCAATGAATCCTCTCTCTTGGGTATTATAAACACTCTAGTAATGGATTCTAAACTTTAAAAACACTGGCGGGCTGGCCCGGTGGCTCAGGCGGTTGGAGCTCTGTGCTCCTAACTCCAAAGGCTGCCAGTTCAATTCCCACATGGGCCAGTAGGCTCTGAACCACAAGGTTGCCGGTTCAACTCCTCGAGTCACCCCCTGCAACTAAGATTGAACACAGTACGTTGAGCTGAGCTGCCTCGCGGATGGCTCAGTTGGATGGCTCAGTTGGTTGGAGCGTTTCCTCTGAACCACAAGGTTGCCGGTTTGACTCCCGCAAGGGATGGTGGGCTGTGCCCCCTGCAACTAGCAACGGCAATTGGACCTGGAGCTGAGCTGCGCCCTCCACAACTAAGACTGAAAGGACAACAACTTGGAAAAGAATGACTAAAAAACTGAAGACTGAAGAGTTCTAATTCAAGATAGCCATGTTGGAGACTCCTGAACTCACATCCCACAGACATGCTATCTACAGCTGTAAATGGAACATTCACTCAAATAAATCTAGAAACTAGCTGAGTAACTCCTATATATCTGTATCAAATCTCACATTCCATTAACCCAGACATTCTACTTACCATATTTATATTATCTATTGCAATTAGGCAAATGATGGCGGGAAACCCATATCAAACTGGTAGAAGAGGCTAAAACATAATCTCACAATAAACCTCACCACCATCATGGCTACACGCGAGGGAGAGAACTCACAATTCTCAGCATCTCTCTGAGTAATGAAAGGTATGATCCCACATCTGGTGCCCTAATTTTTACTACTTCCACCACATCTAACTTTGAAAAACAAAGGGGTTTGAGTCCACAAGACCCACAAGACTATAGAAAACTCAGAGCCAGTTTTTAAAAGACTAGCATGAACTCATATGGCTATACCCACAAGACCCAGAACAGAGGCAACAGACTGAAACACTCCCATTCTTTCCATGAAAGAGGCCTATTTGCTTATCTTAATAGCTGCAAACTTAGGGGGAAGCATTTATTTTAACATACATCAAGAGCTGACTGCTATACGTTCCAGAAACCAGGAGGTCAGTGGATAACATCATCATACTCTCCCTGCCCTTACACCGGGCCACTGGTATCACCGAAATGAGCTCATGCACATGTCTGAAGCCCTGGGTTTTGTCTTTACAAACATCAGACAAAATAGACTTTGAGCCAAAGACTGTAATAAGAGAAAAAGGTCATTATATAATGATAAAGGGGTCAATCCAACAGGAGAATACATTTGTAAATATGTACGCATCCAACATAGTAGCACTTAAATATATAAAGCAAATATTAACAGACTTAAAGAGAGAAATAAACAATATACAATAATAGTAGGTAACTTTAACACCCCACTTTAAGCAATAGATAGATCATTCAGACAGAAAATCAATAAGGAAACATTGGCCATAAATTACACGTTAAACAAGATGGACTTAAAAGATATTTCCAGAATATTTTATGCAAAAGAAGCAAGATACACATTTTTCTCAAGTGCACATGGAGCATTCTGTACAATATATCATGTTAGGCCACAACAAAGTTTTAATAAATTTTAAAAGATCAAAATCACATCATGCATATTTTCTCCACCACAACAGTGTGAAATTAGAAACAAATTAAAAAAAAAAAAAAAGAACTGGAAAATTCACAAATATGTGGAGATTAAATAGCATGCTACGGAACAACCAATGGATCAAAGAAGAAATCAAAAGAGAAATCAGAAAATATTTTGAGATGGGGAGGATCCAAAATGGCAGAGTAGATAAATGCTATGCTTACCTCCAATTCAAAATTACGACTAAATTATAGAAAAATCAACCTGGAGATCTATCTGAAATCTAGCTGAACAGAAGTCCTATAACAGGAGATATAAAGAAGAAGCCACATCGAAACTGGTAGGTGGGGCAGAGATGCACAAAGGCCTGCATTACACCTGCGTGTGGCAGCTGAGAATCAGGAGGGATATCTTGGCTGTGTAGGTTACCCCCAACCCAGAGGAGCAAAGGACCCCAGCTTCACATTGGGCTTCAGAACAAAGTACCAGTGCTTGGAAGAGTAGTCTACACAACATCTGGCTGTGAAAAACAGTGGGGATTTGGCTGAAAAACAATGAGGAGATCACCTGACCATCCGGGTGAGACAGAAGACTGTGAGAAACCTAGACATCCTCTTAAAAAGGCTGTGCACAGAGTCACCCACTCACAGGCACTCATCCTGGGCTCAGGTGGAAGGGAAGTGACTCAGGAGTAGTCAGAGACATACAGGGACAGACTGAGTTGTGTGACTGCAGGACGAGTGCTAAAGAGGCACCACCATTGTCCCTGTTTAGGATCCATCTCCTGTGCAGTCAGCAGGAGGGGTTATCTTTCCTGTGTTGCGCTCTCCCCAACATGGCCAAGTATGAACCTGCACTGGCCTGGTGAAGTCAGCTTGCTCCACCCTGGTGATTCCCTGGTAGCCTACCCCACCCAAATTGCACAATGCAGAGGCTCTTTTTCAACCAGAAGTCGGCCCTGTCTGTGTTGCACTGTTTCTTGTAAAACTCTTGTGGTTTGCAGGCCACAGGTGGGTGGCAGTTGGTCTCAGTGTGCTTTGAGACTTCTGTTGAGTAGCTCCAGACTCAGTACTGGCACCAAACCAAAATCAACCTTAAACTGGTAAACACTATTTACCCCACCCTGGTAACTACCTGAGATGCTGTCTCACCCAACTCACGTACCACATGAGGCTCTATCAGGGGCTGAGCCTTATCAGAGCTGGCAAACGGCAAAAGGCATCAGGGTTTCCTGGGCTTTTTGTGGAACTATCCCAGGCATGGTATTGGTAGCAGCCAACCTCCGTTCACAATGTGGTCACTCACTCCTGCCTCCACATCCAGCATAGGAAGCAACCAACACCGAATTATTTTGTAGCTCCTACCAGGTAGTCGCCGACCAGACACAGGCAATGGCTGACCTGAGCCTGTACCAGAGACCCTCCCAAGAGGTCTCAAAACCAGCATATCTAGAAGTCATCTTTGAACCACAGCAGAGCACTAGCCAATTAGGCTGACAAATGGCACACACAAAGTGCAGCTTCAGTGGCACCAAAGCCCTACCAGCAGCTTGAGCATAAGCTGTGGATGAGGCCAAACCCCACACCCAGTCGGACTGAGGTTCAAAACAAACCACTGATGTGCCAATAGAAATCAAGTCTCGATTATACAGGGGGGCACATACAACCCACACAAGGGACATTTCTGGAGCACCCCGACCAGGTGACCAGGGAGACTGTGCCACTGGGCCCCAAAGGACACCTACTACATCAGGCCACCCTGGGAGAGATAGCAAATTAACTGAATACGTAGAAACAAACAGAGAAAGGAAGCTAAAATGAGGTAAAAAAGAAATATGTCCCAAATGAGAGAACAGAAAAAAAAACTCCAGAAAAAGAACTAAACGAAATGGAGGCAAGCATACTACTCGATATAGAGTTCAAAACAATGGTTACAAAAATGGTCAATGAACTTAGAGGAAAAATAGATGAACTTAGTGAGAATTTCAACAAAGAGGTAGTAAACATAAGAAAAGACATAGAAAAAAGAACCAGTCAGGAAACAAGAATACAATAACTGAAATGAAGAATCCACTTAAAGGAATCACCATCAGATTAGATGAAGCAGAAAATTGAATAGAATCAGTGATTTGGAAGACACGATAGCAGAAAATACTCAATCAGAACAGAAAAAATAATCCAAACCAAAGTGAGGATAGTTTAAGGAACATCTGGGACAACATCAAACATAACGACATTCTCATCATAGGGATACCAGAGGGTGAAAACAAGTTGAAAACCTGTTTGAAGAAATAATGACAGAAAACTTTCCTAACCTAGTAAATTAAATATACATACAAGTCCAGGAAGCACAGAAAGTCCCAAACAAGATAAATCCAGAAAGACTAACATCAACACATTACAATTAAAATAACAAAGTTTAAAGACAAAAGAAAATCCTAAAAGCAGCAAGACAAAGGCAAGTAGTTACTTAAAAGGGAACTCTCAGAATACTGTGAGCTGATTTCTCAACAGAAACTTTGCAGGACAAAAGGGATTGGCAGGAGATATTTAGTTATGAAAAGCAAGGCCCTACATCAAGGCTATCATTTAAAATTGAAGAAGAGATAAAGAGCTTCCCTGACAAGAAAAAGCTAAAGGAGTTCATCACCACCAAACCAGTATTATAAGAAATGTTAAAGGGACTTCTTTAAGAAGAAGAAGAAGGGAAAACAAAAACACATAAATATAGATATATTTATGTCTGTCTCCCACGATGCTATGAACTGAATGGGTCCTCCCACAAAATCCATGTGTTGGATTCCCAACCCCCACTCATGCACTGTTGGTGGGATTGCAAATTGGGGCAGCCACTATGGGAATCAGTATGAGGTTCCTCAAAAAGTTAAAAATAGAACTCCCTTATGAACCAGCAATTGCACTTCTGGGTATTTATCTGAAGAAACACAAGACATTAATGTGAAAAGATATATTCACCCCAATGTTCACTGCAGCAATATCTACAATAGCCAAGATATGGAAGCGACTGTAATGCCCATCAATGGATGACTGGATAAAGAAGTGGAACATGTATACAACGGAATATTATCGGCCCATAATAAAGAATGAACTGTGACCATTTGTGACGACATGGATGGACCTAGAGGGTATTATACTTAGTGAATAAGTCAGACTGAAAAAGACAAATACCATAAGATCTCACATATATGTGAAGACTCTAAATAATAAAATAAATAAACAAAAAGAAACAGACTCATATGTAGATACAAAGACAAACTGATTGTTGCCAGAGGGGAGGGGAGTTTGGGTAGCTGGATGAACAAGGTGAACAGATTAAGAAATACAAATTGGTAGTTACATTACAGTCACAGAGGTATAAAGTGCAGCATAGAGAATATAGTCAACAATATTATAATAACTATGCATAGTGTCAGGTGAGTACTAGACTAATCGGGGGAATCACTGCATAAATTATATAAATTTCTAACCACTATGCTGTATACCTTAAATTAATATAAAATAATATTTAATGTCAAAAAAATTTTTAAAAAGAAAACTATTGATTAGTCACAAACACCAGATATGAGTCTGACAGCAATCATTGATAAAGAAATAATTCTAGCTCACAAACATAATGACAAAACCAGCAGCTAACCAGTCTTCTCCCAGATTTTCTTATACTTGAGCACAACTGCTAATTATAAATCTAAGCAGAAAAAAGGCTTTTGGAAATATTAAAACGAAGACTATTTTCTGCCACTATATATCCCCAATCATCAGCTAGACTATGGATTAAGAAAGATGATAGAGACCTCCTCAGAGAGCTTCACAGATAAAATAAGTTTCTGAAGCTACAGGTCAATTATTTTAAGTGAAATTGAACTGTTTTAGATTTCAAGTCTGTTTGGTTAATAAGTCCAATGGAAATTAAACAATGTTTAGTGATTACCATGTTTTGGTTTAAAATAACCATAAAAACAAAAGGGAAAAGACTGGAAGCATGGAAAATAATTCTACATAGTTTTTTAAAAATATAAGTGAAACTGTGTCAAGTGAGGGAATTATATTTAGATATTTATTATTTATTTGTGTATTTAAAAAAAAATATTGGGGAACAATGTTTTTCCAGGACCCATCAGCTCCAAGTCAAGCCATTATTTTTAATCTAGTTCTGGAGGGTGTAGCTCACCGACCCAGGTCGGAATCAAACCAGTGACCTTGGTGTTGTGCACACTGTGCTTTAACCACTGAGCCACCGGCCACCCCTAGATATTTATTTTAGTTAACTTTAATCCATATATTACTTAATTCCTTTCACTGAAATTCTGAACCCTTATGCCTGTTTTAAGTGATTAGAATAGGCTCTTTTCAGGCATGGAGAAAAGGTTTATCCTTTATTGGATTGTTTCAGAGTTAATTGTCTTCACTTCCCAGTCAAGTTACTGTTAAGACCAAGGGTTGTGAGCTGAATTGTGTAAACCTGAATTGAAACTGGACCTAATGAGTCCAGTTATTCTTGGAGTGCTGCAAGTATTTCCACTGTTTTAGTTAATGATTCAGCCATTTTCTGTGATAGGTGTTGGTGGATTATTAGTCTATAGGAGTTGTCCTTTTTCCTGTCCGCTAATACAGGAGTGTTACAAGGGGAACTAATGGGTTTAAGTAGCCCCTGAGAAAGAAACTTAGATATTAAAGGCTGAAGTCCAGCTGTTGTCTCAGGCCTTAAATGGTACTGCTTCTTGGGGGAGGGCGAAGGGAGGGGACCCCGTGAGGGATCCTCAAGACTAATGAGGACTGGAGTAGCATTTTTAGCCCGGCCAGGAACTCGGTGGCCCAGACCACTGGGTCAGTTTGACTCTCCCATGTAGGGGTAAGAGTATTCAGATGGCCTTCAGTTTGCGTAACTAACATTTGGAGGGATGGTGTTAAGATGGGATTTTCTCCTATAACTATTTTGGCACCTAACAATTGGAGAAGCTTCCTCTGGAGGAGAGGAGTTGAGCATTGAGGGACTACAAGAAGGGAATGAATGAAATAATATCCATCGCAGAGAGAGCCCAAAGGAGGAATGAAGTTCTTAGTGGTGGGCTTTCCCGCCACACCCAGGAGAGTGCAAGTTTGGGAGGAAAAGGATACAGAGAAGGCAATAAGGACAGAATAGGTGGCCCCAGTATCCAATAAAAAGGTTATTGTCCTAGCCACCACATCCAGATGTACCCTTGGCTCCAGTCCAGCAATGGTGACTTCTTGAGGTGGGACTGACTGGGGAGGCAGGCCAGTCCTGAGCTACCATCTGCAAGGCAGTCGCAGCCTCAGGTCAGAGGGCCCTTTGGCCCAAGGGACAGAGGGCTGCCCAAAGTCCTGCACTCCTGCATTCGTAGCAGGGCATTTGAGGAGGTTTATTACAATTCGGGCACTCCTTTGCCCAATGCCCTGCCTCTCGACACATGTGGCACTTAGTGTCTTATGGAGCAAGCATGCAGGGCCTGCAGGATGTGACTGAATGTCCTGCAAGTGCAGCCAGAACTTGGGCGTGCCTAACCACCTTCCATTCCTCCTGAGCCCTGGCCTCCATCTCCTGGTCACAGCTGTAAAACACCACATAGGCTGTGGTCAGCGTTTCATCTAGGCAAACCCCAGGTCTCTGGAGAAGCTTTTGTAACTTTCTCCTAATGTCAGAAGCAGATTGGGTTAGAAATTTGTCCTTTGATATCACTTGTCCCTCGTAAGACTCTAGATCTAGTTTAATATGTTTAATGAGAGCTTCCCTCAACCTTTCCAAGAAGGTAATAGGGGTTTCATCTGGGCCCTGGCTAATGGCAGACACCTTAGAATAATTAATGGCCTTTTGACAGCCCACCTTGAGTCCCACCTTAACACAGAGTAAGAAATGGTTTCTCCCCCACTTTGGGGAATTGCCATTGTAATCCCATTCAGGGTCCATGGGTGGGACAGCTGTTTCTCCTGTGGGGTATTTGTTGACAGATGTAAATTGTTAGAAAATGTTCTGGCCTCCTTAATTGCCTGTTCCTGTTCAATGTCTGACAAATTTTGTCCCAGAACTATCATCACATCTTTCCAGGGAGGTTTGTATGCTAAAGTAAGGTGTTGGAAAGCATCTATACATTTGTCTGATTGCCCGAATGTCTCCCAAGGTCAGTTTTAATTTGCCTGAGCTCAATGAGGGAGAGGGGTCTATTTATTAGTTGGGGGCCAATTTCTCCTGCTGTTTCTATCAAAGGCAAGAGCTTAGTTGTCTGAACAGCTTTAGGAGCAGAAGCAGGGGCCAGCAGTTCTGTTGGGGAGTCTGGGTACAGGGGTGTTGTAGAAGGTAGCCAAAGGGCCTTCTCTGGAGTCCCTGGGGCCGGGTTGGGTCAGTGAGCATTTGGGGGTCAGTAAGCACCGCCTTAGTAAGGCTAAGTTACACTTTTTACATAAATCTCTACCACCCCTTTAATAGAAAAATACTTGTATAGAAGGAATATCTTACCATTTTCCAAGACATTTACAAAAGGAGCTGAATTGTAGAAATGTGTTATAGTTTAGGGTCCCATTAAGAGGCCAAACCTCCCTTTCCCCTAGTTGGTATTGGGACCAAACTGTGTTACAAAAAAAAAAAAAAAAAAAAGATAAGTTGGCCTTTAAATTTTGAGGATCAAATTGCGACCAATTAGAAAGGGTACATCTCAAGGGCCTACCGGCGGGAATGGATTCTTGATTCCCCATCTAGAAAAGGGAAAAATTAGCTGGGGCGAGGCAAGACTGCCCCTCGAGAAGTGGCAAGACTATCCCACCTCTTTTCTGGATTTCTGGGGGTTGAGAAAGAATCCTGGTAGTTACCATGTTCTTCTAGGAGTCAAAAAAGGCTTGGTCAGGAGGGGGAAATTATAGAGGGCTAATAGTCAAAGCCCAGGGTACGACTTTGATTATTCCATTCAGAAGGAAGTACTCAAGCCCTCACGCAAGCAGTCATCTCCTTGTTCCTCCATCTCAGTCTGCTGGTATTAGCATTACCCGTTGTCGGGCAATGCTAAGGTCTTGTTCTTTTTGAACAAGACCTCAAGGGATTGGAGAGGCAAATTTGAGAGGTAGGAGAAAAAGGTCTGAAAAGGTTGAGAATCTCCTCTGAAGGTGGGAAAGGCAAGATAAGCTTGCCGACCCTTACTCACTGCCATTCAAACAACTGGAGACAAAAGATGCAATCCAAATCATGGCACCAAAATGTGACCAGAGTCTCAGTTCTTCTTGCTGACACAGTGAAGAATCAAAGGTCAGCAAGCTGATTAATATGCAAGCAGGGTTTATCAGTGATACATTCTTAGGGAAGAGGTTGGGGAGAGGGAGAGAGAAAGAGAGAAAGAAGCCTGGGTCCCGGATGTTAGTGATATGTTCTTCGGGAAGAGAATGGGCCTAGCTGAGGTGAGAGAGGGAAAGGGGGAGGGGGGCAGACAGAAAGAGAGAGAGAGAACTCGTGAGCAAGAGAGCTGGTCTAAAAAAAAAAAAAAGGGTGAGAGAGCTTGCAGAGGACCTATAGAGGGAGTTACCTGTTGATTTGGGGGCAGAGAGGAGGGTGGGGGAGGTGGTGTATGCTCTTTCACAGGAGGGCATGACCTCCTAAAATGGGTGGAGGTCTGTTGACTTATCTTGCTCCTTATCTTGCTCCACACCACCTCTTATCATCTGTTATTGTAAAAACAGATATGTGGCTGGAGGCAGTTAATCAAAGCTACTTATGAGCTTTTTCTGTAGGCACTATGGACCACCTCCCACCCTTCCTCCTCCTACGGTTTCTAACTTCTACCTAACAGTAGGATGGGTAAAGAAGGTGAAGAAATTAAGAAGTACAAATTTCCAGTTATAAAAATCATCATGGGGATATAAAGTACAGTATAGGGAATATAGTCAATAATATTGTAATAACTATGTATATTATCAGTTGAGAACTAGACTTATGGGTGGTCACTTTGTAAATTATGTAAATGTCTAATCACTATGTTGTATACCTGAAACGAATATAACATTGTACATCAAATGTAATTCTTAAAAAGTTGTCCTGATGTTAAAAACAAATAAATAAACAAATGTCAAGGAAGAACTCATACTGGATGGCCTGAGGTACAGAAAACTTTCTAAAATAAGATGCAACGCTTAGAAGTCAAAAGTGAAAAACACAGTAAAAGATGATTAAAAATGAAAAGTATGTATTGTTAAAGCAAGTTTAAATGTGACACAATCCGGAGATTCACTGAGCAAAAAAAAAAAAAAAAATTGTACTCTATTAAGAAGATGAGGATTGAATTTACAATATATACAGAGCACAACAAATCAGCAACGGGAAAAATGTCCTAATCCAACAGAAAACTATGTATTAAATATCAGATATTTCACAGAATAAAATGGTAAAATGTTTAGCAATAATATAAAAAATTACTCAACATTACTAACAACCCGATTAACAAAAACAATAATAATAACATAATACTTGCCAATCAGAATAACAAACATTTAGAAATGATAATCAGGAGGTGGCGATACGTGGTAAAAAAAGCATTCTCATGTTTTATTGGCAGAACAGAATAAGTTTCTAAAGTGTGTACAGAAAAATAAGTGCAAGGACGATGACTACAACACAATTTGTAATTATGAAATTAGAAGCACAGTACATCTAAATGATTAGATCAATGATATAGTTCAGTGTTAAAGGCAAGGGATTTCCAAGAAGTTTCATAAAGTGAAAACACAGCAGATAATATTTTGCATAAAATAATCCTGTTAACATGAAAAAAAAAAACTATGTACTGTTAGGCACGGCCAGAGGCATGAGTCACAGGAGACCAAAATTTGTCTATTAGAATTTATTTGGTGTGTTTGAGCTGTGGGAGGTCAGGCTAGAAAAGACCATAACCTTTTGGAGCAAAAAGGGGTATGGAGGTTTACAGGAGGGGGTCAACGAGGTTGTTACCCCTTCATTGCTTCAGGGGGTTTTCCTTGCATTGTCTCTAGAAACCAAGGGTTTTGTTTGGGACCTGACCAAGCCCTCTGGCTCCACACCCTGCTCCTCCTGCCTCGGTCCAGACCTCCCAGGCCCTCCCAGGCCGGCTGATCACAAGCCCCTAAAACTGGATAGGAAGGTTTCTACTTTCTAGGCGGCTTCTCCAAGCCTAAAGCAAACACAAGCCTGCATGTACAAGGTACAGAGATAAGATGGCTTTTAAGATAAGAAGGTTCCTGTTCCCCCCCCCTAAATATGGCCTAACATGTACATTTATGTATATAGTATTTATTGAGTACTTACTGTGTGGCAGGCATCAGTCTAAACTTTTTGTATTTTAGTTTCCTTAATCCTCATAAAAATCTTTGAGGCAGATATTATTACTACCTTCATTTTACAGATTAAAAAGGAGACACAGACTGTAATTTGCACCAAGTCACAGAAATGAGAAGGGATTCAAACCAGGTTGCTTGGTTTCCTCCCTCCTTTTTCAGTCATATTTTCTCAATTTCACTATCCCTTCCAACTCCTTTCTTCTCTCCTGCCACCTACCTTCTCTCTTAGTAAATTTTCAAATGTTTCTTAACAGTGTCATGGGGAGAAAAGTGGGGGTGCAGAAGGTATGTTTTACTTATTTTCTCTACATTCAGCTTTACTGTGTGGAAGATCATGTATCGCTTTTGTAAATGAAAATTTTAGAGGAAAAAAGAATGAATCCTTCAGTTCAGTTCAACAAATATTTGTTTATTGGGCTTGGTTGCCACTCCCGGAGGGGCCTGAAAAACTAAACATTCTAAACACATCAGGTCGGTTTGACCCTTAAACGAAGTTAACATCGTTTTGTGGAAAGAAACAGAGACAGAGACAAAGAGCAAAAGAGCGAACGTGAAAAGACGTCACGAAGAAAAACAAGCTGGACCCCTGGCCTTTGGACTCAGCACGGGTCACTCCTTCCAGCGGGAATCTGCGGGTGGAGGTCAAGCCGGGGTGAAGGAATTTCCCCGCAGTCGGGTGCTCTCGGCCCCACCCCGGAGGCGAGCACTCCGCCTTCAGGACTTTCCGCATTCTGGCCAGTGTTGACTTCCCCATCAAATGCAAAACCGACACTTGTGGAGTCTCTGAGAGTAGGAAAGGGGGCAGGGAGGCGTCTCCGCGCCCGCCCCCTGGGAGGTCGGCCTCGAGGCAGCGCGCCCGCCCTCCGGCAGCCCCGCGGGACCCCGAGCTCCCACGGGGACTGGCTAGACAGACCCTTTTGTGTACGTAAGATCCAGGAAACGAAACCGAGAGCCGGGTTTTCCGCGCGGCGCAGCGCCCTCGGAGGCCCCTTCGCGGTGACTTCAGGGAAGGTCGTGTAAGGAGCCGCGCTGAGCTGCCGAGGAGCCCGGGGGACACAGCCACCGCCCGGCGCCCGGGTCCCGGCCCCCGTCTCGCCCAGCGCCGCCCCGGAGCAGCAGCAGCCACAGGTGGGGAGGGGCGCCCTCCGTCCTGCCGCGGGCACGGGGCGCGGGGACCTGTGCGGGCCCCAGGCCTCGGGGGGGCCCGGGGGCGACTTGTGACCGAGGGGCACGAGGGCTGGCGGGTTGTGATTGCGCTGAGGTTGGGGGGTAGGGGGTAGGGGTTGGGGTCCCAGCGGTCTCGGGAAGCCACCCCGGAAGTGGAGCGGGGGCGCTTTGAGGGTCCCCGGGTGACCTGGTAGAGACTCTACCAACGATGGTGTTGCCTTCCCTGCGAACATCCCTTCCCAGCGGACAGCAGTCCCGAAGCGGGGCAGGAACCTGGGCTCCGGGGAACCCGCCGGCACAAGGTGGGGTGTTACAAGGGACGGCGAATAGAACCTGCCGGCGGTCACTTAACAGCAACTAGGAATTCCGTGCAGCGGGAACTGTGCTGGGCCCCCTGGGACACCAGGAGCATTGGAGAGAGAGGCGGCGTGTAGCGTCCAGGAGGAGACCGTCCTCTCAGCAGTCACCTGCGGACGCCAGTCCTGCCTCTGCTGCTGGTATCTGGGGACTCCGAGCCAGTTTCTTCTGCATGTGCGTTCGTTCCGCACCTCATCTCTGAAACTGTAACTATTAAAAGAGTTTAGAGTCTGACAGGTATCAGTGTAACTTCGTTAGACAGGGTCTGGCACTGCAGAAAAGACTCAGTGAAAGCTTTTGTTATTTTCTATATTTGATGAAGTTCCTGCTTCTCCCAGCTTACTGCCTGGTTCCCGTGTGGTTTTGTTTATGCATTTATTCCTGGAAGTGCTGGCATGCTCACTACCCAGTTCCAGGAAGAGGCAGAAAACGAGTGTTTCTCCTAGTTTAGTAAGATTAGGTACAGGGTTAGTACCGCACAGGTAGGTTTCACTTAGTGTGAAATGTCAGGCGATTTGGGGTCCCCTTTTTCTCCTTTGAACTTGTGTAACAGCAGAAGTGTCTCCTAATACCACACTGGTGAGTAGGACAATTGTAGCACTTTGAACACGGAAGAAACACAAGGGATGTTAGTGAAATGAGTGGATTTCTGCAGTTGGGTAGAAAGGTGGCCTGTGAAATAACTAGGTCGAGATTAAGCAGCCTTCGCATGTGCAAGAGAGCTGTTTTGTCTGACTGAAAGGAATGGAACTAATAATTCTGTACACACATTGTTGAATCAAAAAGCACCAATCAAGCGCTTTGTCCTGGACAAGACAGGCCATGCACTGGCCTTCGAGAACTTAGAGTGCAGCTGGGGAGACGGTGAAGGTGTAACAAGCTGTGCACCTCTCCATCTTCATGTCTCGTGGTCTCTAACACACAGACCTTTCATGCCCTCGAATGAAAGGAGCTCTCTGCAGCCTCAGGACTTCTACATACTGAGTGTCCTGTCTACAATGCCTCACCCCACCCCACCCCCACACCTTCATGGCCTGGTTGATTTCAGACTTCAGCTCTCAAATCTGTCTTTACAACCCCCTCAACCACCACCTGAACTATGTAGTGCCCCCATAACTCCTTGTTATAGCACCATTATATTTATTTATAGCATTTAGGGTATTTCTAATAATATAATCTGTCATTTTGTTCTAGTGATTGCTTTCACTATGCATTCAGTCAGTATTCTTTGAAAAAGGGCACAAACTTTGTACCAACTGCATATTTATATACATACTTGTATATATGAACATGTGCATTATAATATGTGTGTGTGTGTGTATATACACACACTATTATACTTTCTTAAACAGTGCTAAGTTGAAAAAGCCCAAGTACTGTAGTTAATCAGTACTAGTAATTGTACTTTTCATTTTCCAAATTTTGAATTTTAAAAAAACTTTCACCTGTCCTGGTAAAAATAAAATAGCCTTGCGTAAGTTTGAAATTTGCAAGAAAGATACCATAAATACAGTCTTTTAGTAAATTTTACTGAAATTTGACAATTTGAGAGAATTTTTTTTCAACGAATCAAGGACATGAATGCAAAGGACATGAATCATTTTAATTCAACTAGTTAGTGAGATGTGTAACATTAAGTGACCATTCACTCTTTGGGTGTAGTTTCCTTGTTTGTTAGGAGGAAAGGAAACAACTCAAATTTGTAGGGTGCTCTGAGTTGTCAGGAAAAGCTTTTCAAGAGAAATAACCCAATCAAACTAGGATAACTGACCTAAAGTTTAGTTTTGTTTCTTTTGTCTGTTTAGTTTATTTGTTAGTGCGGTAGAACACTTAAGCACTACTCTCACAGTTGGTCCCAGTTGATGTAATACCTACTTTTTTCTTCACTGTTTACTATAAAATGCTCCCCCCAAATGGTTCTGAGCTTATTTTTTTGTTTCCTTCAACTCTAAACACAGGATTGGGTCTTTACAGGAAGACTCCCTGGTATCAGGAACTTTGATTTGTAAATGGGTTTCAGTCACCCCACTTCCACCCTATACCTTGCATGTAAGGTGGACTTGTGTACTCAAATGCTCGACGACGTCTGGGCCACCTGGATGTATAAACTCATCTGTTTTTGCTCTGCTTATCTTTTACCAGAACCATAGTTCAACAGATGAAATATTTTTGTCTTTAGATGTTAGCTGAAGCTTTTTAGATGCACAAAATTTACCTACAAGCATAAGCTACAAAAACATGGAAATTATTTTACTTGGGACTTACCTCAGCAAGTGTTGGGTTCTCCACGTATTGTTTGGAAGTTAGGGACAGAGAATTCTGTGATTATTTTTAAAGCAGTTAACATTTTGCTAAAATAATTAAGAGCATATATGCCCATCTTGGGACTCTGAGAAAAAAGTGTTAATTGATTTGTTTTTAGGCAATTGGAAAGTAAGTTGGGATAAATAATCCAAACCTAGTTTTGCCTAGTTTGTGGGCAGAGTAGTATTAGGGTTTTTTAAAATGAGGGATATTTCCCCCTGGGGTTCCAGATTTTACATTAGTATTTATTGAAAGCAAGGAGATGGAAATTTCAGGACCACACGAGATGAAGGATTTCACTGTAATGTGAATTGGGGAACGATAACTGGATCTCAGCTGCCCTTTTTCTCCTCTCTGGTGATAAAAGTTTATAATTATCAAATTTCCCAAAGCACCAGTGGGCTTTATGGTGTCTGATAGAATAATTTTGACAGATGTATGAAATACAGTATATGATGCCTTCATCTCAGAAGCCCTCACTTCACAGAGCAGGAAGATGTGTGTAGTAATCACATTATAATTTGAAGTTCTGTATTTGTCCTGAAGTAATTAAGACTGCAGTGGTACAATATTTAATATGACTGTTAAGTTAGTTAAAGGCCATAGAAAAAAAGTTTTTTCTAAATAATATTTTGTTTGAAAGATTTTATTGGGGAAGGGGAACAGGACTTTATCGGGGAACAGTGTGTACTTCCAGGACTTTTTTTCCAAGTCAAGTTGTTGTCCTTTTAATCTTAGTTGTGGAGGGCGCAGCTCAGCTCCAGGGCCAGTTGCCATTGCTAGTTACAGGGGGGACAGCCCACCATCCCTCAGGATTCGGAGGAGTTGAACTGGCAACTTTGTGGTTGAGAGCCCCCTGGCCCATGTGGGAATCGAACCAGCAGCCTTCAAAGTTAGGAGCACTGAGTTCCAACCGCCTGAGCCACTGGGCCGGCCAATAGAAAAAAATTTTTAACTAATTATATTAAAGAGTGGTGTCCTATGAGCATAAAAACTTCAGCGATGTCCAGTCCAACCTGTTAATTAAGGGATCTTGCCTATTTCTACTCCAGAACTTCAGTCTTTTAATTTTATAGATCTGTTAGCGTACTCTTAGCATATTTTAAGTAATGGGTATTACATTAATGCATAATCTTTCATCATGGAAATGTGAAGTTGATAAAAGTAATCATAGCATTTCGTACGTATCAATTTAATCTCCTTTTATTTTTTTCCTATGACAGAACCTAAAACATGAATGTGGCTATGAAAACTTTTAGCCAACTTTGGTTACATGTGTTTGTTAGCTTATTAATCATCTTACAGGTTAACTGAAGAAAAGCATATATTTTAATCTTTTTGCCCTTCAAGCCTGAGGAGGTCCACAGCAGGTGGTTTCTGACTACCCTGTTTCCCCGAAAATAAGACCTAGCCAGACAATCAGCTCTAATGCGTCTTTTGGAGCAAAAATTAATGTAAGATCTGGTGTTTTATTATATATTATGTTATGTTATATTATATTATATTATTATTATAATATTATATTATCCCGGTGTTATAGTAAAATAAGACTGGGTCTTATATTAATTTTTGCTCCAAAAGACACATTAGAGTTGATTGTCCGGCTAGGTCTTATTTTCGGGGAAACACGGTAGGTGATGAAAACTGGGGTTACTACTATTCTCAGAAAATCCAGAAAGTCAAATAAATAACTCAAACAAATTTTTTGCTTTATTCCAGGGCCACATGAACTCATTCTGAATTGTTCAACCATTGCTGAACTTCTTGGGTACATATAATTAAGAGGTAACTATAATTGGAATGTACTTGAGAGTTTTACTAGATTAATGAAATTTTATGCTTAAAGTAGGCAGTGATAAATAAAATTAAATTAAAAGGAAAAGAGGGACATGATTTCTTCTTGGGAACACCAGATTTTAATAAAAGGATATACCTACTGTTGAGGGATCAGTTGAATTTTATGTACTGTTTAAGATAACACAGCAGGAGGAGATAATAAAGTGGAAGCCAAGGCTGGAGAGGGCCTGGGAAGGAAAGGACTGCTTCATATTAATGTGTGGGTCCAAGATAAAACACGTTACAGAGTTTTTGCCTCACATGTTAATTGTAATTAACACGCATATAGGGGGTTGGGAATTCAAGTGGAGAGATAGGGAAAGTAGTGACTGGATAGTGGTGGGAAAGACTAGGATGGGTTCGAGGTGCTGGAAGGCAGCAGTACACTTAGTACGATGGTTTTTATTACTATTTTTCTGTAGAAACAACAAAACACAAAGTTTTGGTTGGATTGTCATTGTACTACAACTGACAACCCCTGGGAGTGGGTTCTCTGGCTAAAAGCATGTCTTAAAGCATAGAACAAAAGAGGCCTCTTCAAATTTCCCATTCAAGTTGGGTAGACCGTATACATAGGACTGAAATTTCCAGAGATGTTTGCAGTAGTGTGACCTGATAGGTAACCTTTCTTCTTATTTTGGACCATTTCTGGAGCCCAGCCCTGAGCTGTTCACCACCTGGGCTGACCCACAACTTCAAAAGTCCTAATCAGAAACATAGCAATAGGAATGGATCAAGACTAATGTGTTTAAATGACCAGATTCTGGTAAACTAGAGGAATAGAAGAATATCTTATGTATATATATAGTATCTGATTAACTTGTTTTAACAGTCATATTTGACCTATAAAATTGTAGACGATGTATTAATATCAGGACTTCTTTTTCAGAACTCTTTAAATCATGGACAAACAAAGTAAGTAAATTAAGTGTGTTTTTTTTTCCTATAATGTTACATCTGTTGTTAATATGTTACTTGTCATATGTTTTATTCAGTTTCTGAAAGGATATAATTTACTGTTTTTTATGCTTCCAGAATCCAGTCTACTTCAGTGTTCTGATTATAGAGAAAATACACACAAATATTCACTACCACTAATTTTTCCTTTAAAAATAAAAAAGCCTTGGATAAACCCAAGAAATTTTAGGCTTTCTGGAAAATATGTTGTATAATTTATACTGTATCCTATCTAGATCAGTTTTCCCTTTTCTATGTGTATTTCATATACATAAAGAGTACTCAAATTATATTAATTCACAGATGATAAATTTAATGTCAGTTCATTGTAATAAAAATCCTCGGATACGTCACAGATATATATTTCTTAACATACGTATGTGAATAGTTTTAAATAAATACCAATCATTTATTCTGGCTTTTTTTCTTCCAAGAAAATTCTAAATAAATTGAGTACTGACAAAACGTAATAAAATAATATGCCTGTTTGAAAATCTAAGGTTCGGGAGAGAAAAACAATACATAAGGGGGAAAACATGAAAAATGAAACCCTGTTTTCTGAAAGGATTTTGTTAGGCACAGCCAGAGGAATGAGTCGCGGGAGACCAAAATTGGTCTATTATTAGAATTTATTTGGCGTGTTGGAGCAGTGGGAGGTCAGGTTAGAGAAGACCCTAACCTCTCGAGTAAGAGAGGTATGGAGTTGTATAGGGGGAGGGAAGCAGCAGGTCTGTTCCTCTTCAGTGCGCATCACGAGCAAGCAGGGAGCAGGACAAGAGGGCTTCTAGGATAAGACGGTTTCTGCTCCTGGCCTAACAGCTCCAAGTTTTGTTTTCTAACCCAGATGTAAATCTCTTCGGCCTGTAGTGGAATTTTCTGAGTTCGGCTTTGTCTGTTGGGATTGGGGGAAGGTACAGTTAAGCCGGTTATCAGGACCGTTGCATTTGTTCTGTAGATTTAAGTTGGAACCAGGAGTAGATCCCCTACAGATGCAAAATCTCTCCCAAGTCACAGCGCCAGCACTGGGCCGAGGTAAACAGAATCATTGAAACTGGTCTGCATAGTAAATGTATAGGAAGCAGAATCATTAAAATGCAAAGAAAGACAGGAAAGCTTTCAAAAAGTTCCAAGCTAAATTACACTTGTTAAAATCAAATTAAACCAGTGATCTAAATCTTAAAATAGAAGATTTCGTGCCACTGTTACCAGAGAGCAGGCCCTTCTTGGCACGGTGTCCAGGTTCTTGGCACATTGAGCAAAGAATTAAACGAGACACAGAAACACAGTGGTGAAAGAGCAGTTTATTAGAAGAGAAAGTACATTCCAAAGGGATAGGAGTGGACCTGAGCAAAAGCATGGCTCAAAGGGCGCCCACTGGCGAGGACTTGGAGTTTTTATTTTCTTTCCTCTAGGATGAGCTGTTCCTCTCCAGGCCCGGAACCACTTGATTGACACCTTTGATTGACAAGGGGCTATTACCTCATCTTTGATTGTGCATGTGCCTTCCCAGAATTCAGTCTGTTATAATGATATTAATGAACGTCTGGGCATATGTATGATATTATAATGATTGTATAATGAAGTTGTAGCCTTTACTGCTCAGGTGTAAGTGACCGGTCTAATTAAGTTAGATAAAGGAAGAATTTTGGCGTAGGGGGCGTTCTCTGGGTGGTGCTCCCCATAGGCCATGTCAAACATGCAGGAATGTTTGGAGACCCCATTCCTAACTCTAACCGTCTACCTTGTTTCCCCTGAGAGGCGTGGTCCCCATAAATCTGTGAGAAGTTGAGGTCTCTTCTCCTGTATCTGCTTCCTGCTTAATGTGGTTGTTGTCCCTGCCTTTTGGGGATTCATGGAACTCTTGCCCTATCTGATCGTAAATGAGGGGAAGAGGTCTTGAGTGCCATCTTGGTCGGGGTGCACTGGAAGCCTTACTGGGACATTATTCATATCCTGATGGCCCCTAGGTGAGGAGAGATAGATTCCAGTTAATAGATTAAGAGCGCTGGCCCTAGGAACAAGACCCATTGTTTATCCCAGTGTTAGGTCTGGAGTGGCCTGGAGAGAATGCTGGGCCATAATGATTACAATCAGCAAGCTTAAGTCACAGGCTGCTAGATAGTTAATTGAAACAAGGGGCAAGAGACATTTTATGACTTAAGCTAGGAGCAATCTTTAGGATTAACAAACTGATTTAAAAAGGAATTAAGATCAGGGACTAGGGAGCTAAGAAACTAGGGAAAAGGAGACTTAAAATTTCAATAGTGGGGGAGCTCTCCTGTATCCATCATTACAATCCCATCTTAACAGGATTTATATTCTGTATATTTTTGTGTAGGTAGCCAAAGATGTTTATCTCTTAATACATTGTCAGCCTTACTACATATAGTATCATTTCTTAGGACTAGAAACCTTGGCTTTCCTTTAGGAAGTTTCATGATCTTCTCTTATTGTTTGCCTTGTTGATTTAATTTTTAACGAAACTCAAAGTGTTTTAAAGGTAAATGTATATAGTATTGGCTGTTTTGTTTGCTATAAGCTCCAGGATGCTTCAAATCACTTAAGAAAGATTCTTTTGGCCACAGTCACCTTTAAACGCTTCAGTTTCATATATATAAATTATGCATGCATATGTACACATAAATGGAAATGAAATTACTTATGTATATAAATACAAACACCTTCACACAATGCAACAGCCTTGTAACCGAAGGCCAAACGAGTCCGGGGCTCGTACTGCCTGCACCGCTCAGCCAATAGACCAACATAGGAGTTGGGCTATCGAATAAGCATTTATTATCAGAGCACCACAGGTCTGAGAAAGCAGCAGGTTAACCTCCAATAACTGCCTTAACATTCTCAGACTGGCTTGGGGTATTTAAGGGAAAATCAGGGTACAATCAGGCTGCATGACGTCCTACGGGTCTTTTCTCCTTTCATGCTGTCCCCCTCTGTCATCTTATCTGTTGTGGTGCTAGTGGTCCAGAAGCCATGGAGAGAGTAACTTGGGAAAATGCTAAGCTATAAAGTTTGTAATTAGCAAGCGTCTACAAGGCGATCTTCTAAGATGAGGAGCCGGAACCCATCCCGGCAGCATTGAGCTCAGCCACAGGAGGTGTGAAGCCCACGTGGAGGGGGGCAGGGCATCCTGGAGGCATTCTGAGTACAGGAGGCCTTCACTATGATTTTATAGGTTATTTTAAGTTGCATTTCACAAATTCATCTATAATTCATATGCTCTTTGGTCTTCTTGACTACTTACCCATTCACGTATTTTCTCTGTATGAATTCCCACTGAAAATCTTGAAATCAGGATCATTGCTGCAGTACTAAACCTTCAGAGATTACCAGACCCTCATTTCCTGAATCTGTGAGGTCATGGATATATGTGTGTGTTTACAGTTGTTCAAACAATGGTACCTGCTCAGGTGCCAAAATGTAACATACCATTTAAGGGTAGGTCTATAAGTCAGACTTGAAGTGTGTTGTCTTGAGATCTGCTGAGTCCGGTCCCATTGTCTCCAACACAGGTTGGGAGTGGGGGCTGTGGGCAGAGCCCTGAGAGCTAGAGAACTAGCTATGTCACTCACCTGAAGCTGACGAACAGAAGGATGGTTGGGATGGAATGGTGGTGGTATTTCAGAGATCTGTGATACTTCGGGGTATGTTGCAGTGTCTGTTCAGGGAAAGGCCCCAATGGAAGTAGAGGATGCTCTGTTCCCTGAATTCGCACAGTCTCCCTGGACTCCATTCTGCTGAAATTATTATGAAGCGATTGAATGGAGGAAAAAGGGGGCTCACAATCCAGCCTTCCTGCTGAAACCACAGTGTTGCATGACCTTTGAAGATTCATGAAGGAGAAGCATACATAAAGTGGATCAGATGGAAAGTTTGACCAGCCTTTTCTCCTATGTTGATACCATGTCCTCATGATTCAAAAAGAAAGTTGAATTTACAGTTAGTAAGTCATAAGGAAAGAAAGGAGGACATGATAGAAGTGGAATGTCCACTAAATCGTAAGTTCCATGAAGGCAGAGTTAGTGTAGCCCCAGAGCCTTACTCGGGTGAAACAGGAGATGCTCAATAAATGTTTATTTTCTGGCTGGGATGATGGCTAAATGAATGACTGGAGAAACACAAATATGAAGAACTAGGAGGTTAAACCACTTGTATATATATTAAGATTATTCAAGGCACATTGATTAGCAGATAATGTTTAATAATGTTTGTTGTAATTAAGTCATTTATTATTTTTGTTGGTCAAAATCAGTCAAATATTGGAAATTCCTATGGTTCAACCTTGTTAGGATAGTTCCGGAGTAAGCATAAAAAGGATATTTAAATATAAAAATACTTGCAATATTTTAAATATTTAAAACATTTCTATAGCAATGATTATAGATATCTTTAAAATCATCCATAATCCTTCCATTACCATCCTCATATTCCACCTACTTTTATTTATCTCTTTCTTCACAATCTATATGTGGTTTTAAAACAGTATTTTTCTAATACCAACAAACTCTAAGTATGGAAGTGAACACTCATTAGGCATATTTGAAAACTAGAAATTCAACCCAAATAACTGAGCTGTCACATTTTATCCAAAAGGGAATTTGTTTAAGACAGGATTCTATGCAAAATAACTGATAAAAGGCACAGCTTTTGTTAAGTGAAGAATTCACTCCATTTCAATATAGTACAAGATCAGCTTAATGAAAACTATCTATCTACAGACATTGTATTTTTCTTTCTAATAAATATTTATTAAAGCAGATATACGTTTGCCTCTCCTTGAATTACAGATGCGCAAATGAATGCTCCTCACCCAGGAACAAATTTACCAGCTGGGTATCCCCCTCAGTACCCTCCAGCAGCATTCCAAGGTAAAACATTGTTTAAAGAATACAAGCCAAAATTAATCAATTATTGATATCCCTCAAAGGATGTGTATGTGTGTATTTATTGTATTAGTGCATTTTGTTGAAAGTGCAATCATGAAATTGGCAGCCTAGTTCTGCATTTGTTTTGTTTGGCTGTGTATTATCGTAAATATCATTAATTTTTGTTTATACAAGATAGTAAAGGTGTAGAGTTAATAAAAATAGTAGTGAGTTTACCTTTGAAAAATGAAATACAAAGCTGCATATAAGTTAAATCCCAAAATACATATATTAAGTAAAAGATTGTATTGATTCTCCATAAGTTTGGAAAATTGTGATCATGTAATCACATTTAGAAGATTTATCCCTGAGTGTTTTTGAGTCATGTATAGGTTAAGTTACTTGTGTTCAGTGAGTCACAAAAAGATGACTGCTTAAAATGAAGCTGCAAATAATACAGACACAGCTACCTAAGGATAATTCTCATTTTCATTTTGTAACATGTGAAAGCTTTCCTTTTGCATTTGTAAGAAAAGTAATAGACTCATATTATTACATACTAGGGAGTACATTTTTTCCTTTGAACTACTTACTAAAAGATTTCAGCGATTTTCTTTTATACAAGTACAGTTATCAAAATATCAGAATGACCAAAACTTTACCAAATGGAAAGTTCATGGTGCACCCAAATTTGCAAGTAGGCAGGCTACCCGTTTCTTGAGACCATCCTAGGAACTTAACATCAACAGGAACTGAGTTTGAACAAAAGGGTGTATGCATTTTGTATCTACTCTGAACAATCAGCTTGAACTCTGAATGGTCTGTTTAATTGTCTAATCAGGAACCTCCCAGTGGGTTCTGAATCTTATCAGATATTTGCAATTAAAAGAATGTGAGCTGGAAAAACTCCAAGGTCCTAAGTTGCCTGCACTTAAGTATTAAGGAAAAGCTCTTGAGAACACTAGTGCCAGGGCATTCTCCCAGGAAAACGAAAGCAGAAGCTCAGGTGGTGGGACCCAGGTACTGGTAAGGTTTTAAATTCCCCAGGTAATTATGTGCAGCCAGGGCTGAGAGCCACTGCTCTGAATTCTTACGTGGTTGATATTTGGAGAATTATTAACAAGTCTATCATATTCATCCAAGGCACTTGGAGCATGACTTAATCCACCCATAGCTAATTAAAAGTGGGTGATACATAATTAAATTTGGTTATAATCAGACTTTAGAGTTTGTGAGAAAGAGCTCAATTTTATTAAGTCCAAGGCCACATACAGCACAGATCTTAATGACAATGATGCTAACAATAGTGATAGCTTAAAATTGAGAGCCTCTGCATAATGTGGATTAACTTATTTAATTTCAGGTACTTTTATGAGGTAAGTGCTATTAATTATCCGTATTATAAAAGTGGGAAAACATATTGAGAGGCTTGATCAGACTTCACATTCTGGCAGTTGTACTTAATAGTTGTGTGATGTTTTAAACAAGTTGCTTTAACTCCGAGCCTCAGTTCTTATCTGTAAAATGTGAATATTTTCCAATTTAGTTGGTTTGGAGAGTAAATCAATCATATGTAAAACACCTAGCGCAATGCTTTATTATTTGTAAAAATAATAAGTGACAACTATTTGCTGACTATATAATATGTTAAATCATTTGGGTTTATATAAATGAAAATATCCAAATTTCAGGTGATTTTATATGACTAATCCATTGATTTCAGGGGAAATCAACCATTCTTTCTCTCCAAGAGTTGGAGACTATTACAGTAAAGCTGGTAGGTACTATTATGAATTAAGTCTCATCTTCACATCCCCAGTGGTTTGCCTGTGGTCTAAGGCCTTGCACTGTAGTCAGTGATCTTTAAAAGAGAAATTTTAAAAATAGAAATATCTTCATATTACAGACAGAATTCAGCCTCTGTTGGCTTCCCATTGCTTCTAAGCTAGAGGCCAAAATATTCAATTTGGCCACCAGGTCTGGGGAGGTTCCCTGCCTTCTCTTTAAGGGCCTCTTAAACCTGGCGCTCTACCGTTTGGGTAGACGGGCCTTCTCTGGTTTGAAAGGCCCTCTGTTACTATCCCAGGGCTTCTTTCTGACATGTTCTTGCTGTGCAGCTGGCCTCCTCCACTCCTTTTATCCCTTGGTCCTAAAGGAAGCTGCCACAACTGCTTCCCTTTCTCTCTCCCCATCCGAATACCTTCCTTTGGCAAATACAGTCATAAAACTTCTGGTCCCTTCCTTCAAAGGACTTACCTCCAATTTTAATGAATCGATTAATCCCACTGGTGTTACAGCTCCTTATAGTGAGGGGGAGTATATAGTTCTCTCTCCCAGTAAGCAATGAGGGCAGGGATTTTCATCTACATTTCTCATTTTAAATCCCAGTGCTCGGCACTCCTAAAATCGTTTTAAGATAGAAATCAGACCATGGAACTCGCTCTTCTGCTTGAATTCTTCTACTGCCTGTCAATCACACTTGGACTGAAAGCCAAAGCCTTATTAAGGGGTTCCCTAGACAAACCGCTTGTATTTCTTCACTGACAGTCTTTTCTCTTCTTTCTCTCCCTTAATGATGTTGCTCTCTTTCTCAAACATGCCAGATTCATTTCTAAACTCCAGGACTTTTGCATTTGTTTTCCCTTCCTCCAGGAACATTTCTCACCAGATCTCCACACAAAGCTTTCGCTTCTCATCTTTTCATTCTCAACTTAAATTTTATCTCTTTAAAAGCAACTAGTTGATACCTTTTCCTCTCCCCCATGTATGTTCTCCATCAGTTCAAGCTGAAATTTTTTCTAAAATTATTTCTTTTCTTTCTCCCGGAAGTTGCCTGTAAGCTCCATGAGAGCAGATTGCCTTGTTGATAGCTGTATCCTCTGATTCTGGAACAGAGCCAGTCCCATTATTGGTCATGTGTAAACATTGGTTCATTGTAGAAGGAATGAATTATAAAAGCTATAGTATTTAACAAGACATTAGTAGCAGATTTAGTCTCTCTTCTAGGTCTTGATAAATTTCTCCCTCTACCGCTTATTAAATACTGAAGACACTTTTGCCCATTATAACTTTTTACCTTTGTTGCTTCTCAAATTGTATTTCCAGAGAGCTGAGGGTCCTAAAATGTGAAATTTAAATTTGTAACCTAAATATCAGAGGGAATTTTTATTTTTTTTGTCATGTAGGGGGTTTTAGGATTGGAATACACCATAGATTAAAACTGCAGGGAAATTGTTAACCCAGGAGATTACCTGGACAGAATTACTGGAAGAAATGACGTGGTTTGACCTCTATACCATGGTTTCTTAACAGCAACACTATAATATTTGGGGATAAATAATTATTTTTTCTCAGGGTGCTGTTCTGGACAGTTGCAGTTACTTAGCTGCACTCCTGCCCTCTAATCACCAGATGTCAGAATCATCCTTCTCTCCAGCTGTAACAGCCAAAAACATCTCCAGCTCTTGCCAAATACGCTTTGAGGGGGCAAAACCATTGCCAATCCTATGCATGGAGGAGGTACCATTTGTTAGAATTCCAAAATTACCATTTTTACAGAGTGCTTTGGTCCTAGAAATGAGCAGGCTCAAAGCCTCTATTTTGGACCTTCTATTCAATGTCATGAATGCATTCCATAATCTTTATGTAGATCACTCTAGATTTTCTTTCCCTTTCTTTGGTTTCAAACATTTAAATCTAAATTTTGGACGGTAATGATAAGATTGTAGGCTGACTTGATTCACAGCCCACCACCCTCAGAAAAGCGTGGTTATGAAACTACAGATATTTAATAGAAAACTGTAGAAAGATTACAAACCTTAAGCTTTGAGAAACAGGATTCCTGAGCTGAAATTTCAGTTTGTAGACAACTGGGGTGGTCCTAAAAGAGTTGATGTTTCCATTTCTCAGTGCAGTTAAAAATTATTTCACTTTTTTAAATTTTAGGACATCCTGGCTACCTGGGCCCCCAAGCTGCCTATCCCGGGACCCAGGCAGTCTATTCCGGCCCCCAGCCTGGCTACGCAGTCCCGCCACCTGGCTATTCAGGTGCTGGCCCAGTGGGCTTTCCTGTCCAACACCAGCCAGTGTATAATCAGCCAGGTGGACCTGCAGCAGTACCATGGATGCCGGCACCACCAGTTCCACCAAACTGCCCACCAGGCTTGGAATATTTAAGTCAGGTAATTTCAAATACATAAAGCAGTCATAAAAATAAAACTGTTCCAGTTTTATTTTTCAAATGAGATTAACAAATGACTGAGTCACAAATGTCGGAAATGGGAAAACAATATTGTTTGCTAACAAATAACTAATTCTTCCAGGTCAGGTTTACTTTTAAAGCAAAATCCAAATGTTTTAGGGAATTGTGTTTTCTATGATCTTGAATATAATCTATGATATTAGCCAATAACAAACATTTATTAAGTACCAGGCTTTGTTCCTAAGTATAATACAAGTATTAACGTGTTTAATCCTTTCAGAAACTATAATATATAGGTGCTATAGTTATCACCATTTTACAGAGGAGGAAACAGTTGCAGAGAAGTTACATAATTGGCTCAGCATCAAAACGCTAAGGAAGTGGAAATGGCTTTTTGCTTCTGGAACCTTGGTTCTGTATCCTGTGCTCTTTAATGCCAACACTGAATAATGTTCTAGGACTTGGAAAGAAACATCCAACTCAATTTACTCTTGAATTTCAATAAGTGTTACCAAAAAAGGAGTTAATATTCTGTATATAACTCACTTTTTTATTATAATTAATAGCATTACATTTTCATGATGCTTTTGTTCTTTGGTAGAATCAATTTTATTAATGCTACCAATAAAGGAAAACAATCCTGAATTTTAATGTGGTATGCATGATAGTTTATCTCAGCAAGTTGAGATTCCATTTTGTTTGGTGTTAGAAATCCGATAGGTGAAGTAGGAATATGAGATTCTATTTGTCTAATCTATAAATAAATAGTCCTATTATATCCAACTAGTTTTCAGTAAATGAGCTGTCTCTCTTGTACTCTGCACTAATTTAATTTCCCAAAATTCACTTGGGTAGCATATGATGTAAGACATTTTAGTACTTCATAAATTCTCCAAGATATACCCTAAACAGACTTCAAAAAAAAAAAAAATTTACAGTCTTACAAAACATATAGGGGAACTTATCACCTACTATTAATGATGATTTCAAATGCACTTGAAAATAACATGTTTTATATTTGTAGAAAAACACTCTAAGTGGATAAAGGTCTTAATATTTTTTAAGACCTTTTCTAGAAGGAACATTTTTTTCTTGTTTTTATAGGGATTCCAGTGTAAGACAATTTTATATGACCTGAATTTACCCATGTTAATAGTGAACACATTCAATACATATTTTTAATTAAAAATACATTAATTTTAGTTGTACTTTGAAGTAATATAAACTATCATTAAGTATTGATAAATATTGATGATTGATTATATGCATTCTTTAAAATGTAAAAACAGTAATGTTAATTTGATTGGCTTAATAAACACATGATATATAATTTATAGCCTAATTTTTTTTACTCTATAGATAGATCAGATACTGATTCATCAGCAAATTGAGATTCTGGAAGGTATGTATTCATTGTATTGATTATATTTCTAAAAAGAGAAGACATTTATGCAGATAAAGGCATATCAGCAACCACAAATATAACACTTTCACTGATGTGGAATGAATAAGCCTGGTTATTTACAAATGTCTCTTGTCATAATAATGAAATGATTGTCAGCAGCTCATTTCTTGAAATTAGGAGTCAGGTGGTAAAATACTATTATTCTGGGCATCTGTCCTTGTGATACTGATTCTGACTTAGAAGGAAACCAATCAAAACTTACTCCCCGCTCTGTCTAGAAGTCACTTAAGTGATTTCTCATTTTACTTGCATTCTATGATTTCAGCTGTTTTCTCCACAATTTATGATGACCTTGAGATTGGCACAAAACCACATGAGTAGTGCAGACACCTTAGTACATTTCCAAAATGAATATATTTTTTAAATTTGGATGGGTATGTTTTGGAAAATTGTATTCCTGCCCACAGTTTCTCTTGGGAATTCAGATGGACCCTGTAAAACCTTTTTCCAGGAGCTGAGGATTATCACCTTGAATTTTGGAGGGTGCTAACCAGCAGGCCTAGAGGGCTGGCTTCCTAGACCAGCACTCCTGCTTGTGGGAATCAGGCCTGCCTCCAACAGGTGTCTCCCTGGGTCCAGTGCTCCTCAGGTATAATGAATTTAGGAAGCCTCTAGATGTCTCAGAACTCCTGCCCAGGGAAAGAGAACCTGGGTAGATTTCAGAGCCTTAGTGTCTTCCTTGTATATACAGAGTTCAATGAAAACTCTGCTGGTTTTTCGAATATATATATTCACCTCTCTGCAAAAGCTTCTTTCCACTAGTAGAGATTATACTATGACTTACACTAATTGCTAATTTGATTAGAATATATAATCTATTATATTTCGATTACTTACAATGTACATTGTTAGATACCGTGTTTCCTTTTAAAATAAGACCTAGCCGGATAATCAGCTTTAACGTGTCTTTTGGAGCAAAGATTAATATAAGACCCAGTCTTATTTTACTATAATATAAGACCGGATCTATAATATAATATAATAAATATAATATAATATAATTGATATAATATATAATATAATAAATACTGGGTCTTATATTAATTTTTGGTCTAAAAGATGCATTAGAACTGATTGTTAGTTTATTTATTTAGTTTATTTAACCTGTGTTTTCTCTGGAAAGGAGCTCTTTGATGTTGATAATTTGTATCCCGAATTTTAAAAAATATTTTATTCTAGGGAATTTATTTTTTGAGATTACAAAATCCGCCAAAAGGACCATGTGCATTATACAGGGTTCCAGTCATAGTTTTTGGATTTATAAATTTTATATGTTTTTGAAATATACAGGTATTAGTCATACAATATAAAGTAAGTTCCAAATTTAGTAGTTATTCTTCAGTTTTTTAAAAAGGGATGTCTTTCATTTTGTTTTTTTGTCTGTATTTTAACATTATGAGTAGTGTAAAGAGATGAATATTACTCGGTTTATTTTTAGAATCTGAGACTAGGACAGGCACCTTTCCCAATTCAAAACTTAATAGACAGTAAAGACAGCATAGAATTCATTTGTTTTCATTTTTTAAGTAGGAAGGAAACAGAGATGTATAACCCCATTGATCTCATTTTACAGATAGACAAACTGAAGGTTTTTGAGATTTAGCCCTTAATGAAACACGTAGGTAAATAGAGCCCATCTCATAAATCAGTTTAATTTTTTTCTCATGAAACATTTGACTGACAGATGTTGAGGTTAAGGGTGGTTCTTACAGAGGGAACATCCAGGGCCTGCAGGAGTTGGAATAAACATGCTTAGGGAGGTCATCATGGTGATAGAATTTGTGCAGGATGTCTCTGAATAAAAGCCCGTCCACACAGATATTAGAGAGTAGTTTTTGTCTCCACATATTGCTTTTAATTGCTTGTTATTTGGGTGTCTTGTGACATCCTATGTCCCACGTTAATAAGGGCTATGGACAAGCGGGACCATGAATTGCTCCTTCCTGGCTCTAAGCAAGGGGCAGTTTCCAATGCGTGGCTTAATATGGGAAGCCCTTTAGTAAGACACCAGGCGGGTGTCAGTAGTTAGCATATCTCTGTTTCCCCAGTGAAGAGACCAATCCCCTCTAAGGAGCAGAGTTCCCTCAGGATGCCAGTAGTCTAGATATTCGGAGTTGCAGCCTTGTTGCCAAGCACCTTTTCCCCTTGTCTAATCCCCATCTCCCACTTCTGAGTAGCTTCTGCTGCTCTAAACAAGGGTGCCCTGAGCCAGTGTGATGTTCTAATTCACCTTCCAGTTTCATTCCCTTTTTACACATGTGCGTTGAGAGTGAACACTTTCATTACCTTCCCTCACACAGTGCAAAAAGATAAGCCATAAATATGGTATAAGACAAAATCTCTAGCCAATTTATTTAATATACTGTTTCATAAAGCACATACATAGCAATCATCCTCAATCCCCCCCCCCCTTAACCAAATAGCTAAAAACTGTACCAAACACCTGGACAGGTGCACGCAGTGGCATGACTATGACCATCTGCAGCATTACACCACCCTTCAGCAGCATTGCACCACCTGCAGCACTGTACCACCCCTCAGCCTCAGAGCCTCCCTTTCCGACACATGCCTATGGAATTAGGAAGATACGCATTTTCTTTCCCATATCTCACAAAGGAGCTCTTCATTTCTCTATACCTTAGTACCCTCTCCTCCTCTTCCTTTGCCATTTTCTTCTGTCTGAATCATCTCTGAACACCTTTTCCTTTCTTTTTCCCTATGTTAATTGAGGTATCATCTAAAAATGGTATGACTAGATATTACAGTATCTTAGAATAGAGTTAAGATTTTTTCTAACATAATGGTTCCCTGTTATGTTTTTTAGTCTTAACAAGTTTTGAAACAAATAACAAATACGAAATTAAGAACAGCCTTGGGCAGAGGATTTACTTTGCAGTGGAGGATACCGATTGCTGCACCCGAAATTGCCTTGGGGCTTCTAGGCCTTTTACCCTGAGGATTCTTGATAACATGGGCCAAGAGGTCATCACCCTGGAGAGACCACTGAGGTGTGTCAGCTGTTGTTGCCCCTGCTGCCTTCAGGAGGTCAGTGAGCAGTTACCTTGGGAATCTGTAAAGTAGTTCAACAAGAATTATCCCCCTTTCACTGAACCTATGTAATCAAATGAGATTTAAGGAAAATTGGTCCATAAGCTATTGATTTATGCTTGAGAGTTAATTAGACAGCAAGGATGAAAAACAGTGAGCAGAGAGCCCCATGTCCCTGAGTCATTTGTGTCATGGGGTTGAGCATCCACTCAGAGACCAGACTTCTTGATCTCCAGAGAGAGCTGAAAAGAGAAGGCCCTGTGGTCAAGTGCCTTCCTTTAAGTAACCGTGAGAATCTGGCCAGAGCCAGGGGCGGAGCACCACAGAGAATATGCTAGAACACAGTAATTCCAGGAGCAAGTGTCTAGAAGAATGCGGAAAAGGACAGACATGTTCATCTCACAATTTCGGCCAACCTATTTTGGAACAAACTTAAAGAGGCTTCCTCTGAGAAATCTCAACACCAGTGTTTTTCAGTTCTCCATTTTTAAGAATGAATATATGTGAGTCCCCTTTAATAGGAATATATAGGCGAGAGTACCTTCTGCTCCGTAAAGACCAGGTGTCAATTTCATAGTACTTGTCAGCCCACAGGTAGAGCACGTGAAACTCACTGGAGACACCAGGGCAGAGTTTACAGGAGAGGGCCTTTCCCTGTATCCCCATTGGCCTGAGACCAGCCCTGCCTGGTCAGTCCTTCCATACAAGTAGCTGCCACACATGGTACAAAGACACAAGCACACAGACATTTGAAGTCTAATATTGTACTTATTTTTAAGAGGTAACTGAAGTTATTCATACTGAATTATCATAAGTGTGGAAATGTACACCAGTGCTTAAGTGTGGATGCAGCCTGCCTGAGTTTGTGTCTCAGCTCTTCTACTTTGTAGCTGGGAAATCTGATACAGGTTAATTAATCTCTGTTCCTCAGTTACTCATCTATAAATAGGGATAATAATACCAACCTCATAAGATGTGTTGCAAATCAAATCATGGTTACAATAATGTCTGACACTTGGAAAGTATTCAATAAATGAGAGTTATTATTGAACATAAGTATCACTACAATTTATATGTTCTTTTGCTCTTACAGATAGAAATCCAAGCTCCTCCTGGTGTGCCAGTAGGTTACGTGATTCAGAACTGGCATCCATGCCTACCAAAGTTTACAGTTCAAAATGAGAGGAGAGAGGATGTACTTAAAATTACAGGTCCATGTCTTGTGTGCAGCTGTTGTGCAGATATTGATTTTGAGGTAAGAGATGTGGTCATGTTCCTCGGCTTTGTTTTCCTAATGTAAGAATAATATAAATTGGAGGATGTTGCGAATATATCAGATAAATATGTGTATCCTGATATCTCAAGAGGAAGATAATGTGCTCAGATCTTTAGCTTTAATCTGAAAGGTGCTTATTGCTCTCATTGAGCATCAGTATTGATTATACTAAATGGGGGGAAAAAGCAGAGCCTCGTCAAATAAATGTGAGCAAAAGATCTAACATTTAAATGTGGTGGTTTCTGTATGGAGGCACTGTATACAGAGAGTGCCAAAAAAATGTAAGAAAGGAAAAAGCTGTTTTAAAATTGTAATACTCAATATATACTGATAACAAGAGATGAATACAAGTCACGTTTGACCTCTGCAATGACAAGAGGTGCTCAATGTGGTTCCCATCAGTATCCAGAGACTTCAGATTAAGGTGATCTACTGCTTGAGCATAGATAACAACTCTTAAAATGTGTACTTTTTTTTTTTTTTTTTAATATATAATTTTATTTTTTTAATTGGGGAACAGTGTGTTTCTCCAGGGCCCATCAGCTTTTTTTGCACCTTTAGTATTATCCGTTTTCAGTAGCACGTTAACCTTGTCATCTGAGTCTGACTGCCAAAGCGTATGGGTCCTTCAGTCTGAAACACGGGCTGCCAATGATCTCGGCCCCCTTCAGAAGGTCTGACATCTTTGAGTTCCTACAAAAGTCCAATTATGCAAAGAGAGTTCTCAGGAAGGTAGTGTAGACATGCTACCCAATTAGGCTTCTCTACGATCTCTTTATCTCTGTATTAAATTTGATCATTAGAAACCACAATATATCTGTGTACTTGCTATCTGGAAGAATTTCATTACAGCAAGTTTCCGACAGATAGTCTAGCCTTATAGCTCACCTTATTTGACTGCAAATGTTAAAAATCAGGAGATTTTATAACTTAATCTTGCTTTTTCTTGTTCTATTGGAAAATCAGAAAATGTGGTAAATGAGGCGCACATCTCTGTAAAAGGGACAAAAACCTGTCAGTACTTGAGTACTGCTGCCCCCTTGTGATAATAAGTGAGAATCGGCCAATCTCCCCTGACTTGAAGGTTTTCCGCTCTCCACCCTCGTACTTTTATATTATCTGTTTGGCCATCTAGACACATGATATCCAATTCCGCTGTTAGCCCCTGGTTATATAAAAATGAATCCTTCCCCTCACTGACTTAAGAGTCTAATGAGGGAGGCAGACAATTCTAAGAAAACTCATATGATGCAATAGAGACTTTGTATAGATTCTTACAAAGGGATATGGACTGTGGGGGAGGGATGTATATGTGTATGTGTAAAGACTTAATAGGTTTATGTATAATAGTTCTTATGTAGGGATTATCATTCCTATCAAAGTCCAGAGTAGTAAAAAGCTCATTGTTCTTTTAGGGAATATTAACAGAAGTCTGGCTAACATATATTTGTGGAAAATAAGTGAAAATACTGGTGAAGCAAGGCAGACTGAATTGTGAAACTGTCATATTTAATGCTAAACAATGTAGAAATCATCCAGCAACCCTTCTCAATGGAGGCCTTAGAACATCTATTATATGTACCAAAATAACTGCTCCTGTTCATCTCCAGTGGTGCTACTAAGTCCCATCTTTGAGGGGATTGAGAAAATTGTCCCTTGAAACGTTTTCTGTAAACTAGGTAATGGGAAGTTTGAAAGCAGAAATTATCAATATGAGGGACCGTGTTGGAGCATGAATTCCATTTGGGTGTCAGTTGGCATGACAACTTGGTCTAGAGACACAGCAGGAGTCTTTCTATAGGAAAAAATAATTCAAGAGACATTTAATAAGTGTACTAACTGAAACTGATTCGTGGATTTGATGTCAGTTGAGAATGAAAGAAAATTTGGAGATTATTCTGATGTCTGAGGATTAAGAAGATGGATGGATAATGATGTCATTGGCCAAGTTAAGAATCTTGGAAGAGAAACAGTTGATTCGTGGGAAGCTAATAATTTGTATTTGAGTTGTTTTGGATTTCAGGTATGTAGAGGGAAAAGTTGAGCATACTGATGGTATGCTGAAGCCGTGAGAACATTATTCCAAGGGTGAATAAAAGAAAGATAAGTTAGACTTCCTATCCCATGGAGATGATAAGGGAATCTGTCTCCAGGACTCTTGGTAGGGAAGAAATGTGCCTACATGAAACTGATATCCCAGTCCAGCCCACTAGATGAGTTTGGAATCTGAATTTATACCACTGTTATGGTTCAGGAAGCTCCATATGGTTCAGGAAGCTCACAACATAGACATTTGCTTTTTCGCAACATTTTGCCACCGGACGTGGTGTAGTGAAAACCATCACTAAATCTAAGCCACAGTGGGAAAGGAAATGACTCATATGAGCATCATCGTCATTGGACGTGTAGATTCCAGCAAGTCTACCAATACTGGCTATCTGGTCTACAGACATGGTGGGATCAACAAAACAACCATCGAAAATTTGAGAGGAGGCTGCTGAGTTGGGAAAGGGCTCCTTCGAGTATGCCTGGGTCTTGGACAAACTGAAAGCTGAATGTGAGCGTGGGATCACCAATGATAACTCCCTGTGGAAATCTGAGACCAGCAAGTATTATATGACCATCACGGATGCCCCAGGACACAGAGACTTTATCAAAAACACGATTATGGGCACCTCTCAGGCTGACTGCGCTATCCTGATTGTTGCTGCTGGGGTTGGTGAATGTGAAGTAGGTATCTCCAAGAATGGGCAGACCCATGAGCATGCCCTTGTTTTACACACTGGGTGTGGAACAACTAACTGTTGGTGTTAACAAAATGGATTCCACTGAGCCGCCTTACAGCCGGAAGAGATATGAGGAAATCGTTAAGGAGGTCAGCACCTACATTAAGAAAATGGGCTACAACCCAGACACAGCAGCATTTGTGCTGATTTCTGGTTGGAATGGTGACAGCATGCTGGAGCCAAGTGCTAACATGCCTTGGTTAAAGGGATGAAAAATCACCCATAAAGATTGCAAAGCCAGCGGAACCACGCCACTTGAAGCTCTGCATTGCATCCTGCGACCAGCTTGTCCAGCTGACAAGCCTTAGCATCTGCCCCTCCAGGACGTCTACAAAGTTGGTGGTATTGGTCCTGTCCCTGTGGGCCGAGTGCAGACTGGTGTTCTCAGACCCGGCATGGTGGTCACCTTTGCTCCGGTCAGTGTTATAACTGGAGTAAAATCTGTTGAAATGCATCATGAGGCTCTGAGTGAAACTCTTCCGGGGCTTCAATGTCAAGAATGTGTTTGTCAAAGATGTTCGTCATGGCAGTGTGACTGGTGACAGCAAAAATGACCCACCAATAGAGGTAGCTGGCTTCATGACTCTGGTGCCTATCCTGAACCATTCAGGCCAAATCAGTGCCAGATATGCACCTGTGCTCAGTTGTCACACAGCTCACATTGCTTGCAGATTTGCTGAGCTGAAGGAGAAGATTGACCATCATTCAGAGAAAAAGCTGGAAGATGGTCTGAAGTTTTTGAAATCTAGTAATGCTGCCATTGTTGATATGGTGCCTGGCCACATGTGTTGAGAGCTTCTCTGACTACTCTCCTCTGGGCCGTGTTGCTGTTCATGACATGAGACAAACAGTTTCTGTGGATGTCATCAAAGCAGTGGACAAGAATGCAGCTGGAGCTGGCAAGGTCACCACGTCTGCCCAGAAAGCTCAGAACGCTAAATGAGTGTTATCCCCAATACCTGCCACCCCAATCTTAATCAGTGGTGGAAGAATGGTTTCAGAACTGTTTGTCTCAATTGGTCATTTAAGTTTAATAGTGAAAGACTAGTTAATGATGACAGTGCATCATAAAACCTTCAGAAGGAAAGGAGACTGTTTTGTGGACCATTTGGTTTATTGTGCGTGTGGTAGTTTTTAAATTACTAGTTTTTAAAATTGGTACTTTTTAATGGAAACAACTTGGCCAAAAATCTGCCCCAGAATTTTGAGACCCATTAAAACAAAATTTAATTAAGAAAAACAACAGCAGCAACAACATACAAATATATCCCAAGTGAGATATCCCCAGTGGGATATCTGCAGATGGCAGAATCAAATGCAAAAGCACGCAAGGAGATCAATCACGAAGGTCACCCTCGGTTTCTACAGAAATAGCCGATCTTCATTTGGGCAGATTAAAAAATGACATAAGGCTCTAGGAACTAACACTCCAAGAACAAACTGCATATAATAGAATAATCTGCAATCAATCATATAAGAAATACCTAAATAAACATTAAAGAGACAAAACAAGAAATATAGCAGGAAGAATGAGACTCATAATAAAGGACAGGAGGATTTGTAAACAAGCCAAATAGAACCCCTAGAAATGAGGAATAGTCACTGATGAAACCCCATTGGAAAGTATGAGATGCAAATTAGATACAAATGAAGAGAAAATTACATAACTGGAAGATCAATATGAGGAAAATAAAGGGGGAATATAAATTTGAAGGGACTCAAAAAAATTGAAATGACAGGTAAGCTAGAATAAACTACTTCTTGCATATGCCAAAGAGGAGCTACAGATAAGGAGAAGACAAAATGTGCTGAGATAATATTCAAAGAGATAAATGACAGAATTTTGCTGACTCGATGCCATGAATCCTCAGATTCAGAAAGTGCAAGGAGTTCTGAATAAGAGAAAGAATTGACACCTAGATAAATCTTAGATAAATTGCAAACATCAAACAGGAAATCTCATATCAACAAGTGGGGGGAGGGGAGGAAGTTATCTATAATATGTAATTCCCTTACCACTAGGGATTTTGAGCATTTTACTTTAGGTTTACTGACTACTTGTATTTATTTGTTCTTTTTGAATTCTCTATCCATATGTATTGCCTGTTTTATCTATTGGGTTGTTTAATCTTTTTGTATCATTTTATACATGTAATTTGTATGTTGAAGACATCTGTCCTCTGATTTGAAAATATTTTACACAAATATTTTTTTTCTGGACTTTGTTTATGAAATACACACACACACTGGGGTGCCAAAAAATGTATACAAGTGGACACTTTGGTCATCATTGCTCAAGCATAGTTCGCTGTAATCAGAAGTACCTGGACACTGATGAGAACCATTTTGAGCACCTCTTGTAATTGCAGAAGTCAAACGTGACCTGTATTCATCTTTTGTTATCGGTATTAAGTATTACAATTTTAATAGTTTTTCCTTTCTTAAAATGTGTATACATTTTTTGGCACCCTCTGTATGGTGCCAACACAGAAATTTTAAATCTTACATAGTCAAATATATATTTTAATAGTTTCTGGTTCTCCTATCTTGATTATGAAGTTCTCCCCAACCTTATCTTTATCTATTCTTTTTTTTTTTTTTTTTACCTTTTTAAGGTTTAAATCTCTAACTTACTAGGAATTTTATTTGCACAACATAAGATCAAACAATTTTCTTTCAGATGACTAGGCAACTTGTCACAATTTATTAAACTATTTATTTAAGTAAACTATTAATTCCTTGCTAAATTGAAATACCATAAATTCCTATCAGTAATGGGATCTATTTCTCAATTCTCTCCTCTGTTGCATTGATCTAACTATCTGTTCCTACAGCAGTGGCTTATGATTCAACTATGGTGATTTAATGATATATCCTATAGCTACTCACAGCAAAACAATTACTTAGTCTTCTTCATCATATTTCCTTGCTATTATGAAATGTTTCTTTTCCTGTGAACATTAAGGTCATTTCATTCAATTGTTCAGAAGTTAGAATTGGTATAATAACAATGGTATTATATTAAATCTGTTTATAATTTTTTAAAAAATATTTTTATGGGGGAAGGGGAACAGGACTTTATTCTTTATTGGGGAACAGTGTGTACTTCCAGGACTTTTTTTCTCCAAGTCAAGTTGTTGTCCTTTCAGTCTTAGTTGTGGAGGGCGCAGCTCAGCTCCAGGTCTAGTTGCTGTTTTCTAGTTGCAGGGGGCACAGCCCACCATCCCTTGCAGGAGTCGAACTGGCAACCTTGTGGTTGAAAGGATGCACTCCAACCAACTGAGCCATCCGGGAGCTCAGCAGCAGCTCAGCTCAAGATGCCATGTTCAATCTTAGTTGCAGGGAGCAGAGCCCACGATCCCTTGCGGGACTCAAGGAGTTGAACCAGCAACCTTGTGGTTGAGAGCCCACTGGCCCATGTGGGAATCGAACCGGCAACCTTCGGAGTTAGGAGCACAGAACTCTAACCGCCTGAGCCACTGGGCCGGGCCCCCTGTTTATAATTTTTGGTTAACATTTATGATGCTAAACCTATCTCATCTCACAAGTGTTGTATCTTTTTCTTTATTCATACTTAATTTTGTATTCTGCAGAAGACTATATAGGTTTTTTTGCATGTACAACTTTTATTTTTAATTTATTCCTAAGTATTTTATAAGCATTATTATTAAGAAAGAATATTTGTATTTTTAGGTACTTATTACTAGTATTGAGAAAAGCTATTTATTTTTATTATCTTTTATTCAGTGATGTGCCTGGATTCCAGTTTTAAATTTAGAAGTCATTTTTGCTATATTTACTTGGTTTTCCTAGGCATAAAAGCACAGAGCAAATGAAGTCATTTTAGCTTTTCTAATATTTATTTACCAATTTCCCTTTTTTCCCAGCCTACCACAACAAAATTAAATAATAATGCCAGTTGTGTGAATACCTACTGATGATTTTAATTTGATTTCATTTGATGAAATAACAAATGTTTCATAACCTAGATATTGGCTGTGGTTTTTCCAGTGTTTTTAAAAATTGTTTTCAATGTTTTTTAATTCTCATTTTACCTAGAGCTCTGATCAGCCAAACTAACTTTTTTTTTTTGGTAAAAGACAAAATAGAAAACATTTTATATTTATGTTGCAACTACACAACTCTGCCATTGTAGCATGAAAGAAATCTTTAACAAACATAAATACTGGGTGTAACTGTTTCCTAATAAAACTGTTTACAAAAACAGGCTAGAGTTAGCTCATTAACCATTGTTTGCTGACCCCTGACCTAGATTTGTATTAAGAATTGATACTTAACTTTCTAAAAGTCAGAATATCATAATGGTCATGAATGCAGACTCAGGAGCAGAATACCTGGGTTTCAAATCCATCCTGACAGTTTCTTTTCTGTGTGAAATTAGACAAATTAATTTACTTAACCTCTCTTTGCTTCAGTTTTTTTATGTGAAAACTTTGTGTAATTATAGTACATATCTTACAAAGCAAAAAATTACCTAACACTCGTAAAGCATTTATCTGCCATGCATTCATATACTAGGTGTTACATAAATGCTTAGTTTGTAAATAAAATATCTTTTCAGCGTCTGTGGGTGCACTTATATGTTTTTCATTATATGATTTTCTAGTATTTTACAATTATAGTATATTCTTACCTAGGTTCTATGTGCTAACGTCCTACTTGGATTTTTTACATATTTTTTATAATGAGATGAACCTATAGACTTCTTTTTAGAATACCTTTATCAATTATTTTTTTTAAATAAGTAAAATTTAAATTTAATATTAATATAATACCAGATTATTTATTCCAGAAGCTGAAATCATTTAATTATATATAAATTTATCCCAGAAAACATTGTTTTTAAAATATTATCTAGAATTTAGTTAAAAATTATCTAGTCTGGTTGACTTTTCAGCTGTAGTTCATTTTGCACATTTCTGAATCTTTCTATAAAATTATATGTTCTGCTACTTACATAAATTGTAGATATCTTGCTGTAGGAATCATAGAGGGGAAATGTTAATATCTGTTAAGTCTAGTGGTAGGATTATGGTGGCTGATAAGTTCTTTTTTATCTATTTCATTGTAAAATATCTCAAAAATTAAAAATAACTAAAGAAATAAAACATACAATTTTATTACTAGCTGCAAATGCTTAGATGACAGCTATTAGCAAGTAAAACACTAGTATATCAGGAGAGAATTTGTATCAGTCTATTTTCCCACAGTAGTGCCACATAACAAATAACCCCTAAAGCTCAGTAGCTTAAAACAACATGCATTTATATTCATGTTTATGGGTCTGCATGTCAGCTGTGTTTCAGTGGGTATACCAGAGCTAGATGGCTCTGATCTAGGCTGTAAGTTGGCCACAGGCTTGCTCCAGGTATATTCATTCTGGAGCTATAGCAAGAATAACAACCTGGATCATGCTAGTCTAGTAACTGATCACTGGAAAGCAAGAGCCAGGCCAAACCGCTTAGCCGTGTTTAAGGTCTCTGTTCATATCACATCAACATTGCATTGGTCGAAAAAGTTACATGGCCAAGGCTAAATATCAATTTCTGGGAAGTATACTAGGCCTACAGTGGGAGGGAGAGTGAGTGAATATTGATGAACAGTAATCCATGCTATCAGTTTTCATATTAAAAGTTTATTTTAGGTTTGTTAAGAACTTAATTACCCACACCCAAATAAAATGAGTAAATTGTTTTTAGTTTCCACACCGTTTTCACGCAGCAGCCTACCCGTCTGTCTTCTCTTACCTGTCCCTAAAGAGAGTCTGAGAGACAGATCCTTTCAGGGACTTTGCTTCACCTTTGTGCCTACACCTTATGTCTCCCTCTTTGGCCCCAGAAAGATGGCTGGCTAGTCAAAGACGGGTAGGACTCCCCACAGGGTGGGGGCAACCCAAGCCAGACACAGCCGCATGGGGACCATCTGGGGAACTCTCGCGGTCAATAGAAGTGGGCACAGACCCCCACCTTCCCCCGACTAAGGAGAGCCTCTGCCTCTGTGGCTGCATTCCTTCCCACAGCCTGCAAGGGAAGTGACTCAATGATGTGCTCTCCATCTGTTCATATGCATAAAGGTTTTATCCCTTGGTGAAGTACTTATCCTGGGACTTACAGTTCAGCTGCCTGCAGGCAAGGTGATTGGCTTAAATCAGTTTCCTATTGTAATGTGTGGGATTCACAGATCTTGAGATTGACAAGCTTTACTTCTTTTACTTCCACACCTAACTAATAAAAGCCATGCTTTGGCCCAGTTCGGGGCTCAGTCCTTGAGGCTGCAGTCCCTTGGCCCCGCTTGTACTCTACTCTCGTCTACTGTCTTTCTTAACCTTGTGCCGCCCTCTTTGCGTCCCACAACTCTTGTCCTATGGGACACGACACCACACATTTAATTAGCAGCTCCCAACCTGAGCTAGGGTTTCAAAGGGTGTGCTACTTTGTATACCTTTGAAAAAGACACTTCTCTTCCTGGGTTGACACAGCCCTACCATGTGCACCCCCTGGTGAGTGTGGCTCCATTCAGCCCCCACATGCCCATGTGGGAGGTGCATTTGTCCAGCTATCATCTATTCACCTCTTTCTGATGGCCCTGGGCTTTCCTCAGACAGAATTGTAAAGTTAGAAAAATTTTACTTTGGAGCTCTTATTTTAATACACCATTCCTTTTTCATTGTTCTTCCACCTTCCTGTTGTCCAGTTTTACCCTAACCCTTAACCTGCATTTGGAATCTGGTCAAGTTACTTAACTGGATTCTTTCCTCCTCTTTCGCAGGCTCTTAGTACTTCATGTTTTCTCTACCATCACATTGAAACACTCGGCCTGTGTCAACTCTCTGTGCTTCTCTTAAAGCAGATATGTCACATGGTGGTTTAGTTTAGTACTTTCCTGATGGCTTCTAGAAATTTCATCAAAGAAATAATTCATATTTGTATCTTTTCCTGCTTAAATTTTGCTTTAGATCAATTCAAAGAACTTAATGTATAATAGAAAATGTCAAATATTTCAGCAAAATTACTTTTACATAAGTTAGTTTTCTGTAGCAAAGAAACAATTTTTTTCATGTGTGTATAAATAGATACAGGAATTTATATGCATCTAAAATAAAGAGTGATGGAATTTTCATAGTTAGGTATTGCTCATTATTTTATTCCTACTTTTAAAGTTGTTTTATTATTAGTTTTCTAGAATTATTTAAGACCGTCTTTTTTTTTTTTTTCAATTTAGATTAAATCTCTTGATGAAGAAAATGTGGTTGGCAAGATTTCCAAGCAGTGGACTGGTTTGGTGAGAGAGGCATTTACAGATGCTGATAACTTTGGGATCCAGTTCCCTTTGGACCTTGATGTGAAAATGAAAGCTGTGATGCTGGGCGCGTGTTTCCTCATTGTAAGTCCATTCTTGCTAATCTTGGGTATAGATGATTTCTTTAGTAGCAGTCTGAAATGATTCGGTAAATTGTACATTTTTAAATGGCCTGCTTAAATTTATAGGTTTTCTTTAAAGGGGTCCCATTTCATCCTAGCTCTGAAATTCCATTTTCTCCTGATACTCTGGACTCACAAATGACTAGTTTCTCCGTAAATCTATTCAGTTTCATATGGCAATAGAAGGACCTTTTGGGTATTACGGAGAGGCCCTGGTCTTTGGGGATTTTATCTAAAAAAAGAAACAGATGCTTTGGAGAGGACTTCAAATATGGGCTTACAAAGAATAAGACTCAGTGAAACAGGAGATTTCCTCCTGATTCATTAAAATTAAATCATCTAATACAGGAATGTAACTGGCATTAAGAGTAAACGTCTAATCAAGCCATTGGATGGCACTGCCCGTTGAGAGGAATTACGTGGGACAGAATAGTGGTTCTGAACTTGTCTCCCACTAACTCACTTAGCCAGCTTTTGAAAATCCCAAGTATCAACTCAGTTCAACTAAATCACAGGCTCACATTCAGAAGTTTGTATAGCTCCCCAGACTTGGGGACTCTACTGGGCACTGCTGGGGAAGTTTGTATATATCCCCAGCATATAGACTCAATATGCAGCCATAGTCAAGGATTCCTGGGACAAAGTAGTGGTTTTCCACCCTAGCTGTACAGTAGGAACCCCTGGGTAGCTTTTCAAGGCCCTGTGTCGATATTGCACCCAGGCAGAAATCTAAACCTCGGGGTGGAATGAGCCTCCAGCTTGTTTCGATCACTCCCAGGTGAGTCCAATGCAGCAAGGCGTAGGACACTAAGATGACCATCTTAAACATGTACCTGAGGGTGCAAATAGAAAACATGAAAAAGTGAGAGAATATACAGAAAAAGGATCCAGGCACTTCAACTAATAAATATCAGGAAAATAAAAACATGAAAATAAAATGAAAGACTTAAAAGACATCAATTTAATACAGTTGGTAGACTCAGAATCTAACAAACCAATATAAAAAGACACAGTTTTTTCACATAAGTTCATATACTTCTTTCTATAAGAGTGTGACTTGTAATAAAGGGTTAATGAAAAAGACTTTTACAGGTATTCACAGAAATTTGAACATTGGCTAGCTATTTGCTGATTGACTTATTTTTTTTTAAGATATGATATTATGGTTATGTGAAAACGAGTCCATATTTTTTAGGGTCACATACTGAAGGACGATATGTGATCAAAAACTACAGTGAATGCTGCTGCCGAGTGCCACCCAGCAGAAAGGCAGGGATTTTCAATACAGGAAGCGGCGCGTCAAACCTTAGTAATAGTGTGCAACAAGTTTCAACTTGTTCAGTGCAGTCAGTCGGGTGTGAGCTACGGTTGAGAGAAGGTGTGTTTTTAAAGTGTGCCCGTAAATCATCCTCCATCATGAAAGTGCTCCACGCCACACATCTCTTCTGGTACAGCAATTTCTGTCAAATAAACACGTTATAGTGTGTCCTCATCTACCTTATTCACTGGATCTGGCACCATGCAACTTCTGGCTCTTCCCCAAAGTCAAAATGATTCAGGACATCTAGGCAGCCACAACAGCGCAACTAAAGACACTCACAAAAGAGGACTTCCAGAACTGCTTGAGAAAGTGGCAAGAACGATGGGATAAGTGTGTTCGAAGCAAGGTGGGGGAGGGGGGTATTTTGAGAAGGATTAAGGGCAATGTGTCTTCTACTGTAATCATTATTTTAATAAATTTAAACATTCACCGTATTTTTTGATCACACCTCATATTTCAATATAAAATGGTATATCACACATTTGCTTTTAAGTAATGCGGCTGAGGGCAGGAGAATCTAGGGGATGTATTGATCATATTAATAATTGAATCTGAGTGATTGGTTATTTGGACTGTATTGTTATTCCATCTAACTTGGGATAGGCTCAGTATTATTTTCTGTATAAAGTTTTAAATATAACCACAGTTCTACTTAAAAATTGCATTTTCAAGAAGTGTTTATTTCACATGAAAAGTAAAATTTAACCTTAACCTTAGGGGTATAACCAAAGTTATACAGAGCACAAGCAAAGATACAGTATGTATAGGCAAGAGAAGGCAGTCTGAGGTATATGGATAGATGAGACTTGGGATTTTTAGAAAATGACTATGGGATAGATTGGGATTCTTCTAAAGGACTTTTTAAGGATTGGGCAACTTCTTTTACACATTGGGAAGATATGAAACTTGTTTAGTTAACTGGTTAGTTTTAAACTAAGTATAAGTAAAATAGTTACAAATCCAAATTTTGGAAAGTTAAATCCTGGTGACTGTGTGAGAAATGGATTGAAGAGAGGTAAAATTGCGGTAGTGCAATTGCAAGTGATTGGATGTAGGGATTAAATTATTTCTGTTGAAGGAATAAAGGAAAATGATGGATGTGAGAGATAAAATCCATAGGATTTGACATAACTCATGAAGGAGAGGGTCTAGTTAGACAATGATGGAGTGAGACAAGCTGGGGAACATAGTGGACAAGTTTGGAGGAGAAATCATAAACCTGGGCGAAAAAAATTCTAAGAGGCATTCTAACTTTAAGATGGTTATCATTCCCGTGGAAAGAATCTAAACCTTGTACATGGGATTCCAGTCATAAGAAAAGTTTTATTACTGGAGAAGGAGTACAGAAAGTTGAGGAAGAAAAATTGAAAGAAGAACATACAGAAGGACATGAGAAAAAGTGAAAGTCAGAGAAATTACCAGAGGTTCATGCAGGCTTTAATAAGTGAATAGAATTATAGAATTTCATTAGTATTAAAATAAAAAGCTGAAGCTATCACCTTTTCCCAGGTCTACTATTACAGTCAGTTTTTCTTGCTGAGCAGATATGTTATTATGTTTCATCATATCCCTTAGCATTTGTGTATCTGAGAATGAATATCTGGCTTGTTGCCGAAAGTCATTTCTGTATTTTGTTTTTATTTAGGACTACATGTTTTTTGAAAGGAGTGGAAACAGAGAACAGAGAGCAGGCGTGTGGTAGTGGATTAATAAAAATCTCTTCAGAAAATGTGAAGTCTGCATATTGATTGTTATTATGTAAAACTCATTGGAATTTCTTTTTTTATTGAATTGACTTACAGCATGTGTGAGTTACACTGTGATGCAGGTGTATGATTTCACTTTTCAAATTATAGAGTTTATTTTCTGTATCACTTAATAAATGTTTTTATATATTTTTGTTGATTTTATACATTTTATTTTCCATTGTGCATTTCAGAGATAGAACATAGGAATTTTAACATTTAACTACTAACCTTCCTTTGATAAATTGCTTTGGACTATACTCTGGTATTTTCAATTTTTATAGCAAAATTAAAATAATTTTAACATAGAATTATACATTATTTTATTAACTAGTTATAATTTATTTCGTATGTAACAACTAATGTTATTTTGCAAAGTGTATATTCAAAAAAGTTAAAAATGAACAAAACTTCAGTTTCCTTTACAATTACGTTCAAGTAACACTATTCATATTATCAAAGAAAAGTAAAATACATTGTTGTTTTTTATTTTTTTTATTTTATTTTAGCAAATTACACTATAACTTCTGTAAGCTGACCTGCTTCTATGAATAAGATTTTTATATTGACAAGACTAATTTTTGGTAAGTTTCAATGAAAAGACGATTCTTTCCCAAAGACACATGGAAAGAGTTAATCTAAAACTAGAGTATTGTTATACTTTTTGATGCAATTATGTACACATAGTATGCTTAGTGCCTATATTCTATCATTCATAGAACATGGTAGTTACAGGATCATTCAGGTATGAATTAAACATATATATTCTATCAAGAGTATAAACTGCAATAATGGACTAGTAAATTGTTAACACCAACAATCAAATAACTGAAATAAAAAATTGTTGATATATTTCTTTGCATATTATTGTTTTAAAACTGAACAATTACTTTATATGGTGTTCTGAATCTTACACATTTACCACCCCCTTCCCTTTCAAAAGAGCATCCGTATCAGTGCTGGAAACCAGGATTTCTACCTGTCACAAACTTAAAGGAATTTTTAACTCTGTTTTGTAGGGAAATTTGGATTGAGACAGAGGAGATGCCCAACCTATTAATTTCATGCAAACAAAAAATGTGCTTAGGACAGTACTTAGGGGAGAGACTCCCTTTCATCTTCAGCAAATTCCACCGACACGCTAGCTCCTAATGGTGAGAACATTGGAATGGCAAGAGAGCTACAGGAAAAGCTAAGTCTAGACCACTTTTTATTAGTTAAATAATCCACCAGATGCTAGGTTCCAATGACAAGTAACCACGGCACTCACGTTCAGTTTGTAGATGGTACAGACTGCATGCCAGGTGAAGTGAGGTACTTGCATAGCTGGATTTGGTGGCATAGTTATGCCACTTAGAGAAGGGGAGGGCTTTCCAGGCCAGCTATCAGGTACCACAACCCACTCAAAATGAGACTAGAGGTAATGACATCTCTTTGACAGCTACTTCCCCTCCCCCTCCTTTTCTTACTCCCCTTACTCCTGCTTCTGCGTAGAATTCATCTCGAAGCAAAGTGAAACTACAACTGATTTGAATAGTTTCTTCTCTCTTTAACTGTGCAAGGAAGGGAAACCCATACACTATCTGCTGAGTCCATTTAAGTTCAAATACTAGAAAAACAATCATTTGTAAAGAGAAAAATCACACGTGAAAAACTAGGAATTTAAATGAGAAAAATACCAGGAATTTCAACAAATGTCTTTATAATGTCAGCGAGATTTGAAGGAATGTTGCCTATTTATTTCTGGAACAGGCAGTAGAGGAAAAGGAACATTCTGATGAGGCCAAAATGTTAATAAAGTTGAAAGTATGATGAACACATTTTAAAACTGATGGAGACACTGGGTGATTGCATAAAATAGATAATACAATAAAGTCAAAGATTTTAGAAAATTTCCCAGAAGTCAGATAAATACAAAGTATAAAGAGAAAGGTGATTCCTGAGAAACATACATCAACTTCAATTTATGCACAGCAGGACTCCAGAAACAGAAATCAGATGGAGCCAAAAGAATAACAAAAAGAGTAAGAAAACTTACCTGCGAAAAGCACAGACTAGATCTGAGCCCCCACCATAACCAAGGGATGTAAGTGATCATCCTGCGTAGTGTGACAGCACCTGAGTGCCACCTCCTAGGAAGAAGGATAAGTCACAGCATCAAGGCACAGGGAGGGCATTGCGTTTTAATGACGAGCTGGCCTTTCCTTTTGTGCAGTACCTGTATTTACCTAGTCGGGTGTTGGGTTCAGTTTGCAGTTTCTGGTTATAGTTACCCTCGGTACTCCCCAGGCTTCAAATTCTAGTGAAAACGTATAGTGAAGATGAGGGCTAGTTTGTCAGAGGGTTTATTAAGATCCTCAGAGGGAATCTGTCCCTCTCAGCATTCCCAGTTAGAATTCCTTGTTTTACTCAGAGCCTGTTAGCCTAGGGTTGGGGAGAGGGAGACAGAGTGTTCTCTGATGTTCAATCTAAATGTCAGTTTTTAGCAGCACTTTAAATCTGAGGCCACACCCCAATTCAGTATAATTCCAAAGTCAGAGCCTGGGGTCTTGGCCAGTTTACCTTTAATCAGGTCATCGTCAGCAGACATTCACAGAGAGTCCAGGGCTGGCTGGACATCTCAGAGCTGTGCTGGGGTGTCTGTGAGGGGAGTCGATGGGTGATAGGGTGTGGGGAAGAGGGTGGATAGCACCTTTCAGTCAAGAGACTCAACATGTAGAGAAACGTAAGGATCCCAGTTAGAAACATGGCAGAGTGGGAAAAGTTCAGAAAAGTAAAATAAGGCCACCCCTTCTGGGGCCACTTGCCCTGTGTGGCTTGGCTGGGGCAGAACTGCACAGAGTATGGAACCTACTCTTATCCTAGGAGTAAGTGCCTTCTGTATTCCTGCCGTGTCATTTTTCTACCTTTCCCACCCCACACCCAAAGCAAGATTTCTTGGTCTGAGAGGAAATATGAAGGGTGAGAAGTTTCTCATCCTGCCTGGAAGTGTCTGAGGCCCAGGAGAGGGAACGTTTAGGGACACACCTAGGGCCTAGGACCCAGGTAAGGCAGGTGGGTGGTGACAGTGTGGAGTCATTGGGAGTCGCTTACTGAGGGGTAAGTGTGGGGAGAAGATGCAGAGGCAGGGGGATGGAGCTGTGTTTTCAATCTTGAGAAGAGAGTTCTGGGTGGGTTGTCTGGCTAAGGTGTCAGGTGCCTGGTCAGAGAGCCTTTAGGGGTGGCTGGGGGAGAGGGAATAGAACTAAAGTGAATGAGCTTCTGGGAGAGAGGAGATGCTCCAGGCAGAGGCAGTTAAAATGGCCAGAAAATCATGTCTGGGCTCCTAGCATCCAGTTAGCTACCCTTTGCAAACCAGGTATTGAGATTGAATGGAATTGGGGCTCAAAAAGTGCTACTGTATTTGTAGGGTAATGAGAAGGAACTCAATAAGAAATTCCTGCCATCGCTTAAGGAAAAAAAAAATTTAAGCTTCCAGGAGAAATGAGTCCTCCTAGATTGCCTCGGGAGGACGCTCAGAGGTTGACTCAGACACCTGCCTGGCTTCTGTCGGTGTTCCTGCTCCACACACCGTGCCCCGCTGCCTGCCTCTGCACCTAACCCTGTTTCTTTTTAGGAAGTGTCCCTCCCTGTGCCTTCATTTCCTCAACTGTCCAGTGGGCATGATAACAGTATCTACCTCATAAATTCTGGGTGAAGATTACGTGATCTGATGTACGTCAAGGCTCTTGAGCAGTTTCCTGAAGAAAACCAGAGCAAAAAATGAAAACACTGCATGTTAGCAATAACCAAAAGTTTTTAAAACTGAGAGAAGTGGCTCAAGCTAATAGAGAAAATTTTGGCCAAATTGAATTTCTGTGTTATGGCTTTAAATTACATCTAAAATTCATTGTAAACCCATGGATGAAAACTGTCCCATTGGAAGAGAGAGGACATTTTCACACAAGATGCCAAACTGGGGACCCATTCTTATCTCAGAGGAGAGTGGAGTGTTATCTGGGTACAGAGGCCTTGATTTCCCTTCTTAGTCTCACACTCTCCAAATGTGGCACGGTATGAGAGTCAGGCGCAAAAGTCTGGAGCATGAGACCTGATGAAATATTATTAACTGGAAAATAAGGGTCTGAACTAGAAGCTCGGGATTTATAAGCAGAGATGGCCATAAGATGATACCCTACAGAGTCAATTGGCCATAGATTTCTGAACTTACCTTTCTCCACACAGAGCATTCAAGTTAAACTTCCACTTATTTTTAATATGTGGTAGAAAATATACTAAGAGGGTGCCAAAATAATGTATACACATTTTAAGAAAGGAAAATAAACTATGAATTGTAATAATATATACTGATAACAAAAGATGAATACAAGTCACGTTTGACTTCTGCAATCACAAGAGGTGCTCAAAGTGATTACCATCAGCATCCAGACACTTCTGATTACAGCAAACTACTGCTTGAGCAACGTTGACCAAAGTGTCCACTTGTATACATTTTTTTGGCACCCCCGTTATTATTTGTGCCAAAAGATGGCTTATAAATTTACCCAAGTTGGAAACCAACTAGATTTGGAAAACAGAATCTTGAAGCCAGCTTGGCTACTAAAGGCAATTTATTTCTATCAGTGGATTCTGATTTTCCATCATTCACATATTGAGGTTATTCTGTCTGGCAACAACAAGAAAGAAACATTGGTTTGTTTCTTCCTGCATTAGAAGTTGCTTTTGAGAATTCGTTGCTAGGGAACATTTCACCTTCAATCTAACATTGCCAACAGAGAGCAGCTATCTAGAAATATTCCAGAGGAAGTCTCTGTTAGATGAAGTTTACAGTATAAGTTGGATCATAGTCTACTAAGAACCTACTAAGCACACTTCTGTTAACTCTTACTGCCAGAATTCTCTCCCCATTATTGTTACTCACAAGTTGAAGAGGATTTACTTGCACATTCATTTTGTTTACAAATCTTTTGTTTTTGTTTTGTAAATAGTAACAGATTCACTCAAATAATTCAGATAAATGTACTTGTGGCAATTGTTTTCTGGAGAAATTGAATAGTCAAAGAAAAAATAAACCTCCAGGTTTTGGGGATACCAGAAAGAAAAAAAATGCAGCATTCTACCCATTCACCATACAGTGAGGCAAACCAGCCAGTAAGGTCTGTCACTGAAATGTGCTATTTTACTGGCTGGGCTTCACTCTGTCCTGGGAGAGCCCTGGCATGAAGGAGTTGAGTTCATTTACAACTTCCCCATCAGACACTTAGGAAGCTTTCAGGCAAGAGAGACACAAACAAAAAGAAAAGCTAATTATGGGGGGAAAAAAAGAGACATTACTGGTAGCAGGAAAAAATTAGAAGAAAATAATATAATACCTTGGACACAAAAAAACAATCTGGATTTTCAGTCAAGATGACGGAGTAGATAAACTCTGTGCTTGCCTCCTCTTCTCATGAACACATCAAAATTAGAACTAAACTATAGGACAATTGCCATTGAGAATAGCCTGAGATCTAGCTGAACAGAAGTCCTACAACGAAGGATATACAGAAAAAGCCATATCAAGACTGATAGAAAGGGTGGAGACACAGAATGAGCTGGTACCACACCTGTGTGTAGCAATTACAAATTGGGAGAGGTGTCTTGGCTGAGGAGGACCCCCTAAGGAGCAAAGGGCCCCAACCCCACACTAAGACTCACCAGCACAGGGTTCCAGTGCCAGGAAGTAAAGTCCCCAAAACTTCTGGTTGTGAAAACCAGTGGGGATTGTGGCTGAATGAGACAGAGGGTTCCTGGAGTCCCAGATGCTCCTCTTAAAGGGTCTACACACCAACTTACTTGCTGACCAACTCATTCGCTCTGAGCTCTACTGGGACTGAAAGACACCAGGGACATACAGGCAAGAACTGAATTGTCTGGCTGCAGGGAGAAGGCTGGAGGGTCAGATTCCTTCCAGACAGAAGTGCTGGCAGAAGCTATTGTTTCATTGTTGAGCTCTCCCCGCACCTCTCAGCGTGCAGACTTAGGCAGGAACCATATCTGAGTATTCATCAACCTGGCTAACACATTTGGCTGTCCTGCTAACTCCTTGAGCCCCTGCCCCACGCAACATGTGGGCCCACCAACGCCATTTCCAATGGCTTTTCCATACAAACATCCTGACTTGGCTCATGCTGCACTTTCCTAAAATCTCTCAAAGGTTCACAAACCCAAAAAAGTAGCATCTGGCCTCAGCATGCCTCAGACCTCTCGATAGAAGCCCCAGGGCCAGCACTAGCAGCAGCTGGCCTCAGTTTACAGCTTAGCCTTTCCCAGGCGCCTCCAAGTCTAATGTGGGTGGTGGACATCTGCAGATTACTTTCTTGCTCATTCCAGGTGGCCCGGGACAAGGCACAGGATGCAGCTGCACTTGGCCAGGTGGGGCCTTTCCGAGGAGGCTGCGGGGCTAGCACACCAGTGGCTGGCTTCAGACCAAGCTGGAGCACCACCTGGCTGCATCTGCAGTTGACACACCCAGAGGGCACACTGGGCAGGCACCAGAGTCCTGCTTAAGTAAATCATGCTTCAGAGGAACAGCCCCTGCACCAAAGTTGTCCCCCTGTAGTCACAGCCAGTCCTCACAACAAATCAGCCAGAGAGTCAGTTCCTCCCACTGATATGCAAACAGCAACCAAGGCTCAACATCAACAGAAGGGCACACACAATTCACGAAAGGGACACACCTGGAGCATTCGGCTCAGCTGGCCCTGGAGACTGTGCCAATGGGCCCCACAGCACACCTACTACATAAGGCCACTCTACTAAGACAGGGAGACATAGCAGCTCTACCTAATACATAGAAACAAACACAGGGATGCAGGCAAAATGGGGAGACAAGGAAACATATTCCAAATGAAAGAAGAGAACAAAGTTCCAGAAAAAGAACTAAACAAAATGGAGACAAAGCAATCTACCAGATGCAGAGTTTAAAACACTGGTTATAAGTATGCTCAATAATCTCAGGGAGAACTTCAACAGAGAAATGGGAAACAAAAAAAAAAAAAAAATGGAGATCGAAAACATAAAAAAGAACCATCAGAAATAAAGAATACAATATTCTTTATTCTTTGAAATAAAGAATATATTAGAGGGAATCAACAATTGATTAGATGAAGCAGAGAATTGAATCAGCAATTTGAAAGATAAGATAGGAGAAAATGCCCAATCAAAACAGCAAAAAGAAAAAAAGAATCTAAGAAAATAAAGACAGTTTAAGTGGCCTCTGGGACAACATCAAGCACATCAACATATGCATCAAAGGGGTAGCAGAAGGAGAAGAGAGAGAGCAAGGAATTAAAATCCTATTTGAAGAAATAATGATGGAAAACTTCCCTAACCTGGTGAAGGAAATGAATATTCAAGTCCTGGAACTGCAGAGTCCCAAACATGATAAACACAAAGAGGCCCACACCAAGACACAATCATAATTAAAATGCCAAAGGTTAAAGACAAAGAGAGAATCGTAAAAGCAGCAAGAGAAAAGCAGTTAGTTACCTACAAGGGAGCTTCCATAAAACTGTCAGCTGATTTCTCAAAGGAAATTTTGCAGGCCAGAAGAGATTGGCAGGAAATATTCAAAGTGATGAAAAGCAAGGTCTCAACTGATATTACTCTACCCAATTTAGAATTGAAGGACAGATAAAGAACTCTCCAGACAAGGAACAGTTGAAGGAGTTCATCACTACCAAACCAGTATTACAACAAATATTAATTAGAGGGACTTCTTTAAGAAGAAGAAAGGGGAAAAAAAGATTAAAAATATGAATAATAAAACAGCAATAACTACATATCTATCAACAATTACTTTCACAATAAATGGATTAAATGCTCCAATCAAAAGACATAGGATGGCTGAATGGATAAGAAAACAAGACCTTTACATATGCTGCCTGTAAGAGACTCACTTCAGATGGAAAGACATGCACAGACTGAAAGCAAAGGCATGGAAAAAGTGTTTCATGAAAATGGAAAGAAAAAAAAAAATCTGGGGTAGCAGTACTTATACCAGACAAAATAAACTTTAAAACAAAGGCTGTAACAATAGTCAAAGAAGGAACCGGCAGTCCCGGTTCTGGGTAAGAAACTGAAAATACTACTTTGAAGGGACATGTACATTCATATGCTCATTGCAGCATTATTTACAATGGCCAAGATATGGAGGCAACCAGGGTGTGCATCAATGGATGAATGGATAAAGGGTGGTACATATATACAATGGAGTATTACTCAGCCATATAAAATAATGAAATCTTGCCATTTGCAACAACCTGTATAGACTTAGAGGGTACTGTGCTGAGTGGAGTAAGTCAGACAGAGAAAGACTGACGTCATATGATTTCACTTATATGTGGACTCTAAAGAACAAGATAAATGAACACACAATCAGAAACAAACTCATAGATAATGAGAAGTGCCAGGTGGTAGGAAGCTGAGGGGATGAGTGAAAAGGGGGAAAGGATTAAGAAGTACAAATTTTTAGTTACAAAATAATCATGGGGATGAATAATATAACATAAGGAATATAGTTAATAATGTAATGACTATGTATGGTATCAGATTGGTACTAGATCAATCAGGGTGATCACTTCTGAAGTTACGTCTAAAATCTATGTTGTACACCTTAAGCTAATATAATATTGTATATCAACTGTAACTGGAAAAAAAATTGAAAAATAAATAAACTATCTACGAAACCATAATAGGAAACTATAATAAGGACATTTGGAGAGGGTAGAAGTTGAAAATAATATAGTAAAATTTTGAATTAAGATATGAAACATACAATAAGATATTCTTTTAGAACTTTAAACAAACAATTCTGAGAAGGAAAATAGAGATAAAAGGGTATGAGATGGGAGGGGTGCATGGAGACATTGGAAATGAAAGAGAAGGGTGAACTTGAACACCTGTTAGGGGAGGAACACAGGTTTACCCTGGACATTGAAAAGAACTACATTTCTTACCAGCATTGGACTCACTGAAACTCCAGGCTACTCTGGTGCCAGGAAAGTAACCAGGGTGGTGTTTTTTCAATTTTTCAAGAAGGAGGTGAGGATAGAGGAGAGGGGATAATTTAAGCATTTCTCCTGATTCTGTGTATTCTGTCTCATAGTTCATAAGTACTGTTTTTAAATAAAATGGTCCGTCTCTTTTATGAAGACTTATAGACAACTTGTGAGAGAGTCCTTGAAATATTATTTTGCAAAGAATGGATCAACTCTAATTATATTAGGAGATAATGCTCTTATTTCGAGGTCTCTGTATTCCAATTCACCGAGCCAATTCTATGGTTATTCGAAGCCTGAACTCTTCTGCAAAAAATGGATTCCAAATTTTCACAAACTCTAGCTCAAATAGATCTTTCCATAAATCACCATACTGAGAGCTTTTGGTGTCATCTGGAACTACAGTATCTACTATCATTATGCCAAGGTTAAGCCCTGAAAAAAAAACAAACACATTTTTCCAAACCTCAAAGCGGAAATGATTTTATAGGCACAAGAGATGGTCAAGTTTAACTTGAATGATCCCTGAGAGGCGGGCCCCCCAGGGAGGGAGTTAGCCTTGCGGAACTCCAGTAGAGTGCTAGGAGGGAATCGGGACCAGACCACGCGATAAAACAGCTGTAAATGCAAGGCTTGGATCCCAATACCCAGTCATGCCATGGAAGTAACTGGTGCTTCCTCAACCAGGAATAAAGAGTAAAGGAATAGGGCTGACAGCCAAGGTCCGCCGGACACATCTCACTCCTATCAGCATTTAACTATATTCAGAATGAGAATCAAAAATATAACTGGTATGGCATGGCAACCAAGCAATCAGAACAGGTGCTGGGGTAAATAGAATTCTATAGAGTGAAATTCTCCTTTCTTTCCACCCTTACAACATCTACTTAGTAAGCTTTGAATTGTGTATAAAATTGTGTGATACGTCTAGTGACCTCCCTTCCCTGCTGGAACTGGGGTGGTGGAGAGCAAATAAATTAGTCATTCTGTCTAAAAAGAGGTATGAGTGAGCACTTTTTTTCCTTGTCATTGGGCGCAAACAAAAACACACGATCCTGTGACCTGAGCAGTTAGTAGTAACAGCCACGGCAGCTTTTACTTCCTGCAGCTTGTAACCCATTTGATGACTTTTCATAAAAGTGATCTCCCATCTTAGTTTCAGATTCATCACACTTCTGTTTTATATAACCCTTTTGGTCTTCTATTTAAGTCTTCTTTAGCCAAAGATGAAGAATCTATGTTCCTTACCCGCCAGTCGCCACCACTTTGATGTCCCACAGGAATGCAAATTCATCAATTTAACTGGACTTTACCTAAAATCTCCTTCTGTGATCCTTCTCTATATATGTGCACTGCCATATATCCAACTGTTCAGCCGGGAAACTTCTTAAAACAACCCACTTCTCTTCCACTCTCCAAAATCTATTCACTTACTAAGCACCATCTATTCTTTTCTTTTTTGTAATCCCTGAAACCCCTCCCCTTCTTTCTAATTTTACTAAACAACATCGCCTTTTTCAAGATTACATTCTTTTGTGTCTGGAATTGTCACTAAATGATTTCCCAGCTGCTATCCTACAAATCATTCTTCACACTGTCATTAATTTAGTCTTTCTAAAGCAAGAGTCTAATAAGAGTGTCTTTCCTACACTGAAAATTATATGATTCTTCATTCCATCCTCCAAGGTATAATCCAATCTCTTTAGTATAACCTTTTATGAATGGCTTCTGCCCAATTTATCCAGGACTGTTACTTTGGATAATGGTAGCTAATGTAAGACAATGTCAAAGACTTTTCCGATAGAATTTTACTTCTCTGTTATTTAAATAACTATCAAGGTGGGGTTTCTGATGTGTAGGCAGCTTTTATCCATATGCTTCCAGACCCACAAGATCCTTCTGTTCCGTAGCTTTGCCGTACCTAAGTCTCATCATCTTCCGTATCAAGGGAGGGAAACAGCATGTTGAAGGCTAATCTACTTCTTACAATCCCTAGCTTGGGGTAACATATTCCTTTTATCTCACGTCTATTGACTGAAATTCAGTCACATGGCTTCATCCAAATGCAATTAATTATAGTCCTAAGCTAGACATCCAGTTCTCAGCAACAATTGTATACCAAGGATGAAGACACACAAATGATGGTGAAGAGCTAATCATCTCTGCCTCAGTATTAGGAGGCTTTCAACTCCCCATCTTGCTTCCCCTGCACTGCTGACATATATAACTACTGGCACTCTTGAAATACACCCATGGCCTTCTTTAGCATATATTGCTTCCTCTTGCTCATGGCTATCTTCTACTGTTACTTAAAAACTTAGATTAATAATCTTTTTCCTGTAGATAGCCATCACAAACTTCTTCTTTTTGAATTAATTACACCCCTCCCCCCGCCCACATGTGATCTATATTTTTCTGTTGTAACAGGTGCTTGGAAAATCTTATTAGGTTTGGTTCTATGCTTTATTACTTTACAATGCTCATTTTTTTCTTTCTCCGTTGAACCTGAAAAACATGGGCATTGAAAATGATACTTGGCTCATTTATAGTGACTCATTACAAATTTCTGAAGATGATTTTGTTAAATTACCAAGACAAGATACTATAAATTGTTGTCAGCATACATCTTGCAATATATAATTGTTAAAGAGGGGCTCTTAGGTTTTCTTTTAATCTTTAGTGAAAATCCCTAGAAATGGTAAAAACCTTAATTGCTTAATTAATAACAGACTCATTTCCTATTCTTTCTGGACAGACACAAGACAGCATCACTCAGCTTTCCCTTGTAGTTAAGTGTTATCATACAACTTAGTTCTGACCAATAGAATGTGAAGTGATGTGTGTCAATTCCAGGCTCCTCTGTCACGCAGGGTGTCAGGGGGGTCTCAGCTCCCGCTCCCCACACAAGAACGCAGGACATGGTGAGGCCAAAAAGGAACACCCACGGAGCCATAGATGGGGGAGTCATACCACTATAGTCTCGCTGGTGGCTGGGTTGAAGACACAGGAAGCAGGAGCCACACGATCCGCAAACTGCTGTCTGCTTCTCTGCCAACAAACCAACCCCTTGCTAACTGCACTCTGCCATGCTAACTGCAATCCGTGCTTGCCAGCCTCCATCTTCTTGCTAGCCCCCATTTTCCTGCTGGTGTAGCCACGGCAGTTATATCAGTGGCCAATGGCTCACTGGTTACAGTTGACGGCCAACTAGCTACCGCTGACAGCCATCCACTACCCATGCCAGCACGTGTCCACGTGAGGCCGAGAGCCTGGAAACTGCTCTCTGGGACTCTGTCCCCACACTCCACCCCTACAGGGTCTCGCCTCACAATCTACGTGACAAGGGTCCCTGTGTCACATTAGCCTACAGGCACTTATGGACGGAAAGAAATGGTAGTCTTAGGAACCAACAGTGGCAAATCCCTTCCATCTGGGAGGATACATGCTAGCTTTTTGTCCTGGGAAAGGAGGATCGCTGCCACTGGCACCTTTCCCGGTTTATGGTACCAGACTTTTATGGCAGTGCTTGGGATCTCTTGCGTAGTTTCAACATGTAACAGAACAGGGGATCCTATAATAGGTTATAGAGAGAGCACATAGGTTCCCCGCAAAATCATCCCAGTATCGGGACCTCCGTATACTATAGTCACTTGCGGTGGCCACTCAGCCACCACCCCTGGCGTCACTTGCAAATCATGAGTCAAACCAGCCCCCCATGGGGCTATCAGGCCCAACCATCGACAGTGGGGGCTTTTGACCTGCCAGGGCCAAGTCCATTGTTGCCGTTCCCCTGCTTTCAAGCCATGTGGGTGCTGGCAGCAAAATGTTTCCATTCCTGCCGTGGCCTGGCTTTAACAGTCTCACTGGTGGTAACTTGTAAATGAATGGGAACGGCCGTTCGATGTAGCAGAGCTTCTACTGGTGCCGGTCCTCCCTTCCGTGGTCTCTCATTCAGGACTCTCAGGGCATCCCATAGACGCGAGGCCCAGTCACGCATCGTGGGAGGGTGTTTTGACACCCGGAGACCTTGCTTCAAAAGGCCATTATAGCGTTCAATCACGTCACCTGCTTTTGGGTTAATACGGAGCATGAAACAACCATTGCACGTCCATCCTGGCATCTCAGTCTGCACTTCTTGCCCCATAAAATGGGTACCCCTGTCACTTTCAATGACTTGGGGGTTCCCATAGAGGGCGCACAGCCGTGTAAGAGCAACGACTCTATGCCGCTGATCTGCGGCCGGACATGGCAAAGCAAACATCAACCCCGTAGCAGTGTCCACTGCTGTGAATGCGTATATCGCATTGCGGCCTTAGGCAGGGGTCCAATGTAATCCACTTGCCAGCAAGTGAGGGGCCCCCTCCCTCGCGTTATCTGCTGTGTCTCCCAGGGGAGCCTCCGCCTTTGGGGGCTGTCCTGGGCACAGACGGCACAGTCATAGCAGGCATCTGCTATCTCCTGCCATTTCAAAGGCAGACCCCAGCGTCTGCTCACCTGCCACATGGTTCGGCTTCCAGCGTGCTGCAATTTCGTATGCGGCCAATGGGCCACATCAGTGGCAGGAGCCTGTTCTAACCATGGGACCTTTGATAGGGCATCTGTTTCATCATTACCTGGGGACACTAAGGGGGAGTGACCTGTGACATGCATTAGGGTCACCTCCTTTTTCTGCCCTAGGTCCCAGAGGTCCTGCCACATGGCTTGACCCCACAGTGGACGGTATCCTACCAACCAATTTTGGTGTTTCCAAGTAGGGAGCCACAACGTTAGGCCCCGGAACACCGCCCAGCTGTCAGTACAAATAACTAGGGGCCCAGGCTCATGGCTGATTACCATCCACACAGCCCGTAATTCAGCCCATTGACTACTCTGGCCCATCCCAGTATCAAACCAAATGGTGTCTGTTTTGGGCTGCACACCAATAGCCGTCCAAACAGCTGCAGCCCCTTGGCTAGAACCATCGATAAATCAGGCATCCTCAGGTACTCGGGACTGTCCTGCTTTGTAGGGCGAGGGCTCCAAGTCCTCCCCTCTAGGCAGAGCACTTGGCTCAGCCTCGGCTACAAGTTCCACAGGCCCCAGGACCTTTTGTAGCTCTGTGCTCAAAGGGCTTGAGTTAAGGGTGCTACGTTGCTCCAAGTAGGCACCCCACTTGGAGAGGATGGTTGTCTGTGCCACCCCCATTTTGGGTCCCTGGGTCCACGTATGGACCCACCCTGGATGGGATAGGTTGTTCGAACCAACACCCATGCTGTTCCTGTGATGGCTTCTGTGGCCACTAGGGCTGCGTACACAGCAGCCAGCTGTTTCTCTATTAGAGAGTAGCGGACCTCCGCTCCTTTCCATAATTGGGACCAAAATTCCACTGGCAACCTGAGATGCTCCTGCTGTTGCCAGAGGCCCAAACTATACCCCTCTTGGGTTACGTGACATCAAGTTCAAACGGGCGGCCAGGGTCTACTACTTGCAGAGCCTGTGCCTCCTGCACTTGCCCGTTTTGGGGCAACGAAGACTTGCTTTATACGCTCTGTCCAATCCCATGAGGCCCCCTTTTTATCATGTTATACAAGGGCCTTGCCATTTGTGCTAAATGGGGTACAAACACCCACCAATACCCCAGCAGACCCAAATACGTCTGCAGTTGGGAGACCTTGGTCAGCCGGGGAAAGGCTTGTATTTTGTCAATAATCACCTCAGGTATGACCTTTGTCTTACCCAACCACACAACACCCAAAAACTTGACAGACAAGCCAGGGCCTTGGACCTTTTCCTCATTCACCGCCCAGCCACGTGACTTCAGGTGGTGGAGAAGAGAGGGAGCTGCTTGCTCTAAATCTGAAAGAGAATCAGATGATAGTAAAATGTCATCAACATAGTGAAACAGGACCACAGAGAATGGGCGATCCCACTGTGCCAAATCCTGGGCTATGAGCCCGTGGCAGATAGTGGGGCTGTGCAAGTATCCTCGCGGAAGGACTTGAAAAGTCCACTGCCGCCTGTCCCAATAAAAGCAAACTGCTCTTGACACTCACGTGCAATGTCAATGGAGAAAAAAGCATGTGCCAAGTCCACTACGTAGTGATATGACCCAGGTGGACAGTCGGACGATCCATCAAATCATGTATTGAAGGCACTACCGCGTGCAAGGGTGGTGCCACCTTATTTAACTCCCTATAGTCCACAGTCATTTGCCAAGTCCCATCTGGCTTCTTGACAGGGCATACTGGGGAGTTAAAGGGACTGTGCATTGGCCTCACGATATGTGCCTTCTCCAACTCCAATATTGTACGACCAATCTCCTCCTGCCCTCCTGGCAGGCGGTACTGTCGCACTGTAACCACGCGCCTGGGCTGCGGCAACACTTGAGGAGGGTGGTGAGCATGCCCGCGTGTCACCGCTTTCACCACCCGGATCCGGAGACAGAACTCTCCTACCGACGTCTGTAAGCTGAGGCCATGTAGCACGTCCACCCCTAGAATACACTCCAGAATGGGGAGACATACATCTTGTAGGTGTGAGGGGGAAGCCTTCCTATACCCAGTGGCAAGGAAACGGCTTTCACAGTCACAGTCTTTCCCCAATAGCCATCAATGCAGATTGCTGGTCCGGGGAACAGTTCTGGGTTCCCATAAATGAGACTGCAGTCTGCGCCAGTGTCAACTAGGGCCAAAACCCTCTGCACATTAGAAGGGGACTAATGTATGGACAGTTCCATGTGGGGCCTCTGGTCCCTGCTCGTCCCCTCTGACTGGGTACCTTGGCCCCACCCCTAATCAAGCTGAAAGGAGTCGGCCTCAAGTGGCTGCATGAAGTCCTGGAGGGACACGCGTCGCGCTTTCCAGACTTCTCCTTTAGGCTTCTCCGAAATTGCTGTTCCAGACGCAACTGTTTCCAAAGTTCTAACAAGAGTGCATTGGGTTGTTGGTCTATTTTCTCCCGATCTATCCCTGCTGCCATGAGATCACGTCACATCTGTGCGCATGTTACTCTCTGAGGCCCATGACCTCACCCCTTTACTTTTGATTTGGGCTTCCAGGTCTCAACTGTTTGGACCTCCTGTCTTAACTTTCTTTGCCTCTGGCTTTCAACATCCTCTAGGGTCGCCATGGCAGTTGTAACTTCATGGATCCATAGCCGCACATAGGGTGTAAGAATGGCAACCAAGGATCCAAAAGCACTCGCAGGTGCAGTATCCAAAACCAGATCTCTCATGCTGGCTGTAAAAAGCTCGTCATCCGGCGCCTGCATATTAGTGTTGAAAATAGCATGTCTCATACCCATTTCACGGATGATATGAGTAAGTTCCGTATATGACTGCCATTGACTCACAGTGTCTGGCAGCCCGCCAGCCTGTCCCCATACTGTGTGTACCGCAGCAGTGAGCCACTCCATTAGAGAGTGGTTGCCCTGGTTTTGGGCCAACCTATGGCAGTTCTGTAACCTTTGCTGGGACGGATGCACTGTCACAAAGGCTAGCTTTTCCATCTCGCCTGGGGAGCAGAGAATGTTGTCTGCCCCCTCATTCCATAAACATAGTAGCCAAGCTGAGACTGGCTCTCCAGGGCGCTGTCGGTACCGCCTCCCCAGCTCCTGCAACTCAGTGGGAGTGTAAAGGGTGTAGGTTGTGAACTCAGTCACAGCTGGGTTGCTGGCAGCAACGCCCCCGGGGCCCAAACCTTGCTCACGTTTCACCCTTTGCTTCAAGATTGGCCGGGCTTGGGGGTTGGGAACTACATTGTCTCCGCTCGCTTCCTCCGCCTCTGCCTCAGAGTCTCCATGGTGCGGCCCCTCTTCTAACAGGTGGTCGCGAGCTTCCAGCGCTTCCAACCGGGACACCTGGTCTGGCACCTGGGCCATTTCATTAGGTGCATTTTCCGTGTTGAGGCTCAAGGCCATGAGGAACATCCAGCCCACGTGGCCGGCAGTAGCCTTCTCCTCCTCCAGCAACCGCTCAGCCAGAGCCTGCAGGGCCCTCTCCATGCTGTCTGGAGAGCCATCCATGTCCTCCCTCCCCTCCTTGGGGGTCCAACTCCTGAGAACAGTGGCCACTGGACACCACACACTGTGTGGGGGCCACCTGTCCTCTTGTCCAGAGTCAGACTCCATTCCTACCTGGCCGGAATCTTGTTCATTGTGCCAGGTTTCTGAGTGGGTGGAGGCCTCGGTGTAAGATGTCCGCAACCCTCGGAGCCTACAGCAGCAGCCCACCAAAAAGCCGGTAATGCCTGCTATGGCCAACAGGGCGGCATGCCATCCGGAGGCTCGAGAAGACCACCAATTCACTGAGGAGTCACATCTCTCCCAGGCAGACTGTGCTCCGCATCTCTGGCGCTGCTCTTCATGAGCTTCCCGAGACTGTGTTTTCACATGCACAAACTGCTCTACCATCCCTCAGAGAGCCTTGGCCAGCGCCATACCCTGCTCGCTGCGCCATGTGTCATGCAAGGCGACCTACGGGGGTCTCTGGTCCTGCTCCCCACATAAGAATGCAGGATGTGGCTAGGCCAAAAAGGAACACCCACAGAGCCATAGGTAGGGGAGTCATACCACTAGAGTCTCACTGGAGGCTGGATCCACACGACCTGCAACCTGCTGTCCGCTTCTGTGTCTGCCAACCAACCAACTCACCAACCAACGCAGCCACGGCAGTTATATCAGTGGCTAATTGGTTAACTGGTTACAGCTGACGGCCATCTACTACCCAAGTCAGCACCTTTCCATGTGAGGCTGAGAGCCTGGAAACTGCTCTCTGGGAATCTGTCCCCACAGACGCTGTTCTATGAAGCAGAGCCCCATCCAATCAAAGAGGAACACTTTCATTTGGTGGTTATATCATGAAATACAAACAACAAAAGGCCTGTGTTACATTATAAAAGTTGTATGGTTGTTAATGCTGTCAGCGTTACACCCAAATTTATATGGCCCAATGTTGACGACTGCCATGAGGGGCGTCTGGCGGGGTCTCTAGTCCCGCTTCCCACATAAGAACGCAGGATATGGTGAGGCCAAAAAGGAACACCCACGGAGCCATAGAAAGGGGAGTCATACCACTATAGTCTCACTGGTGGCTCGGTTGGAGACACAGGAAGCAGGAGCCACACTGTCCGCAACCCGCCGTCCACTTGTCTCTGCCAACCAACCAACCCCTGCTAGCTGCAATCCACCTCTCGGCAATCCGTAATCCACACTCCATCACGCCACGCCACTACACCACTACACTACTTTGCTAGCTTAGCCATGGCAGTTATATCAGTGGCTAATGGCTAACTGGTAACAGCCAATGGCCAACTAGTCATAGCTGATGACCATCTACCACCTGAGCCAGCACCTTTCCACATGAGGCTAAGAGCCTGGAAACTTCTCTCTGGAGCTCTGTCCCCACAATGACTAAACAATTTGTGTTTGTTAATCTAATTGGACAATTAAAATGCCCTATTAAGCCTGTTTTTCTCAAAATAGAAAGCGTTGCCCTACTTCCCATGAACCTGAGGCCCTCAGCGGTCAGGAACTTTGCTGAGCTTGCCATGAGATCCGTTACACAAATTCCACCTTGAAGCTGTGCGACTCGGAGCATCTGGCTGCCAGCAGTTGGCCTAGACAAGAGAACAGAGATAAAAGCAATAAAGAGGATTTTAGAAAAAACAATATTTAAGATCCTCAATGATACAATGCTTTTGAATAAAAATAACCTTACATGGCTTAAACAAAAAGCCAGGATCACAGAAGCTACAAACATAGTATGAAAATTAAAAGAAATAAATCCCACTGCACAGAAGGGGACAGCAATAAAGAAGCTTGCTTGTTTTGAGTATATCATCCGGTGAAGAATAAAATTAAATATCCTGGAGCGTCCACAACCACAAGCCAGCCTTCATACCACAAGAAATCTGGAAATACGTGGGTCCAGGGTCAGTGGTACAACTCATCAGTGTCACGTGGGTTCTTTCCACAATTCAATTCTACCAGCCTCAAGACTTGTCCTCACATGCTCTCAAGATGGCTTTCAAATTCCACATATCACTGCCATATCAAAGAAGGAGACGTGTATACACACATGTATGTATATGAGTGTGTGTGTGTGTATACACACACGTACAAGGTCAGACAATTAAGTTCACAAACTCATGCTAGAAAAAGTGCTACATCCCTCATTGCTGAATATCACTATGGTCACTTTTGAAGTTCTCCCCTTGGGAAGCTATGCACATGCCAGTGCCTAGTCCACCCTTGAAAGCAATTTTGGAACTCTTTCTAGAAAGGCCATCAGAACTGTTGTCGTATCACCCTTGATATCCCGAATGTCATCAAAATGTCTTCCTTTCAATATTTCCTTTATCTTTGGGTAACAAAAGAAGTCATTGGGGGCCAGACCAGGTGAGTAGGGAGGGTGTTTCAATATAGTCATTTACCTACTGACTAAAATCTCCCTCACAGATAGTGCCATGTGAGCTGGTGCATTGTCGTGTTGCAAGAGCCATGAATTGTTGGCGAAAGGTTCAGGTCGTCTAACTTTTTCACGCAGCCTTTTCACCATTTCAAAATAGTAAACTTGGTTAACTGTTTGTCCAGTCAGTACAAATTCAGAATGAATAATCCCTCTGATATCAAAAAAAGTTAGCAACATCATTGCAACAAGTTTGCAAACTTAATTGTCAGAACTTATATATATATGCACATATAAAAGTAGGCAGCAATCTCCCAGAAGTTCTCAAGATTTTTTCGTAGCTAAATCTGAGTGATCTGCCCACATGAACAGGCAAAAGAGGCTGGTGTCACTGTGATTGTCTACTAGTGAAAAATTCATGCTTTCAGTTAAGATCTCCTTCCATGAACACATTGCTCATAAGACCGGAACAAAATAGGATTCCTTTACCAAGTGTTCTCAATGTGAGTGTCATGGAACATCCGCAGCAGCATCCTATCAGAACTTGTTAGAAAAGCAAATGCTCAGTCCCCAACCCAGGCCCACTAAATCAGAATCCCCAGAGGTGGGGCCCTGCAAACTGAGTTTCACAAGATTTCCAGGTAATTCAGATGTACGTTAAAATTTGAAAATCACTAGTTTACCATGTAGAGGCAGATACTGAGTTCACGATAGGCAATAGGTAGTTTACACCATAGCTAGATGTTGGTTTATTTGTTTTAATTAAAGAAGTTCTTCATAGACCATAATAAAATGAAACACAGTTCAAATGAAACACTTTCAAATGAAAGACAGTTGAAACAGACAAAAATCCCAAGAGCTGTAATAACCCTAAAGACAAAAAACAAAAAACAAAACAACAAGAATGTATAGTAGCAAGTAAGACTTCAATGAATTTAAGAAGAGGGAAAGCAGCAGCAGATGTGGTACATGATTTGGAAAACAGAGGATATAACAACTATAAGTGTGTAAAGAGATGTGTAAAAATAAGGAGATCTAATTTGTCTTTACAGATTCCCCAGAGAGATGAGGACTCAGTGATCCCAAATAAAGAGGACAATAAAGTCAAAAATTACAAATTAAAATTAAGAATGCACAAAGGTCTTTTTCAAAAAGCTGTTCACCCAACCCTCTCATTCACTACCCCCATGGAGAAAATGTGGCAATGGTATGTATTACACTAAGCAAGGGATGGAAGATTTCTTCTGTGTAAAACCGAACAGAAAGTCTCGACATTCAAAAACACAGTATCCATTGGGGAAGTAGAGGTTGAACAACAACATTTAAAATAGAAGCTACTACATCTCTACAGTTTTCCTATCCCTTCTGAAGCAGAAGATCAACAGTCAGGAAGCAGAACTCCAAGCAGAAGTTGTTGCAAGCACCAGAGACCTTTGGCATCTACTTTGACTACAGCATAACAATGTTATGAACTGAATGTTGTGTCCCCCAAATTTCACATGTTAAAGCCCTAAGCCCCAATGTGATGGTATTTGAAGATAGGGACTTCGGGTGGTATTTAGATTTAGACAAGGTCCTGAGGGTGGAGCATTATGATGGGAGAAGAATTCCTGTAAAAACAGGCAGACAGGCAGGAGCTAGTTCTCTCTGCCATGTGAGGACACAGTGAGAAGGCAACAGTCTGCAGGCCAGAAAGAGGGCCCTCACCAGGAACTGGACCTGTTCACGCCTTGACTTTGGACTTCCCAGCCTCCAGAACTTTAGGGGGAAAAATGTGTTATTTAAGCTACCCTGTCTGTGAATTTTGTTTATAGAAGTACAAAATGAAGAAAACTGATGTTAAGACCAAAGATAAATTTCTGGATCCATCAAGAAGAAAAAGCTAATAGGAGATCCCCACTAAAATCTGGGCTCACAAAAAGTTACCACCTCATAAAATGAAAGAGAAGTAAAGTCCACCATGCAGAAGGAAAGAGCACAGAAAAAAACTTGCTCCCATTGATGTATTGCTGGATGGAGCATATCTATACCCCTATCTATCTATATGTGTATATACATATATACAGGTTTCCCCTGCTATCCAAAAGTAGAGCATTCCTAGGAAAACTTTCATAAGCCGAAATGGTGTAAAGCAAATAAATGATTACTTTAGGACACAACTTGGTAATAGACACACAAAATAAATCAAGATAAAGCACAGATGCTCGCAGACACAGTTCAAAGCTATGGAAGCTTGATGCTGAGATGCTGAGTATTGTTTCTGGTGAAGGGATTTGGTGTCACTCGCTAGGCTACTCGGGGTGCACACTGCCTCTGTAATGGCTCACTGCAAAACAAATGCTGAATGCTATTTTTAATCTTTGCCTTGTTTTGTAAAAGCAAAAATCCTCTTTCGCTTTCTCTCTGTTAGCAAAAACAGATACATAGGTCTTTTGTAAAGTGAAGTGGTGTAAAACAAACTTCATATATGTATGATAATGATATATATTATTATATACATATCACTGATAGGTATATAATGATATCATTATATATATATATATATCAATGATATATATCATTAATTTCAGACAAAATAGACATTATAAAAAAGCATTACTAGAAGGAAAGAGGAACATTTCATAATAATCAAGTTTCAATTCACCAGCAAGATACAACTTTTAGGTTCTGCCTAATCATGTAACCTCAAAATACATGGGGGAAAAAATCAAAGCAAGAAGAAATGAATCCATGATTACAGTTGAGATTTTAATACTCCCTTGAATAAATGACAGAACAAGCATAGAAAATAACTGTGCCATTAACAAATTGAGCCAATAAAAAAAAATTTAAAAAGCACTATTTTGAAGACTACACCTATTTTTTAAATAATTGTAAAATATGTACAAAAATTGGCTGTGTACCAAAGGGCCATAATGCAAGTCTCAAAATATTTCAAATTATTGAAACCATTCATAGTATGTTCTTGGACCACTACACAATTACAAATAATAAAAATATAACTAGAGAGTCCCATCCCTCTGGTAATTAGGAAATAAACAGGTGTCAACGAAGAAATCATAATGACTGTCCTGAGACAGAGTAGGCTTTTAGAAATAAGGTGCAAAGCCAGAAGTCCAAAGTGAAAAACAGCAAAAGATGATTCAAAATGAAAATTTATGTATCACAAAAGCAACTTTAAATAAACTACACTCCAGAGGCTCACTGGGTAAAAGAAATGTACCTCATCTAACCTTATTTCACAGGTAAGGGACTCAAGTCCACAACGTGATAAAGTGCACCAACAAATCAGCAAGGGGAAAAACAAATGCAAATCCCACAGAAAATGGATATTAAGAATCAGGTCAATCACAGAATTAAATGGTAAATGATCAGTAATCATATTTTAAAAGTACTCAACCTTATTAACAATTATTAATTACAAACAAAAACAAGAATAAGAGTATCCTTGCCAATCAGAGTAGCAAACATTTATAATTAATATTATGGAACTGGAGATAAGTGGAAAACAAGCATTCTCATACTTTATTGGCAGAAGAATAGGACAATATGTTTTTCTGTAGTTTGTACAGGAAGATATATGTAGGGATGATCACTACAGCATGATTTTAATAGTGAAAACGTGAAAATAAAGTATACCTAAGTTATTAGATCAATGATACAATCCTGTATTAAAGGTCTGTAGAGTTCCAAGATTGTATTACCAAACAACAGTTTGTAAGCAATAATCCTATTTATGTAAAAAAACAAAACAAAACACCATTATGTAGATGTGTATAGACATACTTGTATTGTTGAAATTAAAAACAAATGGAGCCCAGCCTTGAAAATTCTGAGCAGAGGCCTGGGAGCTGGGCCCTGGCGGGGGGAGGGGCGGCGGGATGTGAGTGGAGGCGACATTTCCGGTTTCTTTGCAGTTTTCCTCAGCTTTGGGTGGTGGCCGCTGCTGGGCTTTGGTTTCCCTTTGGCGGAGGTGCAGGCGGCGTGGACAGCGGCCCTGGCGCCCCGCCTGCAGCGCCCGGCGCCCGCCGTTTCTGGCAGCAACTGCCCAGAAAGCCGCTCAGATGCAGGGCATCCGATGTGTGGTGGTGGGAGACGGGGCGGTAAACTTGCCTTCTGATCAGTTACACAGCCAATGCATGTCGTGGAGAACACATCCCCATGTCTTTGACAACTATTCTGCCAATGTCATGGTACGTGGAAAACCGATGAATCTGGATTTGTGGGAAACTGCTGGACAAGATTATGACAGATTATGTCCCCATCCTATTCGCGGACAGTTGGGTTCTTAACTTCGCTTTTCTCCTGTGAGTCCTGCATCACTTGAAAATGTTCTTGCAAAGTGGCATCCTGAAGTACGACACCATTGTCCCAACACTCCCATTGTCTTGGTGGGGACCAAGTTTGATTTTAGGGATGATAAAGACATAATTGAGAAACTGAAGGAGAAACTGATGCCCATCACCTACCCCAGGGTTTAGCCATGGCTAAGGAGATGGGTGCTGTAAAGTACTCGGAGTGCTGGGCCATCCACAGCCAGACCTCAAGGCTGTTTGAGGAAGCCTTCCCAGCCGTTCTCTGTCAAGAAGAGAAGAGAAAATACCTGCTGTTGTAAACGTTTGGACTCCTCTCCCCTGCTGCCCTGTGTCCTTGGAACCTTTGTACAAACTCTTGGCTCAAAAATGATGGCACCTTCGCACCCAATGCCAAGTTTTTGTTACAGATTAGTTTTTCCATAAAACCATTTTGAACGAATTCATACTTTTTAGGGTTTGTTTAAAGTATGAGTTCAAACTTTCACATTCTATTAAAATTTAGCCCTAAAATGACAAGCTTTCTTAAAGCCTTATTTTTCAAAAGCCCCTATTCTTACTTAGATTAAGAGTTGCCAAAATACCTTGTGAACCAAGTGGCATTGTTGTCCTAAGAACAGTAAGCACTAAACTGTTTAAAGACCTGAGTCTTTAAGAAGATGGTAGCTTGTGAAGTTAGGAAAGGCTGACACTTCCTTATTTCACATACAGGCCATACAGCCTCTTTCATGAAATGTTGCCATTTAATGCATTGATAATTTATCAACCCATGTTCACCTAACATTGTACTGTATGTCCTAATGGTGTGAGTGTAACAACCCAACTCTTTGGATCGATCTTAGTTTTGTAGTGAGTTTTTTTTTCGTTTTTTTTTAGTGTTTTAATTTTCGCTGAGATTTCTAACAGAACTCTTACTCACATGTCCCTCTGATGACGTAACATATTCTGCTCTAACTATGGGTGCACTGGGCTGAAATGTTTGCAACACTTGATGTGATGATCAAAGGACAAAGACAGTATTTTGTCAAAATATGAAGTGGAGATTAATTTACACTACATTGTACACATAACAATTAAACTGAATAAAAGTGTCATGGGTAAAATTTTAAAAATGTTATTTTCTGTCAAACGCAGTAGATGGAGAGTCGGTAATAACCAGTAAGTGTTTTCTTAATCTTTTTCTTAAACCTGCAGTCCCTCCCAAAATTGGGCATTTAATTCATCTTTGAACTGGTCATTCCTATAGTTGCTTAGTAAAGTGCTTTTCTTACAGAACCCCCTCTAAATGAACAGTATAAAATCTTCCTTGATAACGCATTAGAATTTTTTTTTGTAGATTAGGGACAGGGCATTCCTCTTTTTCATGTTACTTTATTCAAGCTAATAAGTGCTTTCCTTTGTTTTCTAGTAACTAGATGTAAAAATCATGTGCTGCATCGTTAGTTTTTAAAATGTTCTTCAACTACGAACTTTGTTAACATCACTATCTTGCCAGGTCACCAACCCTGTGGTCACTTGGGTCTGTGGGGTCCTGTGAGCCCCATATTCATGCTAACGGAGTTCCGTACAACTCATCCATTGGCAAGAATACAAGTTGGACCTTCTAACCACTAGGACAAAGTTTTTTTTTTTTTTTTTTTTTTTTTTTTGTTGAGAGCCCACTGGCCCATGTGGGAATCGAACCGGCAGCCTTCGGAGTTAGGAGCATGGAGCTCTAACTGCCTGCGCCACCGGGCCGGCCCAAAGTTTTTTAAATTGATAGTTATAGGATTGTGATCTTTTGCTAACGCTATTTGCAGTATGCCTTGCATGTAAGACTTAAATCCTTGAATCATTAAAAAAAAAAAAAAGCTATCTGTGCAGACAAAACCAGTTTACTCACACAAATAAAGTTTAATTTGGTTTATTTTCCAGGACTAACTTGACCTGGGTCATTTTTTGCTGATGCCTCTGGAAATCATAAGCAAAACTTGAACTGCTTCCCAAGGTTGATATGAGGTAACCACTAAAAATTCTAATATTATAACCAATCATCCTAAAGAAAAAATAAAGTCACTGCATTCTCACCATATAAGCTGCTTATTAACAATATACCCTTGAACCTCATTCCATGTTTTGGTTTTAGTGCTCCCAGTTTGCAAACTGTCTTTTTGGTATCTGCATAGTAAACTACTAATTACTTCAGTGATTTATTGGTGTTACTTTTGTTGCTTCTCAACTTTTGACAGTACAGTAACATTAACTGAGTGCTTACTGTGTGGCAGGCACCATTCTCAAATCTTTACATATTTTGTCTTCCTTAATCCTCATAAAAACGCTATGATGTAGATACTATTACTACTCTCCCTGTACAGATAAAAAACAATGCAGAGATTGTCAGGTAACTTCTGCAAGGTCACAGAGATGATAGTAACCATGAGACGGAATTCAAACCAAAGTGACTGGTTTTCCTCCTTCCTTTTTCCATCTTATTATCTGTTTCTCCCTATATTCCCCTCCCTTCCCACCACCTTCTTCTCTCCTCCCACCTGCGTCTCTTAGTTAAATCTTCAGATGTCTGTTGTCCATGGTTAACAGTGTAATAGGGAGAATGATGGAGAGGGAGAAGGTATGTTTCACTTTTTTTCCCTGCTTTTTAGGCTTCATTGTTTGGAAGGGCCTGTGTTAGTTTTGTAAATAAAAAATGTTAATGAAGAAAAGCAATGAACAGTTCAATTTAACAAGTATGTATAGAAAAGTAAATGTTCCCGGCAGCCTGTTAGCTGTTAGTTGGAGGCGGTGCTCTTAACCAGTTGCCAGTTCGATCCTCAATCCCTCCACAACTAGACTGAAACGACGACTTGACTTGGAGCTGATGGGTCCTGGAAAAACACACTTAAAAAACCAACAACCACATAGTAATAAGTAAATAAACAAACAAACAAATAAACAAAAGTAAACGTTCTACACACCTGGTCACATTGTCTCTTTTAAACAAGTTAAAACGTCATTTGGGAAGGGAGGGAGGGAGTGAGCAAGAGAAGAACAAGACCCTCCGGAAAAACAAGCTCCACCCCTAATTTGTGTCCAGGATTTGTTGCTTCCAGGCTTTGAAAGCAATAGGAGTCCAGGGATGAGGTAAGGCCAGAGTACCGGCAATTCCCCAGTTCCAAGCTACACCCACCGACCCGGAGGCGACCACACCCCCTTGATGAACCTGTAAGTTCTGGCTGGTGCTGACATCCCGCTTCCGGGCTGTCCTTAAACACGCAGCCAACGTTCTTGGGGTCTCTCGGGAGAAGACAGAGTGGGCGGGGAGGCCTCTCGGCGCCGCCTCACTGGGCCGGCGGCCTGGCGGGCAGCTCTCCCGCCTCGCGCAGCCACACGGCACCCCGCGCGGGGACGGCCGGGCCGGGCCAGTGCACGGCACCCGCGACTTCGTCCCCCGTGGATCTGGCTGCCCCGGAACCCCGGGAACCCAGACGCGAGGACGCAAATGCAGGCGCCGGGGGCGGGGCTTGGCAGTGGCGTCGGAGCGTGCGCGTGAGCTCCCCGGAAGTGGAGCGGCGACTCCGCCCCCCGGCCAGGCAGTGTCCGGGGCCGGAAAGAGCCCTGCCAGTCGCGGTGTCTCCTGCCTGGTACCCCTCGGGGGGTGCCTTCCCTGCAAACATCTCTTCCCAGCGGACGGCAGTCCCGAAGCGGGGCAGGAACCTGGGCTCCGGGGAACCCGCCGGCACAAGGTGGGGTGTTACAAGGGACGGCGAATAGAACCTGCCGGCGGTCACTTAACAGCAACTAGGAATTCCGTGCAGCGGGAACTGTGCTGGGCCCCCTGGGACACCAGGAGCATTGGAAAGAGAGGCGGCGTGTAGCGTCCAGGAGGAGACCGTCCTCTCAGCAGTCACCTGCGGACGCCAGTCCTGCCTCTGCTGCTGGTATCTGGGGACTCCGAGCCAGTTTCTTCTGCATGTGCGTTCGTTCCGCACCTCATCTCTGAAACTGTAACTATTAAAAGAGTTTAGAGTCTGACAGGTATCAGTGTAACTTCGTTAGACAGGGTCTGGCACTGCAGAAAGGACTCAGTGAAAGCTTTTGTTATTTTTAATATTTGACGAAGTTCCTGCTTCTCCCAGCTTACTGCCTGGTTCCCGTGTGGTTTTGTTTATGCATTTATTCCTGGAAGTGCTGGCATGCTCACTACCCAGTTCCAGGAAGAGGCAGAAAACGAGTGTTTCTCCTAGTTTAGTAAAATTAGGTACAGGGTTAGTACCGCACAGGTAGGTTTCACTTAGTGTGAAATGTCAGGCGATTTGGGGTCCCCTTTTTCTCCTTTGAACTTGTGTAACAGCAGAAGTGTCTCCTAATACCACCTGGTGAGTAGGACAATTGTAGCACTTTGAACACGGAAGAAACACAAGGGATGTTAGTGAAATGAGTGGATTTCTGCAGTTGGGTAGAAAGGTGGCCTGTGAAATAACTAGGTCGAGATTAAGCAGCCTTCGCATGTGCAAGAGAGCTGTTTTGTCTGACTGAAAGGAATGGAACTAATAATTCTGTACACACATTGTTGAATCAAAAAGCACCATTAAGCGCTTTGTCCTGGACAAGACAGGCCATGCACTGGCCTTCGAGAACTTAGAGTGCAGCTGGGGAGACGGTGAAGGTGTAACAAGCTGTGCACCTCTCCATCTTCATATCTCGTGGTCTCTAACACACAGACCTTTCATGCCCTCGAATGAAACCAGCTCTCTGCAGCCTCAGGACTTCTACATACTGAGTGTCCTGTCTACAATGCCTCACCCCACCCCACCCCCACACCTCCATGGCCTGGTTGATTTCAGACTTCAGCTCTCAAATCTGTCTTGTTTACAACCCGCTCACCACCACCAGCATCTAACCTAGTGCCCCCATAACTCTATTGTAGCCCATTACATTTATCTATTTGAGTACTTGTAACATTGTACTTAATTTTGTTAATTTCCATCTCCCCCATTTTGTTCAAATGCTTTGTATTGGACCTTGTGTGCTAATAATTTTGAAGTGGAGAGTAGGGAAGTGGTGTGTGGGGACAGAGCCCCAGAAAACAGTTTCCAGGCTCTCGGCCTCATAGAAAGGTGCTGGCTCAGGTAGTAAATGGCCATCAACTGTGATCAGATGGCCATCAGCTGTAACACGTAAGCCATTGGCCACTAATATAACTGCTGTAGCTATGCTAGCAGAAAGAATATGTTGGAGAGGCAATCACGAGTGAGGAAGCCGAAAGACGGGGACAGTTATATGATAACAAAGGAATCACCTATCTCTTTGATCTGGACTATGAATCTGATGAATTCACAGTGGATGCAGCTCGATACGGCAATGTGTCTCATTTTGCGAATCACAGTTGTGACCCAAATCTTCAGGTGTTCAATGTTTTCATTGATAACCTTGATACTCATTTTCCCCGAATAGCATTATTTTCCACAAGAACCATAAACGCTGGAGAAGAGCTCACTTTTGATTATCAAATGAAAGGTTCTGGAGATATACCTTCAGATTCTATTGACTACAGCCCAGCCAAAAGAGAGTCAGAACTGTGTGCAGATGTGGAGCTGTGACTTGCAGAGGTTACCTCAACTGAATTTTCAGAAAATAGAGTGGAGGATAATTGGAGTATTGTTTTTTTCTAACATTAACATTTTTAAAAATAAGTATTCGGGACTTTTTCATACTATCAAGGTTATATACTATGTAAATTTACATTTCATGTTTCAGACTCTTGGCCAACTGCATTACTGATGCTTCTGAAGGGAAGAATACAGGGTCACATGGACTAATTTGAAATACACCTCATTAGTGGTTAGGGAGCATACAAGCAAGGGAAACTGGTTACAGATCAGCATATGCGTACTTAAGAAGTCTCCGTGAATAGAGAAATGCCTCCCTCGGTGTTTTAAGTGCTAAACTGATGATATCACAGTCGCTAAGATGAAACATTCAACTTGCCATACACCTTGAATTTAGAGAAATACTTAACTGAATTTGGGCAAATATGCAACGTTCTATTTTTGTTACGTTGCCATTCCTGTTAACCTATTTATTACTGTAAATACCATTCTTGTATTGGAGACAAATAGGTGATACTGAAATACACTCACATTTTCTATTTCTACTTCTTTCATTAAAACATTGGATCTTGATACCGAAATTTAAGGTCTAAAAATAAGTATGGAAAAAGTTAATTACAATTGGATTTCATATTTTGTGCTAGATCACATGCTCCCCTTAGATTGTGTAAGTTATGAGGTCTGATTTTTAACTTCGTTACTCAGGAGTCTCGTGCTCATAGTGTTTCGTCATGGCTTTCTGTCTCATTGGGCCCTCTCCTCCCATGGTTTTAGAAATAGTCCACCATCCTGGGCTGACCAACAACTTCTAAAGTCCTACCCAAAAACATAGCAATGGGAATGGGACAGGCCAAAAGGATTTAAATAGCCAGATATGGATAAACAATAAAAAGAGATATCCCATACGTACGAATGTATAGTTTCAGAGTATCTTGTTTCAACAGTCATATCTGACCTGAATTTGTAGACATCGTATTAATAACAGGTCTTCTTTTTCACAACTCTAAATCATGGATGATGACCAAATTAAGTAATTTGCTTTGTTTACTTTCCTCCCTCTTTGTTAATTCTGTTGTTAGGTTATTTGTCATAATGTTTTATTTAGTTTCTGAAAGGACGTAATTTGCTTTGTATTGATTGTGCTCCAGAATCCAGTACTTAGTTCAATATTTGAGAAGATATACACAACTCTCCACTATAGCTACTTTTAAGTAAAAATCTTAGAGAAACCTAAGAAATTCTAGGCTTATTGGGATATATATAATTTATACTATATTCCATCCAGATCATTTTTTTTTCTTTTTTTTTTAAAAGATTTTATTGGGGAAGGGGAACTGGACTTTATTGGGGAACAGTGTGTACTTCCAGGACTTTTATTTTCCAAGTCAAGTTGTTGTCCTTTCAATCTTAGTTGTGGAGGGTGCTGTTAAGCTTCAAGTTGTTGTCCTTTCAGTCTTAGTTGTGGAGGGCGCAGCACAGCTCCAGATCCAGTTGCCGTTGCTAGTTGCAGGGGGCGCAGCCCACCATCCCTTGTAGGAGTCGAACCCTCAACATATTCCATGACAAAACTCATTCTTTTAATCTTCACAAGGGTTTTTACACCCTAGCCACAGCCATTGCTAGTTCGAAGATGCAAAGTGAGTACTGTGTGCCTTTCTGTACAATCCTATTGGGACAATCGGGTCCACACTGACATCTTGAGTTGCATTCATAAATGGGGGTACCTGGTGGTATTCTAATTTGTTGGTTTTTATTATAAGCAAAAAGAACTCCAGCTTCAGCAGGACAACATTTCTTAGAGAAGCAATCTGTGCATGAACCCGCAGGTAGCTTCGTTGACTAGGCTGATCCCAGGAGCCGGCTTGTATTCATTAATGTAGTAGAAGTCTGGAGGCGGGCCCTCTAGGTCAACAGTGTTTTCCACAACGATCATCCCTTTGTGACTTTTCGGTCTGTTGAGCTCCTCCTGCCATCTCTGCAGCGCTAGCCTTTGTTTAGCCTTCTTCACAATGTATAAGCAATGGCGGGATTTAGGGCTTTGTTATTGTTTTTTAGTTACTGCGTGGCCCTTCTTTACTTGAGATAAGTAAACATCCTTGTCATGAGATAACTGCTGAAATAGTAATGGGCACTTGAGATTCTGCAAAGGTTCCCAAGTATTTGTAGAATCTGGCCATCCTTTCCATTTTACAAGATAATATTCCATATCCTCCTCGCTCCGGCCGCCGCCATCTTGAGGAGCTTTCATTCAAAGAGCTGGGTCTGTCGGGAGAGTTGAGCGGGCCCGACGCCCCACCCCTGTCTGGTCCTCGGGAGTCTTGGGGAGTTGGGGCAGGGTGGTGGGGCCGGGTGAGGCTGAGGAACTGGAAACCGCGAGGCGTGCTGACGTCAGCGCAGGCAGACCCCGCACCTAAAATGATCTTTATTTTCTCTTTTATCTTTGTTAATATAGCCAAAATGAGGTTGATTTTCCACCATAACAGCAACCTGACTTGATTTATTAGATACTCTCAGGACCAGAAATCTCAACTTTTCCTCAGGAAGTTTAATCATCTTCTTTTAATTACTGCTATATTGATTTAACTTTATTTACAAAACTCCAAGTTTTTAAATGTAAATTTATACAGTATTATTTTATTTGCTACAAACTTTTAGGATGCTTCAAATCACTTAACTGATTTATTTAACCATGATTATAATCACTTTTTAACTCTTCAGCTTCATATGCATAATTGTATGTGTTGGTATGTATATGTGTGTAAAAATAGAATAAAATGTATGTATGTAAATATATAGAGAAGTAAAAATAAATTATAACAATGTGATAGTTCTATGATTTTTGTAAGTTATTTTAACTTGCATATAATAAATGCAGAAATCCATCCATAATTCACATGTTCTTTGGTCTACTCAACGACTTGCCCAATCACAGATTTTCTCTTTGTATGAATTTTCCCAAAAATTCATAAAACCAGGATCATTGCTCTAGTACCAAAACCCCAGATTATGAGCTCCTAATTTCTTGAATCTGTCAGCTCCTGGACCTGTATGTTTACAGTTGTATAAATAATGGCACCTGCTCAGAGGTGCCAAAATGTGACATATCATTTAAGGGTAGGTCTATAAGTCAGACTTGAAGTGTGTTGTCTTGAGATCTGCTGAGTCCGGTCCCATTGTCTCCAAGACAGGTTGGGAGTGGGGGCTGTGGGCAGAACCCTGAGAGCTAGAGAAGTATGAGCTATGCCGCTCACCTGAAGCTGACGAACAGAAGGATGGTTGGGATGGTGGTATTTCAGAGATCTGTGATAATTCGGAGTATGTTGCAGTGTCTGTTCAGGGAAAAGGCTCTGATGGAAGTAGAGGATGCTCTGTTCCCTGAATTCACACAGTCTCCATGGACTCCATTCCGCTGAAATTATTAGGAACCAATTGAATGGAGGAGAAAGGGGACTCACAATCCAGCCTTCCTGCTGAAACCACAGTGTCGCATGATCTTTGAAGATTCGTGAAGGAGAAGCATACAGAAAGTGTATCAGATGGAAAGTTTGACCAACCTTTTCTTCTATATCGATGCCATGTCTCCATGATTCAAAAAAAAAAAACACAAAAAAAAACAAAAACACAAAACATGAATTTACAGTTAGTAAGTCATAAGGAAAGAAAGGAGGACATGATAGAAGTGGAATGTCCACTAAATAGTAAGTTCCCTGAAGGCAGAGCCAGTGTAGCCCCAGAGCTTTCCTCAGGTGAAACAGGAGATGCTCAGTAAATATTTTCTGGCTGGGATGATGGCTAAATGAATGACTGGAGAAACACAAATATGAAGAATGAGGAGGTTCAACACTTGTACATATATTAAGATTATTCAAGGCATATTGATTTAGCAGATAACGTTTAATATGTTAGTTTGTTATAATTAAGTCATTTGTGGTTTTTGTAGGTCAAAATCAGTCAAATATTGGAAATTCCTATGGTTCAACCTTGTTAGGGTAGTTCCAGAGTAAGCATAAAAAGAATATTAAATATATACTAAAATTTTAAAAAATATAATTTATAACAATGCTTATAGATATCTTCAAAATAATTATTCCATTACCACCTGCATATTCAACTAATTTCAATTATCTCCTTGACAATCTATATGTGGTTTTAAGGAGTTTCTTCTTTCTCTCTATACCAACAAACTCAAAGTATGGAAGTGAACACTCATCAGTCATATTTGAAAACTAGAAATTCAACTCAAGTAACTCAGTTGTCACATTTTATCCAAAAGGGAATTTGAGACAGGATTCTACTGCAAAATAATTCTGATAAAAGACACAGTTTTTGTTAAGTGAAGAATTCACTCTATTTCAATACAACACAGGACCATACAAATGAAAACTGGATATTTCATTTTTCTTTCCAATATATATTTTATTAAAGCAGATATACGTTTGCCTCTCCTTGAATTAGATTCCCAAATGAATGCTTCTCATCCAGGAACAAACTTACCAGCTGATATCCCCCTCTGTACCCTCCAGCAGCATTCCAAGGTAAAACATTTGTTTAAAGAATACAAGCCAAAATTAATTAGTGATATCCCCCAAAGGATGTGCGTGTGTGTGTATTAATTAGTGCATTTTGTTGAAAGTGCAATAAAGAAATTGGCAGCCTCGTTCTTGATTTCTTTTGCTTGACCATATTATTATAGATATCATTAAAATAATTTTTATTTATAAAGGATAGTAAAGGTGTAGAGTTAATAAACAGTGAGTTTACTAGTAAATTTGGAAAATGAAATATAAAGCTGCATTTAACTTAAATCCAAAATACACATATTAAGTAAAAGATTTTATTGATTCTTCATCTTTTAGGAAAATTGTGATCGCGTAATCACATTTAGAAGATTTATCCCTGAGTGTTTTTGAGTCATGTTTAGATGAAGTTAACTGTGTTCAGTGAGTCAAAAAAAGAGATGACTGCTTAAAATGAAGCTGTAAGCAATACTGATGTAGCTACCTGGGGATAATTCTCATTTTCATTTTGTAACGTGCAACCTTTCCTTTTGTATAAAGGCTGAGTCATACCTGCCATTTGTAAGAAAAGTCATTGAGTCATATCATTACATACTAAGGAGAACATTTTTTCCTTTGAACTACTGTATAAAATACTTCAGAGATTTTTATTTAGACAAAAGCAGTTATCAAAATGACCAAAACTTTACCAAATGGCAAAATTCATGCTTCACCCAAATTTGTAAGTAGGCAGGCACCCATATTTCAAGAGACCATTTTGGGAACTTAGCATCAAAATGAATCAGGTTTGTGTTGAGGGTGTATCCACTTTGTATTCTACTTTGAGCACACAAATTTCCTTGGGAGCTGAATGGCCTGTTTAATTGAAACTTCCCAGGGGGCCATGTATATCTCATCTAGATGTTTGCAATTAAAATAATGTGAGCTAGAAAACCCGCAAGGTTCTACAGTGGTAATTCTCAACCATGACTTCACTTAAATATTACCAGGAAGCTCTTAAAAATGCTAGTGCCAGAGCACTATCCCAGAAAAATTAAATCAAAGTTCTGGTAGTGGGACTCTGGGATCGGTAATTTTTTAAAATAAAATTTATTGGGGTGACACTGGTTAATAAAATTATATAGATTTCAAGTGTATATTGCTATAATCCATCATGTGTATATTGCATTGTGTGTTCGCCACACAGAGTCAGTTCTCCTCCCATCACCATATATTTGACACCCTTTTTCCCTCTTTTACTACCTCCCCTTCCCTCTTACTCACTGGTAACCACTAAACTCTTGTCAGTGTCTATAATTTTTTGTCTCTTTATTTGTCTGTCTTGTTCATTTGTTACTTTCAGTTTTATATCCTATATACGTGTGAAGTCATGGTTCTTGACTTTTTCTCTCTGACTTATTTCGCTTAGCCTGATAATGTCAAGATCTATCCATGTTGTTGCAAATGGCAGGATTTCACCTTTTCTTAACACCCAGGAATATTCCATTGTTTATATGTACCACATCTTTACCCAATCATCTTTCAAAGGACACTTTGGAGGTTTCCATATTTAGGTTACCATGAATAATTCTGCAGTGAACATTGGAGCACATATATGTTTATAGATAAATGTTTTCAGATTTTTGGGGTAGATACCAAGAAGACGGATTGCTGGGTCATATAGTAATTCTAACCTTATTTTTTTGAGCAGGCTCCATACTGTTTTCCATAGTGGGTATACCAATTTCCATTCCCACCAACAGTGTTTGAGGGTTACTTTTTCTCCACAGCCTCTCCAACATTTGTTATTACTTGTCTTGTTGATAATAGCCAATCTAGCAGATGTGAGGTAATATCTCATTGTAGTTTTGATTTGCATTTCCTTAATAGCTAGTGAAGTTGAGCAGTTTTTCATATATCTGTTGGTCATTTGTTTGCCTTCTTGGGAGAAGAGTCTATTCAGGTCCTCAGGCCACTTTTAAATTCAGTTGTTTGGATTTTTTGTTGTTAACTTGTATGAGTTCTTTATATATTTTGGCTATCAGGCCCTCATTGGAGGTGTTGTTTGCCAACACGTTGTCCCATTTGGTTGGTTACCTCTTTGTTTTGTTGATGGTTTATTTTGCTGTGCAGAAGCATTTGGATTTGATAGAGTCCTATTCATTTATTTTTGATTTTACTTCCCCTGCCTTTGAGGTGAAATTCATAAAATCCTCTTTGAACCCAAGGTCCATAGGTTTAGTATTGGAAATCCTAGCCAGAGCAATCAGACAAGAGAAAGAAATAAATGATGTCCAACTTGGGAATGAAAAAGTTAAATTGTCACTTCTTGCAGATGACATGATTCTTTATATAAAAAACCCTAAAGACTCCACCAAAAATAGCTATTAGAAACAATAAATAAATACAGTAAAGTTGCAGGATATAAAATCAATGTACAAAAATATATTGCATTCCTATATACTAACAATGAAATTTCAGATAAAAAAATTCATTTTTCAATTGGAACAAAAAGAATAAAATACTTAGGAATAAACTTAACAAAGGATGTGAAGGACCTAGACACTGAAAACTATAAGACATTATTAAAAGAAATTGAAGAAGACACAAAGAAATGGAAAGATATTCCATGTTCATGGACTGGAAGAATCAACATAGTTAAAATAGCCATATTACCCAAAGCAATATGCAGATTTAATGCAATTCCCATAAAAATCCCAACAGCATTTTTTCAAGAAATAGAACAAGAAATCATCGTATTTGTATGAAACCACAAAAGACCCTGAATGGCCATAGCACTCCTAAGAAAAAAAGAACAATGCTGGAGGTATCACACTCCCTAACTTCAGCTTGTGCTACAAAGTGATAATAATCAAAATAGCATGGTATTGGCAGAAAAACAGGCACAGACCAATGGGATATAATTGAAAACCCAGAAATAAACATATATATATATATATATATATATATATATATATATATATATATATGCAGATAATTTTCAACCAAGGAGCCAAAAAAATACAATGGAGAAAAGAAAGCCTCTTCAACAAATGGTGCTGGGAAAATTGGAAGGCCATGTGCAAAAGAATGAAACTAGACTGCTATCTATCACCATACACCAAAATTAACTCAAAACAGATCAAAGACCTAAACATAAGACCTGAAACAATAAACTGCATAGAAGAAAACATAAGTACTAAACTTATAGACCTTGGGTTCAAAAAAGATTTTATGAATTTGACCTCAAAGGCAAGGGAAGTAAAAGTAAAAATAAATGAATGGGACCCTATCAAACTAAAAAGCTTCTACACAGCAAAAGAAACCATCAACAAAACAAAGAGGCAACTAACCAAATGGGACAAGGTATTAGCAAACAACACCTCTGATGAAGGGTTGATATCCAAAATATATAAAGTACTCATACAACTCAACAACAAAAAAACAAACAAATTTTAAAATGGGCAGAGGACTTGAACAGACTCTTCTCCCAAGAAGGCAAACAAATGACCAACAGATATATGAAAAACTGCTCAACTTCACTAGCTACTAAGGAAATGCAAATCAAAACTACAATGAAATATCACCTCACACCGGCTAGATTGGCTATTATCAACAAGACTAGTAATAACAAATGTTGGAGAGGCTGTGGAGAAAAAAGGAACCCTCATACACTGTTGGTGGGAATGGAAATTGGTATACCCACTATGGAAAACAGTATGGAGGTTCTTTTAAAAGTTAAGAATTACTATATGACCCCTCAATCCCTCTCCTGGGTATCTACCCAACAAATCTGAAAACATTTATCTGTAAAGTTATATGTACTCCAATGTTCATACAGCATTATTTATGTACTCCAATGTTCATACAGCATTATTTATGGTGGCCAAGACATGGAAACCACCAAGTGTCCTTTGATAGATGATTGGATAAAGAAGATGTGGTATATATACACAATGGAATACTACTATACTACTATAAGAAAAGATGAAATACTTCCATTTGCCACAACATGGATGGATTTGAGATTATCATGCTAAGTGAAATAAGTCAGATAGAAAAAGTTGAGGACCATATGAATTATTTTTCTTTTCAGTGAGTAATACTGTTCATGGCTCTTTTATGAATGAAATATTTTAGATTGTTTCTGTCTGTTTCTCTTTGTCTTTCTCCCTCTTTGTATTTCTCTCTCTTTCTGTATACATATATATATACAAACTTACGGTGCCCTCAAAAAAGTATACATATTTTAAGAAAGGAAAACTGTATTAAAATTGTAATACTCAATGTATACTGATAGCAAAAGATGAATACAAGTCACGTTTGAGTTCTGCAATTATAAGAGGTGATCAGAGTGGTTACCATCAGCGTCCAGACACTTCTGATTATGGCGAACTACTGCTTGAGCAACATTGACCAAAGAATTTACTTGTTTACATTATTTGGCACTCCCAATATATCCACAAACAATATATAGTATTTTCATGTATTTTAATAGGGTATAATTTTATGAGACATATAAATACATGCATATATATGTGTTATATAAATATAACTTTATGTGGCATATAAATGGCATTATACTACATACATTTTCTGCAATTAAAGTTTCTCATTCAATATTTTGTTTTGTACTTTGTCCATTGAGTTTAGTTTACACATTTTTTATGGTTAGACAATACTCTCTTTTATCAATAAAATACAATGTATTTATTCACCTGTTCAGTTTGTGATGGACGTTTTTGTTGTTGCGAACTGTAGTGGTTAATTTTATGTTAACTTAGGTAGGCCAAAGTACCGAGATATTTGGTCAAACATTATTCTACATGATTCTTTGAAGGTATGTTTTAGATGAAGTTGATATTTAAATCAATAGACTTTAAGTAAAGTCTACAAATTACTCTTTGTAAAATTGGTGTGCTTCATCCAATTAAATGAAGTACGTAATAAAAAATGATGGACCTCCCTCAAAGAAGAAAGAATTCTGCCAATATACTGCCTTCAGACTCAGGCTGCAGCATCGTTGTTTCCCTGGGTACCCAATCTGTCAGCATTCCCTGCAAATTTGGACCTGCCAGTTTCCACAATCATGTGAGCCAATTAAAATGTCTCTCTCTCCTTCTCCCCCTCCCTCAGTCCTCTCCCTCATTCTGTTTCTCTGGATAACCCTTACTAATGCACTAACTTTTCTCTATAATCAATCTTGAAGTAAATATTTTGTACATGTTTCCTTCTACACATATGGAAGATGTTCTTTGGGGCTATTTCTGTTATTGGAATTGCAAGTTCTAAGGGTGTGAACATCTCCATTACCATGAGATACTGTAACATTGCTCTCCAAATGGTTGTACCAGTTGTTTCAACAGCAGTGCATGAGCATAGGCACTGGTTTACATACCATTTGTCAGGTATTATCAACTGATATTTTAAATAAGGAATCTCATTATTGTTTTAATTTGCATTTCTGAGATTTCTAGTGAGGTTGAGCATATTTTCATTTGTTTGTCGAATGTTTATATTTCTTCTAATATTAATCGCCTTTTTACATATTTAAAACTTTTCTATTAATTTGTTTATATTTTTTATTATTGATTTATTAAAGTTTGTTTTAGGTTAACAAATCTTTTTTATGTTATATGCATTGTAAAAGTCTCCCAGATTGTGGCTTTTATTTCACTTTATTTGTAATGTCCTTTTTGTGCAGAAATTTTAAATAGTCATATTTATCAACTTTTCAAGGTTTGTGTTTTTAGGGGTTTGCTGTTGTTTTGCAGGTTTGTTTTTCATAGTTAGATCATTAATCCATTTGGAACTCATTTTTTTAAAATTAAATTCTTGGAGTGACAATGGTTGGTAAAATTACACAGGTTTCAAGTGTACAATTCTATAGTACATAATTTATATATCATATTGTGTACTCACCTCCCAGAGTCAGTCCTTTTTCATCACCATATATTTGACCTCCTTTTCCCTCTCCTACCACTCCCCCCTTTACCCTCTGCTAACCACTAAACTGTTGTCTGTGTTTATGTTATGAGTTTTTGTTTCTTTGTTTGTTTGTCTTCTTTGTTGCTTTCAATTTTATATTTCACATATAAATGAAGTCATATGATTCTTGACTTCCAATATAACTTATTTCACTTTGATGAAAATCTCAGTATCTATCCATGTTGTCACAAATGGCAGTATTTCATCTTTTATTATAGCAGAGCAGTATTCCATTGTGTATATATACCACGTCTTCTTTATCCAATCATCTAGTGAAGGACACTGGTTGTTTCCATGTCTTGGCCACCATAAATAATGCTGCAATGAACATTGCATTCTTAATTTTTTGAGGAACCTTCACACTGCCTTTCATAGTGGCTGCACCAATTTACATTCCCACCAATAGTGTACGAGGGTTCTCATAACAAGCCTCTCCAATATTTCTTGTTGACAACAGCCATTCTAACGACGTGTGGTGATATCTCATTGTGGTTTTTATTTGCATTTACCTAATAGCTAGTGAAGTTGAGCAGTTTTTTCATGTATCTGTTAGCCATTTGTATGTCTTCTTGGGAGAAGTGTCTGTTAAAAAGCTTCTGCACAGCAAAAAAAAAAAAAAAACCATCAACAAAACACAAAGGCAACCAACCAAATGGGAGAAGATATTTACAAACAGCACCTCCAATAAGGAGCTAATATCCAAAATATATAAAGAACTCATAGAACTCAACAACAACAAATGAAAATAAATAATCCAGTTGAAAAATGGGCAGAGGACCTGATCTTTTAGTATAGTGAGTGATAGGCATATAATTTTATCTTACATAAATAACTAATCATCCCCAAATCAATGAATTGTTCATCTTTTTCCTGATTTGTAATGCTTACCTCTGTTAGAATCAATTTTCATCGATATGTGGGCCTGTTTCTATGCTTCTTCTCTTATTTTACTGATCTACATATCTGGGAAAATTTGCTCAATATCTTCATCTCAGTAATTTCTTTCCAATTTGCTATATCCACTTGAATATCAGTCTGATTTGGTCCTTTAAATGTAAGCATTTTAACTGGACCATAGAGCAGGGCCTGGGAAAAAATGTGCATGTCATGTCATCTAATGCTCTATTAAAATGGATTCATCTTTAGTAGTCGACCAGGTCTCTGTTATCATTATTATTTTTTGGTTTGTTTTGTAAAAAGCAACTTGAATCATGATAAGAAAGAAACAGGGGAATCAAAATCAAACTTTAGACCACTCATTTTTGTCACTAAAATAGCTTCCTACTCCAATATTTTAAATTTTATATAAAATATTTTAGGACACACAATGTATATTTTTAAATCATAGGATATTGAAGCTTTTGAAATAGAAAAAATATGGAAAGTAGACGTTTTCAGGGTGAGGTATATGTTTATGTACCTAATGAATGTGTACTGTTTTATATGACTTGTAGAATAGTTTTTATTTTATAGTCAGTCCTATATAAGAGGGACCTAAGTAAGAAATGCTTTAGAGGTAGTATTTATGCAAATGGGGAAATTGCTACTATGTAAAAGTAGAGAAGGTATCTATTTCACTTACAAATTAAAATATTAAGTTAATTAAACTAAGTTAATATGAAGTTCATTATCAATGAGAAAGCAGCCAGCGAGAGCAGGAGAATAAGGAGAGAAAGGAGGCAGAACCAAAAATGTTTGTATTCTTGGGCCTACCACAGGGCCTAAAGGGAGTCTGGTAAAGCTGGGGTGAGGAATCAGTCACAGCTGAATCTGTGTTAGCCTGACAATGGGGGACCAGGGGCCCACCCTATTATGTAACAATGCTGGAATTATAATGAGGAAAATCTGTGTGCACTGAAGTCACTAGTATTTAGAGGTGTAGTCACGTGTGGACTTCTTGGTGCCCTTTTAGGAGAAAGTCTTGGGGGAAATGTGTTCCATAAATTATGGAGAGACAGTAAAGAAAATATTTGAGATATGTAAATTACCTTGACCCACCAGTTCACAAGTTTATATCACTGACTTCTTGTTTCGCCTGCTGACTCAGGTCAGAATCAGTGTAGTTAATAAATCATGACTCATGAGTGTTCTAGCCTGTTCCACTAAACAGTAATGGGTTGTTAAGTGTGTTCCACCAAATGATCTGAGGCCTGGGAAATTTGGGAGTCTATTTCCCGGTTACTGTGATTGGAGCAAAGACAGCAGCCTTCAGGTAGATGCCTGTCCCTCTCCTTCATATTTACCATTAGTTTCAGCCACCTGTGGGTTTGGCTGATGGAGAAGAGGGAGTCTCAGTGAATGTAAATACTTTTAAATAAAGATGGAGGAGGGCTCTAATGTATATCATAGTGATTTAGTTAAAATTCTGTATTATGTAATTCAAATTTACTGAGAGTAGATCTTAAATATTCTCACCACAAAAAAATGTAATTATGTGAGGTGAGGAGGTGTTAACTAACTGTATTGTGGTAACCATTTCACAATATATATATATATCACATGATTATGTTATATACCTTAAACTTGTACAATGTTATTTATATGTATAATGTCAATTATATCTCAACAGGCTGCAGAAAAAGAAGGAAAACAAAGAAGAAAACATATATTCATAAATACCCACTATCTGTCCAGAAAAAATAAACAAAAAAGCTTGAGATTTGCATCAGCTATATCCATTGGCTCATTTTTCCATCTATGACTCAAAATATAAAACATAGACTCCGGGGACTTGAACTATCAAGCCTGTTTTTACCAGCTCTGGCTTTGGGAAAGTCATATAACCATTTTTTTTTTTGCCTCAGTGTCCCCATCTACAAAATTGGAATACTAATGGGGGAACCAATTCATTCAGCTGTGGTTACACCTCTAAATACTCTCACTACATCTCAGTGGGTTGTTGAGAGGATTAAATGAGTTATTATATGGAAAGTTCCTAGAACCATGCCTGGCACATTGATAGTTAGCACAATGATGTTACCTATTATTGTTACTGACTTCTCCCTTTTAAAGTGAAATTCTGAGAGAGCCAATATGACAGAGTAGATAAAACACTGTGCCTGTTTCCTTCAGTGAACACATTAAAATTACAACTAAGTTCTTGAAAAATCGACCTGGAGAACATCTGAAGTTTAGCTGAACAAAAGTTTTATAACTAAGAATATAAAGAAGATGCCACATCGAGATTGGTAGGAGGGTCAGACACATGAAATGGCCTGGCCCCAAAACTCCATTAGCCAACTGAGAATCAGGAGAGATTTCTCAGCCACAGAGATTCCCCCCAGAGGAGAGAGGGACCCCAGCCTCACACCAGCCTCCTCAGCCCAGAGTACTAGTGCTGGAAAGAGGAGCCCCAATAACATTTGTCTGTGAAAAACAGTGGGGATTCCAACCATCCAAGTGGGATGGAAGGCTGCGAGAAACTGAGATATTCTCTTAAAGGGCCCGTGCACAGACTCACTTGCAGGCACTCACTTGGGGCTCCGGCGGAGGGATGGTGATTCAGTGGGTGTTGGAAGCATGTGGGGGACGGGCAAGGTGTGTGGTTTTGGGTGAGGGCTGGAAGATGGTCACCATTTTCCCTGTGAGGTATCCTTCTCTTGTGCAGCCAACAGGCAGCTGCTATCTTTAATGTGTTGAGCCCTCCCCCAAAGGAGAAGTCTAAATCTGGATTGGTCTACTGAGCTCACAGCTCCACCCTGCTAACTCACTGGAACTCTGCCCTATCCAACTCCCCAACACTGGAGGCACTCTCTTGGTGAACAGCCAGTCCCAACCAATTGCATTGTTTCTTGGAAAACTATCAGAGTCGTGGGCCCCAGGGAGGTGGTGACTGGCCTCGGTGTGCTCTGACACTTGTGCTGAGTAGCTTCAGGCTTACTACTGGCACCAAAGCAGAATCTATATTAACCTGGTGAACACCACTCTTCTCACTCTACTGACTCCTTGAGACCCTCATGTGTGTCACATAAGGCACACAAGTTCTATCAGCGGCTGAATTTTAAGGGAACCAACAGGTGACAGCAGGTCTCGGAGTGTCCTGGCGTTTTGCAGAGCTACCCCAGACCTGTACTGCTGACAGCTGGCCTTGGTTCACAGTGTGGCCTCTCCCCCAAGCCTTCAAGTTTACAACAGGCAGCGAACAACCATGGATTGCTTTGTAGCTCCTACCTATCTTGGTAGTCCCTGACTGGTCACAGGCAGTGAGTGACCTGGTCTGCACCCATGCCCCTTCCAAGATGCCCCAGAACCAACATACTTGGAGGTTGGCTTCAGACTACAGCAGAGGACCACCCAATTAGCTCCACAAGTGGCACACAAAAAGGGTGATTGTAACAGGCACCAAAGCACACTGGGGTGAATCGCACTTAGTGGGGTAAGTCACCCACACAGCAGCCTGTAAGCTGTGGATGTGGCCAAACCCTACAGCCAATCAGACTGAGGGTTGGTCCCACCCACTGCTGTGCCAATAGGAATCAACACTCAGCTATAATAGGAGGGCACACATAACACACACAAGGGACACCCCTGGAGCACCCAGAGCAGGTGACCAGGGAGACTGTGCCAGGGCCCCACAGGACACCTACTACATAAAGCCACCCAGCCAAGACTGAGAGACATAGCAGATCTATCTAATACATAGAAACAAACACAGAGAAGCAGCCAAAATGTGGAAAGAAAGAAGTATGTCCCAAATGAAAGAAAAGGAGAAAATTCCAGAAAAAGAACTAAATGAAAAGGAGGCAAGCAATCTACCAGATACAAAATTCAAAACATTGGTTATAAGGATGCTCAATGATCGCAGGGAGAACTTTAACAAAGAGATAGTAAGCATAAAAAAGGACATGGAAACCATAAAAAAGAACCAGTCAGAAGTGAAAAATACAGTAACTAAAATGAAAAATGTACTAGAAGGAATCATTAACAGACTAGATGATGTGGACAATCAAATCAGTGATTTGGCAGACAAGGTAGCAGAAAATACCCAGTCAGAACAGCAAAAAGAAAAAAGAATCTAAAAAAATGAGGCTAGTTTAAGGGGGCCTCTGAAACAACATCAAGCCTACCAACATTCACATCATAGGGGTACCGGAAAGAGAAGAGAGAAATCAAGGGATTGTTAACCTATTTGAAGAAATAATGACTGAAAACTTTCCTAACCTGCCAAAAAAGAAAAATAGACACACAAGGCCAGGAAGCACAGAGAGTCCCAAACAAGAAGAACCCAAACAGGCCCACACTAAGACACATTATAATTGGAATGACAAAGGTTAAAGACAAAGAGAGAATCCTAAAAGCAGCAAGAGAAAGACAACTAGTAACTCATAAGGGAGCTCCCATAAGACAGTCAGCTGATTCCTTAACAGAAACTTTGCAGGCCAGAAGGGATTGGAGCAAAATATTTAATGTAATGAAGTTACCAAGAGTACTCTACCTAGCAAGGCTACCACTGAAAATCGAAGGACAGACAGAGCTTCCCAGATAAGAAAAAGCTAAAGGAGTTCATCGCCACCAAACCAATATTACAAGGAATGTTACAGGGATTTCTATAAGAAGGGGAAAAATTCAAAATTGTGTACAAAAAAAATGGTAATAGCTACATAGCTACCAAAAATTACTTTCAATATAGATGGATCAAATGCTCCAATCAAAAGTCATAGGAGGGCTGAATGGATACGAAAACAAAACGCTTACATATGCTGCCTACAAGGGAATCACTTCAGATTGAAAGACACACACATATGAAAAGTAAATGGATAAAAGGGGATATTTTGTGAAGATGGAAATGACAAAAACAAGAAAGGCTGGGGTAGTGGTGTTTATATCTAACAAAATAAAGTTTAAAACAAAGGTTCTAACAAGTGACAAAGAAAAACTCAGTAATCCCACTTCTGGGTATTTATCTGAAGAAAAACGCTACTTTGAAGGGATTTGTGCATCCACATGTTCATTGCAGCATTGTTTACAATGGCCAAGATGCGGAGGCAGCCTGGGTGTCCATCGACAGAAGAATGAATAAAGAAGAAGTGGTACATATATACGATAGAATATTGCTTGGCCACGGAAGGGAATGGGTTCTTGCCATCTGCAGCAGCATGGATGGACCTGGAGGGTATTGTGCTGAGTGGAGTATGTCAGACAGAGAAAGACAGATGCAATGTCATTTCTCTTATACGTGGAATCTAAAGAACAAAGTAAACAGGCAAAACAGAAACAAATTCCTAGATACAGAGAATATTTTGATTGTTGCCAGATGGGAAGGAGTTTGGGTGTGTCAGTGAAAATATGTGAAGGGATTAAGAAGTACAAATTGATTGTTACGCAGTAATTATGGGGATGTAGGGTACAGCTTAAGGAATATAGTCAATAGTATTAAAATAACTGTGTATGGTGTCAGATGGGTACTAGGTTGTTGGGGTGACAGATGGGAGGGGGTTGGAGAGTAGGGTGAAAAAAGTGAAGGCATTAAGAAGTAAAAATTGGTAGTTACAAAATGATCATGGGGATGCAAAGTAAAGCATAGAGAACATATTCAATGATATGGTAACAACTATGTATAGTACCAGGTGGATACTAGACTAGTCAGGGGGGTCACTTCTTAAATTATATATAAATATCTAAACACTATGCTGTATGCCTGAAATTAATATCAAATAATATTGAATGTCAACTGTAATTGAAACATTTAAAAAGAGGGGAAAAGATAAAGAGGAATAAGAGGTCAAATTTCCAGGTATAAAATAAATAAGTCATGGGGATATAATGTACAGCATGGGGAATATAGCCAATAATATTGTGATAGTGTGGTACAGTATCACATGGTTGCTGGACTTATCATGGTGATCAGTTCTTTAGGTATATAAATATTGAATAATTATGGTGTACCCCTGAAACGAATATAATATTGTTAACTATATTTTTAATAAAAATGTTTACAAAATAAAAATAATAAAATGAAATTCTGTTTTAAATATGATATCTGAGATTGCCTATCATACTTACATAGTTTGGTATGTCTGAAATTAGTCAGTTGCTTTGTTTTCTTTATAAAACCTTAAAAATATAATTTCTAGTTCACTTTGGAACAAGTGTATTCACTACACCTAACCCATTAGCTAAAGATATTTTTGCACAGTGGTTATTGTCAAACAGCTGCATGCATAAAAATTACCTAGAGAACTTGATCAAACACAGATTGCTAGGCCCATTCTCAGAGTTTCTGACTCAGCAGATCTCAGGAACTGTCTGAGAATTTGCACCCTAACACTTTCTAATATGACACTGATGCTGCTCACATGGACACCACCCCTGGGCACCATAGTCTTACCATCACATGGACGCCACATCTGAGTACCAGTCTTACCATCACATGGACACCACACCTGAGTACCAGTCTTACCATCACATGGACACCACACCTGAGTACCAGTCTTACCATCACATGGACACCACCCCTGGGCACCATAGTCTTACCATCACATGGACGCCACACCTGAGTACCAGTCTTACCATCACATGGATGCCACACCTGAGTACCAGTCTTACCATCACAAGGACACCACACTTGAGTACCAGAGTCTCACCATCACATGGACGCCATACCTGAGTACCAGTCTTACCATCACAAGGACACCACACTTGAGTACCAGTCTTACCATCACAAGGACACCACACTTGAGTACCAGAGTCTCACCATCACATGGACGCCACACCTGAGTACCAGTCTTACCATCACAAGGACACCACACTTGAGTACCAGAGTCTCACCATCACATGGACGCCACACCTGAGTACCAGTCTTACCATCACAAGGACACCACACTTGAGTACCAGAGTCTCACCATCACATGGACGCCACACCTGAGTACCAGTCTTACCATCACAAGGAAACCACACTTGAGTACCAGAGTCTCACCATCACATGGATGCCACACCTGAGTACCAGTCTTACCATCACAAGGACACCACACTTGAGTACCAGAGTCTCACCATCACATGGACGCCCCACCTGAGTACCAGTCTTACCATCACAAGGACACCACACTTGAGTACCAGAGTCTCACCATCACATGGACACCACACCTGAGTACCAGTGTTACCATCACATGGACACTACACTTGAGTACTATAGTCTTACCAAAATAAATTTATTGTTTCTTGGGGAAAGAAGTTTGCAAATGTGAATGGTACGTTTATTTCTCTCTGTATGTACACATAAAACTACACACACACACATATAATTTCACAGATATGTAAATTTAACATGATTTACTATGTCGTTGCTAGGTAAGACTTATTAAATAATTATGTAAAACAAATATTTAGGATGTTTAACATTCGTATAACCTTCCTACATAAGTTTCCAATGTTTGAATATTTTTGTACATATTATTTTATAAATACTGTATTTTTATTTTCTCAAAACCACTAATCAATGATTTGTCCTTATCTAACAGGTATCTATGTGATCATGCCTCATCCAGGGTAAGAAGTTGTCCTGGATGTCCTCCTTTATTCCCATTTCCCCCTTTTCTCCTTGATAAAGTTCCAGTTAAAAAAAAAAAAATCAACAAATAAAAACCACCTTTTCTTGGTTCCAAACGTGATTTGGGTGTGTATGTATCATGTTTTCTTAAATTTTTCTTTAAGAAAGTGGCGTTACTTTTGAAACAGTGAGTTATTATTTTGTAAATGAGTTTTTCTTATCTAAAGTTGTACTTTGGTTAAAATACAGGCTAATGTTTAAAAAATTGCTCTGCCAGCTGTTGTCAAACTGGAAGTAGGTGCTCATAAGCAGGGATTAACTCTCTAGTTTTACCATACATGGTGCATTTGTGACTAGTGTTTGCTATATTCCTTATGAATGTAGGAGGGAAATAAGTTTTGAAGTATGAAAAACTGGGTGCTTCAGGCAGTAGAAACAGATTTAAACTGATACTGATTTCACATTTTCTTATCTTGCTGAAAACAGCCACATCATTAAGAGAAAGTTGATTCTTACCACTCTTTGTTAATGTATACAGTGTCCAAAGACATACAATGATCTAGTGCCTCTTTTGTGGTCAAATCATGGAACAGAACCTCCTGGAATTCTGCCAAAAGATTAGACAGTGTTTCCAAGTCAAGGAACACTACATAAGACTCAAGTCTCAGGCTTAAAGGAACAATGATCTGTGAAGCTCAATTTATCTAAAGAGTGGCCTGTATTTTTTTTCTGCTTGGTTTTGGCACTGTCCTGTTTTATTGCACAGGTCATTAATTTCCATCTGTGAAGTACGGAGCTGGTGTAATTTTTAACTGAAGTGCCAGGTTCACCTCCATGCCTCTTAAGTTTTGTGGGAGTTGATATTTAGATAATTATTAGTCAAACCACTCTATTAATAGAAGTCCCTTGAAGAATTACATTCATGTACCCTTAGGGAATTAAGAATAACTGGTAAATAATTAAATCCAATCAGATTAGCAGAGGTAAGAAATAGGTAAAACCTTAGCATTTTTGCTCATCAAAGAAAATTATGACCAGGATTTGATTTCAGCTCCTCAATTTTCTAGCTATGTGATTTTAGATAAAAACTTTAATGAATTCTCTCCAAGCTTCTATTTCTTTCTTTATAGAATTAAGTTAATAATCGCTTCTTAGGTTTTCTGTTAGGATTAAATAAATATGTTTTACCATTATTATTGTTATGTTTGTTGTTAATGCACTGCTGATTCTCAACTCCACTTAGATGACATTACACTGTCAGCGTTTTTGTGACTTTCATTTGATGTGATAATGCTCTGAGAGACTTTTTTTTTTTAAGAACAATGTTACCCATTCTTGGTATTGGATATAACTAATCTAGCATTTTCCACACCGAGGAATTAGTGCATCAGCATGTATTTGTGATAAAAGTTTAGGTTTTGATATATTTCAAATAATAATTATATATATATATGTGCTCTGACAATTAAGTTTGCAAACTTGTTGCAATCATGTTGCTAACCTTTTTTGATATCAGAGGGATTATATATTATGAATTTGTACCAACTGGGCAGTTAACCAAGTTTACTATTGGAAAGTGCTGAAAAGGCTGCGTGAAAAAGTTCGACAGAAATTACTTGAACGTTTTGTCAACAATTCGTGGCTCTTGAATCACGACAATGCACCAGCTCACACGGCACTGTCTGTGAGGGTGTTTTTAGCCAGTAAACAAATAACTGTATCGGAACACCCTCCCTACTCACCTGATCTGGCCCCCAATGACTTCTTTCTTTACCTGAAGATAAAGGAAATATTGAAAGGAAGACATTTTGATGACTTCAAGGGTAATCCGATGACAGCTCTGATGGCCATTCCAGAAAAAGAGTTCCAAAATTGCTTTGAAGGGGGTATTAGGTACTGGCGTTGGTGCATTGAGAGCTTGGCCAATAAAGGAACACACACGGTTAGGCAAGTTAAGAAAGTTTATTAAGAGAAAGTCTATCTCATTAAGAGAAAGTTTATCAGACTGAGCAAAGATGGCTACAGCCCGGGCTGCCTGTCTAAAGAAGACTTGCAGCCCCAAGGGAGGGGTTGAGGAAGGTTTTATAGGGGCGATGCTGACAGGGTAGCATTGTTTGAACAGAAAATGCTGACTGCCTGGAAGCCAGTAGCTGTTTTGTGGCATTTTCTGTTATCACAGGTTTGGCTCTGTCAGCAGGGGCAGACCAACAGACATTTTATTGTTTTCTTGCAGACATGACTCTGTCTATAAGTCAAGGTCGCTGAGACCTAACATTCAGAGACCTAACAAGCACAGGTTCCCAAGGGGAGTACTTCGAAGGTGACTTTAGTGATACTCAGCAATGAGGGATGCAGCACTTTTTCTAGGATGAGTTCGCAAACTTAATTGTGCGACCTTCATATGTATGTGTATCTATTTATTGAACAGCTCAGACATTTTCTAGTTTTGTTTACTGACTTTAGTTTTTCAAATATTAGTTTTCTTAAAGTTTTCTTATATTGTGAACTTACAGTTGTAGTTCAGCTTAGTTTTTACATATCAAAACATAAACACCTGAAACTTCATTTTGTGTTCTAAAAGGAGTATTTGAGAGTATATGCACAACTGTGGAATTGTATAACTAGAGGAAACCTTAAACTCCCATTTATAAATACGAAAGCTGAGACTCTAATTTTTTTTAAAGATGTTGAATGATACAACTCATGGTATGAATATAAACCTTTAACAATTCTGTTTTTAAGGTTTCTATATAACCTCTTGGTTCTCGTAAAAGTAGGCAACATAGCTTATTCTTTTCAGTAACTGAAAGAAAAGGAAATTAAGAGGGCAATTCAGAATGAAGAGACTGTATGAAGAGGCAATATGTCCCTTTCAAAACTCCAGATACACTAGATTTTGAGTGAGACATAGTGTTTCTATATGTCCTTTAGTCACTTATTTACATCAGTTTTCTGCAGCCTGGGATCAGGTGATGGGGGTCAAGAGGGCACAGCTTAGGGAAGCTCATTTGCTCCTTTCTGTCCAGAAAAATGGGAGGTTTTCAACTTGCTAATCTGGCTGAGCACCTATGAGATTGCTAGTAGCTGTGACTTGTTTCATTTTGAGTTGAAATTTCAACTCAATCTTTGTCATTTTCCCAGGGAGAAGTTAGCTACCTGATGGGGCACAGTTCCTTTTGGACTGGCTTAGTTTCATTTTTCACTAAGTGACAGTTTTTATCATGGCCTATCCCCCTTTTAATGGTCAGTGGACACTTGCCATTTCCTCCTGAATAGCGATAGCCGTGAGGTGCTCACCCTCCGCCCCTATTTCTGGGGAAGCCCCCACTGGTACTTCATTGACATCATGGTCAAGGACAAGGTTGCCTTCAGGCTCACATCCATTGACAGGATGTGAAAGTTCCTTCCCTTGCTCAAGGTGTTTTACAAATGTTGTGTTGTCCACAGGTAAGGTTATCTAATGGGCTCATGCACAAGGGAAGCTCACTATGGCATCTCTCCCATTCTGCTTCAGGGTCCCCATGCAGGGAAGTTGCTCAGCTCTCTCCCTGTGGGTACTTTTCACTCCTGTTTAAAGATACCATTCTTTACCTTTTCCCTCACCCACAGCCTGGTACAAAAACTGTTGTCCTAATTCACACTCCACTTTTTCCCTTTCATATATGTCTGAAGGGGAACTTCTCAAGAACACCGCCTTGCACAAGGTACAAAAAAGGAAACCGATACAACAGAAGGTTATATACTTTCCCCTTAAACTGTCTTATGGATCATCATGTAACTTTAAAAAGTCTTTCTATGATCATTGTTTAACATTGTGCAGTAGGCCCAATTATTAAGTCCATGATGAAGTGGCCCCAACTTGGTCAATTACTTTAATTTGTGAATGTAATGTTTGACACTCCACTTTGTGCCTCTGCTGTAACTCTAGAATTGCATGAAATCTTCAGCTTTACATCCTAGTACACATATGAGTATTCATAGAACTAACTAGCTTCAAAGTTCTGAATGGAATGTTTATTGTTATTGCTGCTTGGTGTCCCATTCTAGACACTTCCTCACCACTTTGAGAGGCTATGGATGTGGGTCACACAAAGGATCAAGCCTCGTCAAACTCACCTCCCAGGTATCCATTTCACATGGAGTTTTCAGAGAATGGGTTCCAATTGTTGATCACTATTACTGACTTCTGCCCTTTATACCTATGGTCCTATCTGTGGCCTATCTAATGGAGATTTTTATTTTGTTTCAGGTGTACAAAACAATGTAATAGTTAGACATTTATACCCCTCAGAAAGTGATAACCCTCTTCCCCCAATCTACTAGTGCTCTGACATCATATATAGCTCTTATATGACTCTATCCCCTATGCTGTACTACATATCCCGTGACCACATATATATATAGTTATAGTTATATAGTTGTTATAGTTATAGTTATAGTGGACATTCAATATTATTCAGCTTCAGGTGTACAGTGCAGTGGTCAGGCATCTACATCGTCCATGAAGTGGTCTCTCTAATAAGACAAGTGTCCATCTGACACCCTACAAAATCTTTACAACATTGTTGATTATATTCCCCCAAATGTCTTTCATATCCCCATGGCAATATTGTAGCTACCAGTTTGTGCTTTCTAATCCCCTTCCCTTCTCCCTCATCCCCAGCCCCCTCCCATCTACATAGCAACCATCAGTTTTTCCTCCATATCTCTGAGACTATTTCTGCTTAGTTTGCTCATTTATTCAGTTCTTTAGATTCTACATATAAGTGAAACCATATGGTATCTGTCTCTCTCCTTCTGACTTATTTCACTTCACAGAATGTTCTCTAGGTCCATCCATATTGTTGCAAATGGTAAGATTTCATTCTTCTTTATGGCCAAGTAATACTCCATTGTATAAATGTACCACAGGTCTTAATCCAATTGTCTACCGATGGGCATTTCAGTTGTTTCCGTGTCTTGGCTGTTGTGATAGTGCTGCAATAAACATACAGGTGCATATATTTTTGTGATTAGCATTATGGATTTCTCGCAATAGATACCTAACAGTGGAATTGCTGGATCATAAGGTAGTTCCATTTCCAGTTTTTTTTAGATACCTCCATACTGATTTCCATAGTGACTGCACCAATCTGAAACCCCACCAACAGTGCACGAGGGATCCCTTTTCTCCACGTCCTTGCCAGCACTTGTTGCTATATGGTCATTTAATCTATGACAATGGAAGCAAGAACTTACATTGGGATAAAGACAGTCTATTCAATAAATGATGCTGGGAAATCTGGACAGACACATGTAAAAAAAAATGAAGCCGGACCACCTCCTTACACAATATACAAGAATAAATTCAAAATGGATTAAAGACTTAAATGTAAGATCCAAAACCATAAAACTCCTAGAAGAAAATGTAGGAAGTAAATTTGCAGACATTACTCTTAGTAATATTTGTACTGATATATCCCCTTGGGCAAAAGGAGTAAAAGAAAAAAATAAACATATAAGTTTACATCAAATTAAAAAGTTTTTTCACAACAAAGGAAACCATCAATAAAACAAAAAGGCATCCTACTGAATGGTAGAAGATGTTTGTGAATGATACATCTGATAAGGGGTTAATGTCCAAAATTTATAAAACACACATTCAACTCAACACCAAAAAAATAAACAGCTCAATTAAAAAAGGGGCAGAAGATCTGAATAGATATTTCTCCAAAGAGGACACACAGATGACCAATAGACATATGAAAAAATGCTCAACATCACTAATCATAGAAAAACACAAATAAAAACCACAATGAGATACCACCTCACTCCTGTCAGAATGACTATCTAATGGAAATTTTGTAACTATCATTAGGAAACTAGTCTTTAGGAAAAAGAATCTATAAGTTTGCTGATGTTTCAGCGTTGCTGTTCTGATATAAGTGAAAATCTTGATGCCTTTTCAGAGAAGATGCCTGGGTTCTTGGCTTTAGGACAAATCTCTGAGATCCCTATTCAAGTGTGTAGTAGCCAAAGTAGGAAGCAAACATATTTCTATCAAAGAACAGGAAAACAAATATCATAGCTCGTGAGTAACAAATCTCCAATACTATCTTATTTCTGAGTTACAAGTAGCCATCCATATAAAGTATATCTGACCACCATTCCATGATCCATCTCAATGCTACCTGCTAGTCCTCTTCCTCAGGATATCTAGATTTTCTTTCTATTTCCTCTATTTATAAATCTAAATGACAACAAAATGTCGCGGCCCATGTGGCCAGCAGTGCTCAGCCTGAGGGGGAAGGGTGAAGAGATTGAGAAGACACAGAGACGGGAAAGCTGGGATGGGGAAGTCCACCATCCACGGATGGCGGAGCAGTGGCGCAGTCTTTATTTCACACAGTTTGTATACAGTCTTGGAATAGTTATCTATACAAATAAATATTAGCAGAACAAGTAAGTATTATTAGAACATTTTTTTTGTGTGTGTTGGCCAGTTTGTATGTCTGTGACTGCATTAGTGTTATCTTGTACTTTCTGGGAAGATTGCTGAGGCGAGGCTTCCCATGGGAATGACCTTGCAGCTGCAAGGCCCTTGTCAGCTCACAGCCCGCTCCCCGCAACAGAACATCTTTGAGGCTCATATTTTTTATCTGTGAAACTGGGATGAGGGGAGGAAGACATTATTAAAGTGGCAAAATCAGTTTTCTACCATATTACCCCCCCCCCGCCCCAAAGAAGACAGATTTTGAGTCACCCATGAATGAGAGTGCCTTTGTGGCGGTTCAGGAGTCCAGCAGAGAGATTCTAGCTCACTGGTGAAGCAAAAAATCCATCCATCAATCAGAGATTGGTTTTACTGAAGAGGGCAGGAGGAACGGTTTCACTTTAGCCCTTCCTCCGAGGCAGCAAAGCTCAGCACCAAAGGAGAACTTCTTGGCCTATGATTTTTCCATCAGGGGAAAGTAGAACATGCAAGTGAGTGCCCTCTTTCCCCAGATGTACAGGATGCTGTCAAAGAGACCCACTTGTTTCTCACCTTATCCAGAATGCTGAGATGTGTAGGACAATGAGAGGGCGGCTGGGAGAACTCTTGGAGGGCATCAAAGGGATATGGGTCATGCTAACCACATTGCAGACTCCATTAGGTAGCACCCCACAAGTCACTGGGGATGCTTCACCTGCAGATTCCCCCCACCCAGCCCACAGGCACCCCCAACACTCTGTGTGCCTCACCTACATACATCCCCACCCTGTGGCCAGCTCCCTGTGCATGCTCCAAAGGTGGCAAGAGTGAACTTGGCAGACAGCTAGTAGGTACACACAGACAGCATAACTGACTATGTGGGATGTGAAAAAAAATCACAAAAACTTGAACATTCAGCTCTGCCCTAAGGAAAGCAAATAGTAGGTTCTCAGCACTTGGCCTGGCCTTGCAGCTTCAAAAGAAGACATACAGGGTCTGGCCCGGTGGCTCAGGTGGTTGGAGCTCCATGCTCCTAATGCCAAAGGCTGCTGGTTCTATTCCCACATGGGCCAGTGGGCTCTCAACCACAAGGTTGCCAGTTCGACTCCCGTGAGGGACGGTGGGCTGTGCCCTCTGCAACCAACAATGACAACTGAACCTGGAGCTGAGCTGCTGCCCCCTCCACAACTAAGATTGAAAGGACAACAACTTGACTTGAAAAAAGACCTGGAAGTATACAGTATTCTCCAATAAAGTCCTGTTCCCCTTCCCCAATAAAATCTTAAAAAAACACATACAACCTTAAGAATTACCACCATTACCCCCAAGAGGGAACAAGAAGTGTGGAGCTGGCATGTCTACAGAAAACCTATGAGAAAGCCTCAAAATCCCTAATAGGGCTGACAAGGTATTTCTCTCCAAAAGCCAGTCACTAAAGATTAGAAGATTTGAAGTACTTCTCCAAATGCAAGGACTGCAACATGAAATTTCAAGGAACATGAAAATTAAGGAAACCTGACACCAAATGATTTTTCAATAATCAAACCACAAGAAATGGAGATCTGTTGCTTTAAGAGAGCTCAGTGAACCACAGGAAAACACAGAAAGCCAATTCACTGAAATTAGCAAAACAATACATGAACAAAATGAGAAGTTTAACATCGAGATAGAAATAATAAATGAGGACAAAACAAAAATGAGGAGCTGAAGAATACAATGAATAAAATGAAAAAACGTTGGGGCAGCTGGTTCACTCAGTGGTTAGAGTGCCGTGCGGTGCTCATAACACCAAGGTTGCCGGTTCGATTCCCACATGGGCCAGTGAGCTGCGCCCTCCACAACTGGATTGAAAACAATGACTTGACTTGAACCTGATGGGTCCTGGAAAAACACACTGTTCCCCAATAAAATATTTTTTAAAAAAGAAAAAAAAGAAATACAAATTGTAGTTAGAAAATAGTCACACGGATGTAAAGTACAGTACAGGGAATATAGTCAATAATATAATTTAAAACTATGTATAGTGTCAGGTGGGTACTAGACTTATTGAGGGAATTACTTCATAAATTATATAAATGTCTAACCACTACACTTTTACTTGAAACATATAAAATGATATTGAATGTCAACAACAATTTTTAACAAATGGTCAAATACTTTTTCTATCCCTGTGTGTTTTTTGATCTGAAGTGGGTCTTTTGTAGGCAGCGTATGTAAGAGCTTGTTTTCTTACCCTTTCAGCCACCCTATGTCTTTTGATGGGAGCTTTTAATCCATTTACATTTAAAGTGATTATCGATAGGTACGTAGTTAATGTCATTTTGTTATTCATATTTATGTTTTTATTTCTCCCTTCTTTTTAAAGAAGCCCCTTTAACATTTCGTGTAATACTGACTTAGTGGTGATGAACTCCTTATCTTTTCCTTTTCTGGGACAAAATACATTTTTTTTCTTATCATGATTTGTGTTCATCTCTTTTGTTTATCTTGTTTATTTGTTTGCTTTTTAAAACGTACCTGAATAAGAGTAGATCTCACTATATTTGCCCCAAAACAATGTAAGTAAATTCTGTAATTCCTTCAATGTATTTATAGACAGTGCTACAATCATCCTCAGACTTTTAGCTGGAAGGATATGTTTGCAAATCTATTTCACAAGTTTAATTCACACACAAACTCAGAAAAATACAGAGAGTAATGAGACTTTCCTTCAGCCAATAAGAAAATTTTGACTACATATATTTTTCTAAGTTTGTTACAATCATTGCAGTATAGATAATTCCCCAAACCTTATATTAAAATTTTTTATCTGTTTTTTACCCAGAACAAAATGTTGTCGTATCCACTGTAACATATCCTTCAACATTGAAAGGAAGAGACTTTATCCAGCCATTATGAAATGATTCTGAACCTAAAGATTTAATTGTATTTAAATAGATCAAGGTCACTTAGGAATGTGTGTAATAATTTAAACTTAGTTTATAATACTGGTATTAACTGGGACTGCTTGTATTCGGAAGGTTTCTGTTTTATTTCAGTTGAGGCATACACTCCATAAATAAAATTGTAAATATTTCAGTTGGAAACTATTTTAAAAGTAAAGTATGGATGATGTTACACCATTAAATGAAGAAAAACTAAACCTCAAATTGAAGTTAATTCTTGTCTCTAACGAGGTTAATGTTTTTGTAATGTTAGATTTTAAAGGTAAAGGCAAAAATCTCTTCAATCTGTCAGACTCTTGAGCAGTTATATAATCCACATTATGGATTTTTGTAATCTACAACACATGATGCCATGGTTGCAAACACCAGGACAAATACCTATCTGTCCACCTGGATTGGAAAATTTGACTCAGGTATGGTAATAGTTTTCTAACTTATTTGATTGATTATAGCATGAATTTATTTTCAAAATATAATTTGTGTTTATAGGAAAAATGTTAGACTATAGATTAAAATGCTACAATTTTAATATTAAGATTTTTACATTTTTATTAATTTGAATTTGGATATTTGAGGTACTATATTTACATTTTAAATAATATAATAGTTATTTACAAATTTATTTCTTGAGAAACCCATTGGATTTTGAGAATGTAAGTAAAAATTAACTTCAGGAATCTTCAGTTCACCTAACTGCTTAGGTATTAGAAGCAAATGTGAAATGTGGACACTAATATTAGGAAAATGTCTCCAGTTCTCTATCAGACTTAATGACACTAACTTACAATTTTTATGCTATCAATTCTGATTTAATTTCCTGTAGTGCTATCTCTGACTAATTAAGTTTGGCATTTCACATGACTAATCATTGGCCATATCTTATTTTTTAATTATTTTAAAATGAAACATTATGTGTATTCCTTTTTAAAAAGTTTGTTAACATTTCAGTGCTTAATTATAAACTTATCACAAACAATGATATATAGCTAACAAGACATTTTTGTATGTGGATTAAAACTACCTTGAAATTTCTACTTCAAATTACAGTGTAGATATTTCTCACTGAACTTAAAAATATTTTTAATAAAAGTCTTTAAAATTTTTTATGAACCAAAATATGAAGTACATTAATAATAGAGCAAAGATAATACACTTTATAGACTATCTGATAATGTTTTAATTTCCCTTTTGTATGGCAAAAAAATGTTAAAACTTCAAACTTAAACTAGTATAATATGTGATATTTGACAGAGAAAAAAATGAGATGTGGATCACAGATCAATTACTTTAAATATACTAAATGTAAGCATTAATGCATATGTGTATTGGTATATGCTTTAAATTTAGTTTAATTACTACATACCACCTATTTTCATGTTTTGATCTAATAGATAAATCAGTTACTAGTGTGTCAGCGTTTTGATCTTCTGGAAGGTATGTACCAAAACACTTATATATTCATTCTTGAGTATGTAACTGATTTTGCTGTAGTTCGGCCAACTCCTACAAATTAAAATGCTTCTTCTGTCTTAGGAAAACTAAACCTAGAAATATGAAGAGAATATATAGAAGGTCCTTAGATGATGAGAAGGTGAATATGATAGTAGACTTCTAATGGGAAAGGAGAAAGATATCAGCTCTAAATCATTCCTGAAAATTCTAGTGTATACTTTCATTCTTGTTAAACAGTAGATCTGTTTCCTGAAAGGGTTTTCCCATCATGAATTTCTCAAATACAGGAATTTCAGAGAAGCAATGATTTCAGATTCTTCAGGAATTCTGCTAGTAGATGCATAATGCAGGTATGTTTTGGGGCAGTACAATTCCACTTCCAAGTCTGAGAAATTAAACTGTCCTTTAAGAATATAACTGTTTACCTTTATCTCTTCAACTTAGTACAAGTATTTCATTCATGTAAATGAAGCTGTAATATATATAAATAAAACAAAATGAGTGTTTAGTTTAAAAATAGTATTATCACCATTGATGACCTTTCTTATATACATTAGAGGATCTAAGACTAAAATAGGCATTTGTGGTTTTATTAATTTCATAAAAGTTTTCTAATTTAGGCATATTTAAATGAATGCTTTCTTTGGGTTTTTCATACTGCTTTAGACTAAATGCTTTATTTTATGAAAGACCATTTATTCCAAAATCCTCATCACATACCTATAATGAACAAGGCATGTGCTAGCTATTTTGAGAGAATCAAAGGAGAGTCAGACCTGGGCTTGCCTTGAAATACTAGGTTGAATATATTTAAATAAAATACACGGTGTGGAGTCGTAAAAGTGAAGAGAGAGGTCAAAACAAATCGTGGGGATCCATAGGACAGAAAGAGCCAGTTACTTATAATTTAAGTAATTACAAAACTAGCAAAAATATTCAGAGGGATCTAACCATTCATGTTATAGGAAACTAATTCTCCAAAGGAGTGATTGTCAAAATATGGTCACAAGATCAGCAGCAACATCCTCTGAGAACATGTTAGAAATCAAATTCCCACCTTCATCACAGACCCACTGAATCATAAAAACCAGAGGTGGTGTTCTACAGTCTGTTTCATCAAGCCCTATACATGCTTCTGATGCAGGCTAAAATGTGAGAACTATTGCTCTAAATGATACTTACACATAATTTAACACTGTGCCATTATTTAAAAGAATAAAACAGCTCTAAAGAATTGTCAGAAATATCTCTAAGCTACTTGTATATAGCTAAGTATAAAAAACAATTACAAAGTAGTACATATAGTACTATGTGTGTACATGTAAAATATATGTAGTCTTTGCATATGTTTAAGGATGCACATGAAATTGGAGAAGGAAGGGGAAACAGAATAGGTCTGGAAGAATTGTTCTTAATTTTATACCCTCTCTTGCATTTTTAAATTTTCTTCATGAATATGTAATTCCTACTCATAAAAAAGAAATTAAATTCAAAAGTCAATCAAGAATGTTCTAGTCAAGATACCCCATTTCCCCAAAAATAAGACCTAGCTGGACAATCAGCTCTAATGTGTCTTTTGGAGCAAAAAATAATATAAGACCTGATGTTATATTATATATATATATACACAAGACTGGGTTTTAGATAATATAATATAATATAATATAATATAATACAATATAACATAACATAACATAACATAACATAACATAACATAACATAATATAATATAATATAGTCAGGTCTTATATTAATTTTTGCTCCAAAAGACGTATTAGAGCTGATTGTCCGGCTAGGTCTTATTTTCTGGGAAACACAGTAGCAGAGTAGATAAATGCAATCCTTACCTCCTCCCATGACTACTTCAAAATTTTATAACTAAATTATAGAATAATCAACCTGGAGAACTGTCTAAAGACTAGCTGACCAGAAGTTTGATAATGAAAGATGTAAAAAAGAAAAAAAGCCACTTGGAGACTGGTAAGAAGAGCAGAGATGTGAAAAGGGCTCACCTCACACCTGTATGTTATGATCGAGAATCAGGGATATTTCAGCTACAGGGGTCCCTGCTGAGGAACAAGAGGTCCCACACACATCAGGCTCCCCAGTCTGGAGAAGCAGTGCTGCGAAAAAGAGACCCCACACCTGGCTGTGAAAATCAGCAGGGATTTTGTCCATCTGGGTTATACTGAGGGCTTCAGGAAACTCAGGTGTCCTCTTAAAGGGCTTGTGCATAGATTCACTTGGTGGCAGGCACTCACCTTGGGCTTCAGTGGAGGGACAGCATCTTGGGGGCTGCCAGAGACATACAGGAAGAAATCGAGTTGTATGGCTTCAGAGCAAGGGCTGGAGGTACAATTACCATTGTCCCTGTGTTGAATACTCTTCCCACACAGCCACAGGCAGGTGCCAACTTTCCTCTGCTGAACCCCTCCCCTACATGCCCAAATCTGAGTCTGTATTAACCTGGTGAACACGCCACTCTGATGACATGCTGAGAACTGGCCCAACCCAATTCACTCTCTATAAGAGCCTCTTTCAGCAGTAGGCAACTAGCCTTGGCCTTCCATGCAATGTTTCTTTAAAAACTTTCCAAAGTCCACAGGCCCCAAGCAGGCAGCGGCTAACCTTTTGCTGAGTGGCCCCAGGCTCAGCAGTGGCACCAAATCTGAATCTACGTTAACCTTATGACCCCACTCGCCCCACCTCCCAGAGCTCATTCAGCAGCTGAACATTATAGGCAGCTGGCAGGCAGCAGTAGCAGGCCTCAGGGTGCCCTAAATCTTTTTCTGAGCTGCCCCAGACCTGGTTTTGGTGGCAGGAAGTCTTGATTTGCAGCATGGCTACTCCCGCACATTTCCAAGTCCAGCACAGGCACCTCCCAGGTAGCTCAGGGCCAGTCACAGACATTGACAAACTTTGGCCTGCACCAGAGTCCCTCCCAAGAAACTCCAGAATCAACTCCTTCAGACCACAACATAGCCCCACTTGATTAGCCCTACAAGCAACACACCCAAAAGGTGGTCTCGACAGACACCAGAGACCACTGGGGTGAATCCTTCTCTGTGAGTTTCGGTATTGCATGACAACTTGTTTGCTGTGGTCATGGCCAGTCCTAACAGCCAGTCAGCCTAAAGGTCAATCCTATCCACTAACGAACAATCAAGCCTCAACTACAATGGGAGGGCACACACAACACACACAAGACACATTCCTAGAATACCTGGCTCAGGTGATCAGGGAGACTCCACGACAGTCCCACAGAACATCTACTGTATAAGACAACCCTGCCAAGACCTAGCAGATCTACCTAATACATAGAAACAAATACAGATAGAGGCAGTGAAAATGAGGAGACAAAAAAACCAACATATCCCAAATGAAATAACAGAAGAAAATTCCACCCAAAAAAACTACACAAAACAGAGATAAGCAATCTATAAGATGCAAACCTCAAAACACTAGTTATGAGGATGCTCAAGGAACTTAGTGAGAACTTCAACAAAGAGACAGTAGGCATAAAAATGAGACCTGAAATCATAAAAAATAACCAGTCAGAAATGAAGAATAACAGAAATGAAAAATGCACTAGAAGGTATCAACAGCACATTAGATGAAATAGAAGCTCAAATCAGCAATTTGGAAGACAAAGTAGCAGAAAACACCCAATAGGAACAGCAAAAAGAAAAAAAAGAAACCCCTAAATGAGACTACTTTAAGGGACCTCTGGAATAACAATAAGAGTAACAACATTCACATAATAGGGGTAACCAGAAGAAGAGAGATAGAAAGTGGAAACATATTTGAAGAAATCATGATAGAAAACTTCCCAAATCTGGCAAAGGAAATAGATATACAAATCCAAGAAACAGAAAGTCCCAAAGAAGATGAACCCAAAGAGGCCCACACAAGACACATGATAATTAAAATGGCAAAAGTTAAAGACAAAGAGAGAATCTTAAAAGTGTCAAGGTAAAGGCAGTTAGTTATATAAAAGAGATCTGCCATGAGACTGTCAGCTGATTTCTCAACAGAAACTCTGTGGCCAGAAGGGATTGGCACAAAATACTAAAAGGGGTGAAAAACACGATATACCACCAAGAGTACTCTATCCAGCAAGGCTAATATTTAAAATTGAAAGAGAGATAAAGAGCTTCCCAGAAAAGAAAAAGCTAAGGGAGTTCATCGCAATCACACAAATATTACGAGAAATGTTAAAGGAACTTCTTTAAGAAGAAGAAGGGGGAAACCAAGATCATGACTATAAATAATAAAATGGCAATAACTAGATGTCTATCAATAATCACTTTAAATGGAAATGGATTAAATTCTCCAATCAAAAGATAAAGGGTAGCTGAATGGATAAGAAAATAAGACCCAAACACATGCTGTCTAGAGACCACTTTAGATTGAAAAACACAAAACAGACTGAAAGTAAAGGGATAGAAAAAGGTATTTCATGAAAATAAACAAAAAAAAAGCTGGGATAGCAAGATTTACATTAGACAAACTAGACTAAAAGAAAGGCCATAAGAGAAAAAGAATGTCATTTCATGGTAAAGGGATTAATAAAACAGGAGGTTATAATCCCTGTAAACATTTATGCACCCAACATAGGAGCACGTAAATATATAAAGCAAATATTGACTGACATGAAGTGAGAGATTGACAGTAATACAGTCACAACAAGGGACTTTAACACCTTATCGACACCAATAGACAGCTCTTTGAGAGAGAAAACCAACAAGCAAACAATGGCCTTAAATGACACACTAGACTCGATGGATTTAATTGACATTTTTAGAGCACTTCACACCAGAGCAGCAGAATATACATTCTTTTCAAGTGCACATGGAACATTTTCCAACAGACCACATGTTAGGCCACAGAAAATATCTCAATAAATTCAAGAAGATTGAAATCATATCAAGGGTCTTCTCTGACCACAATGGTGTAAAACTTGAAATCAATCACAAGAAGAAAACTGAAAAACACACAAACACATGGAGGCTAAATAACATGCTAGTGAACAATGAATGGACTAACAATAGCATCACAGAAGAAATCAAAAGATACTTTGAGACAAATGAAAATGAAAGCACAATGACCCAAAATCTATGGGACAGTGACAGCTGTCCTAAGAGGGAAACATAGCAATACAGGCCTACCTCAAGAAAAAACAAACAAAGCCCAAAATAAGTAGAAGGAAGGAAATAATAAGTATCATAGTGGAAATAAGCGTAATAGAGTCTAAAAAATTGATATAAAGGGTTAATAAAACCAAGAGCTGGCTCTTTGAAAAGATAAACTAAACCTTTAATCAGACTCATCAAGAAAAGAGAGAAGATCAAAAAAAAAAATCAGAAATGAAAAAGTAGACGTGACAACTGATACAACAGAGTTACAAAAAAATTATAAGGAAATACTATGAACAATTATATGCTAACAAATTGGACAATCTGGAAGAAATGGGTAAATTCCCATAAACATACTATCTTCCAAAACTGAAAGAAAAAGAAACAGAAATCTGAACATACCAGTTACGACTAATGAAATCAAATCAGTCATCAAAAAACTCCCAATAGACAAAAATCCTGAACCAGATGGCTTCACAGGTGAATTTTAAGAAACATTCAAAGAAGAATTAACACCTCTTCTTCTCAAACTATTCCAAAATATTGAAGAAGGAAGATTCCCAAGCTCAATCTGCAAGGCCAGCATCACCCTGAATCCAAAACAGACAAAGATATTACAGAAAAAGAAAATTATATCTCTGATGAATATAGATGCAAAAATCCTCAACAAAATATTAGCAAACTGAATTCATAAGTACATTAAAAAGGTTATACACAATGGTCAAGAGAGATTTATTCTTACATGTAAGGTTGGTTCAATATCCAAAAATCAATTAACATGTTACACCACGTGAACATAATCAAGGATAAAAATCATATGATCTTATCAATAGATGCAGAAAAGGTTTTTAACAAAATCCAGCATCCATGTGTGATTAAAAACTCTCAGCACAGTGGGGATAGAGCTATTATACCTCAACATAAAAAAGGCAATATAAAACAAACCCATAGCTAACATCACACTAAATGGGGAAAAGCTAAAAATGTTTTTCTTAAGATCAGGGACAAGACAAGGGTCTTCACTTTCACCACTTTTATTCAACGTAGTGTTGGAAGTCCTAGCCACAGCAATCAGTCAAGAAAAGAAATAAAACACACTCAAATTGAAAAGAAAGAAGTAAAGCTGTCATTATGTACAGATGACATGATACTATACATAAGGAACCCTAAAGATTACACCACACACACACACACAAAAATATTAGAACTGATAAATGAATCCAGTAAAGTAGCAGGATACAAAATTAATATGCAGAAATAAGTTGCACTTTTATAAACCAATAATCAGAAAAGGAAATTAGAAACACAATCCCATTTACTCATAAAATTGTATTTTAAAAATACTCAGGAATCAAATAAACAAAAAAATGAAAGACTTGTACTAAGAATATTACAGGACTTTGAAGAAAGAAATAGAAAAAGATATAAATAAATGGAAGCATATACCTTGCTCATGAATAGGAAGAATTAACATCCTTAAAATGTCCATACTGCCCAAAGCAATTGATACAGTAAATGCAATCCTTATCAAAATATTGATGGCATTTTTCATAGAACTAAAACAAATCTAAAATTTATATGGAACCACAAAAAAACCCAAATAGCCAAAGCAATGTTGAGAAAGAAGAACAAAGTTGAAGGTATCACAATACCTGATATCAAACTATACCTCAAGGCCATAATACTCAAAACAACATGTTACTGGCTTAAAAACAGACCCATGGATCAAAGGAACAGAATAGAGAGCCCAGAAAAAAAACCTATCACTAGATGGTCAAGTAATCTATGGCAAAGGAGGCAAGAATATACAATGGGGTAAAGACAGTCTATTCAATAAGTTTTATTGAGAAAATTGGACAGATACATGCGGAAAAAGTGAAATTAGACGATCTTCTTAGATCATTCACAAGAATAAAATTAAAATGAATTAAAGACTTAAATGTAAGAACCAAACCATAAAACTCCTAGAAGAAACCATAGGCAATAATCTCTGACAATGCTCTTTGTAGTATTTTTTGGATATATCTTCTCAAGCAAGGGAAACAAAAGTAAAAATAAACAAATGGGAATACATCAAACCAAAAAGGTTTTGCACAGCATAGTTTATATATATATATATATATATCATCAACAAAATGAAAAGACAACCTACTGAATGAGAGGAGATATTTGCTCATGATACATCCGATAATGGCTTAATATTCAAAATTAATAAAGAACTCATACAACTCAACACCAAAAAACAAACAATCCAATTAAAAAATGGGCATAGGACCTGAATTGACACTTCTCAAAAGAAGACAAACAGGTGGCTAATATACATATGAAGAGATGCTCAATGTCACTAATCAGAGAAATGCAAATTAAAACTACAATGAGATACCTCCTCACACCTTTCAGAATGGCCATCATCAGTAATCAACAAACAACAGGTTTTGGCAAGGATGTGGATAAAAGGGAACCCTTGTGCACTGTTGGTGGGACTGCAAATTGGTACAGCCAGCATGGAAAACATGGAGGTTACACTCGGACGTCATTAAAATGGCAGCGTGAGGTGAGCCTCTGTAAAGCTCCCCTGGAATTTACAACTAATCAAACAAGAATAACTCCACAAAGGACTCCCTGCACAGCAGACAGGCAAGACGAAAAGGCCACTACTGAATTCACCTAAAGGTGGGAGAATCGCGCGAGCGGGGGAGGAGGGAAGGGAGAAGTGCAGAGACGGAGCCGCGTGGGCTCAGGACCCAGACCTAGCTCAGTACTCCGAGCTCGCTGCATCCCGGAACTACCGCAGCTGCAGGAGAGGGAAGAACTCGGACTGATAGGGCTATGCTTATGGCCCACAGGCCTGAGGGGGCAGCATATAACACAGCTGAACCCAACGCTCATGGCAGAGACCTCGGAGAAAAGACTGAGGGAAGAAGGCTGAAAACGGTGATTTAAGCCCTCACTGCCGAGCAGAGAGCAGAAGCCTTAGGCACTGAGACTAGCCACCCCCTCACTAACCTAACAGAGCTCGCCTCTCCCCCAACTGCCCGGTGCTAGAAGCGGAACAGTAGCAGTGTCAGAACAAAAGAACAAAATATTTGCTGTTCTGAGAACTGTGGGCGCCAGACACAGATTTGCAGCCCAACTAGTTCCAGCAAAGGGAAGAGAGCTGTGGAAGCAGGACCGGCTGTGGTGGTGGTCACCGCCATTGCTCTGGGCCACCTCTCACAACTCACCCCACCCCTGGCTACACCTACCTGGGTGGATCCCTGCAGGAGTAAACAGAACTGCTGAAACATAGGGGCTCTGAATCTGGTGCAGGAAGAGCTTTGGAACTTCAAAAGCTCTCGGCATAACTACACGGACACTGGGCCCTGTGACCCAGGCGAACTATTAACAGAGGAGAAGCCTGTCTCCCAGGGAAACCTGCCATTGTGTGATAAGCTGGAAGAGTGCAAAGAAAACCTAGCACTACTGTGTGAGAGAGAAAAAAAAGGCTGCAGTCAGAGAGAAAATAAAGCATTCTACCAACAAGTACTGGAAAACAAAAGAAAGACCTCTTCCTATCAACCTGTTGCAGAAACCACTCCTGTAGATGTCTAGGAAGAGAAATAATAAATCAGTAATTGCCATGAATAACCAAGGCAACAAGACAGCTCAGAAAGAGAGTGAAAAGTCTCCAGAAAAGGAACTTAAGATATGGAAATATGTAACTTAAATGACAGAGAATCCAAGGAAAAAACTCAACTAGATGCAAGAAAACACAGAAAGGCAGTTTAATGAACTCAGAAACACAATCAAAGAACAACATGAGCATTTTACAAAAGAGATTGAAATTTAAAAACAACAACACATAAATAGAATTTCTAGAGATTAAGAACTCAACAGAAGAATTCAAGAATGAAATAACCAGCTTAGGTAGTAGAGTTGACCAGATGGAGAAAAGAATCAGTGACATCAAAGACAGAAACCTGCAAATTACACAGATGGAAGAAGAAAGAGACTTGAGACTTAAAAGAAATGAAAAAAACTCTACAAGAACTTTCTGACTCCATCAGAAAGAGCAATATAAGAATAAAGGGCGTACCAGAAGGAGAAGAAAGAGAGAAGGGAAGAGAGAATATGTTCAAACAAATTGTTGTTGAGAACTTCCCAAACTTGTGGACAGAACTGGATCCTTCAATCCAAGAAGCAAATAGAACACCTAATTACTTCAATCCCAACAGGCGTTCTCCAAGGCACATTGTATTGAAGCTGTCTAAAATCAACGACAAAGAAAGAATTCTCAAGACAGCCAGGGAAAAGAAGATGGTAACCTACAAAGGAAAGCCCATTAGATTATCATCAGATTTTTCAGCAGAAACTCTACAAGCCAGGAGGGAGTAGAACCAAATGTTCATACTATTGAAAGAGAGAAGTTATGAGCCAAGAATAATATATCCAGCAAAGATATCCTTTAGATATGAAGGAAAAATAAAGACCTTTCCAGACATACAGAAGCTGAGGGAATTTTTTAATACACAACCTGCACTACAAGAAATACTAAAGGAGGCTATTCGACCATCATGAACAGGGACAGTTTGTGGCAACCAAAACATAAAAAGGGGAAGAGTAATGGCCTGGACCAGAATATGGGAATGGAGAAAGTAAGCATGTTGATGACAATGGAATACTCTAAATATCAAACTTTCTTTTACATAAACTTAAGGGTAACCAAAAAAAAAAAAAAAAACAGAACTGAAATGTATACTGTAATAAAAGAAGAAACAGACGGAACCATCATAAAATACCACCACACAGAAATAATAGACAACAACAAAAAGGCAAAGAAACCATGGAGACACAGCCTTACCAGAAAACTAGAATGTCAGGAAATTGTCACGTATCAATAATCACCCTAAATGTAAATGGACTGAACTCACCAATCAAAAGGCACAGAGTAGCAGATTGGATCAAAAAACTAAACCCAACTATATGCTGTCTACAAGAGACACATCTCAGCTACAAGGAGAGGCATAGACTCAAAGTGAAAGGGTGGAAATTGTCACTCCAAGCAAATGGTACCCAGAGAAAATCATGTGTAGCCATAATGATATCAGATGAAACAGACTTCAGGGTGAAAAAGATAACAAGAGAAAAAGATGGACATTTGATAATGGTAAAGGGGACTGTACAACAAGAAGACATAACAGTCATCAATATTTATGCTCCCAATCAGGGAGCACCAAAATATACCAAACAACTACTAACAGACTAAAGGGAGAAATTGACTTAAACACAATTATACTAAGGGACTTAAGTACATCATTGACAGCTACGGATACATCATCCAAACAGAAAATAAATAACGAAATAGCAGCCCTAAATGACACATTAGATGAAATGGACATAATTGACATATAAAGAGCACTTCATTCTAAAACATCAGACTATACATTCTTTTCTAGTGTACCTGGAACATTCTTAAGGATAGACCATATATTGGGACATAAAATCAGCCTCAGCAAATTTAAGAAGATGGAAATCATACCAAGCATATTCTCTGATCACAAGGCTTTGAAATTGGATATCAACTGCAAAAAAAAAGCAGGAAAAAACACAAATACATGGAGATTAAACAACATACTTTTAAAGAACGACTGGGTCAAAGTAGAAATTAGAGGAGAGCTCAAAAGATACATAGAAACAAATGACAATGAAAATACATCCTACCAAAATTTTGGGGATGCAGCGAAAGCAGTTTTAAGAGGGAAATTTATATTATTACAGGCCTATCTCAAAAAACAAGAAAAATCCCAAATAAATAACCTCATGTTACAACTTGAAAAACTAGAAAAAGAATGACAAGTGAAACCCAAGGTCAGCAGAAGAAAGGAAATAACAAAATTCATAGCAGAACTAAATGAAATAGAGAACAAAAAGACAACAGAAAAAATGAATGTGACAAAGACCTGGTTCTTTGAAAAGATTAACAAAATCGACAAACCCTTAGCTAGACTCACTAAGATAAAAAGAGAGAAGACACCAATTAACAAAATCAGAAATGAAAAGGAGGAAATTATCACAGACACCACAGATATACAAAGGATCATCCAAGAATACTATGAAGGACTATATGCCTCCAAATTCAATAACCTAGAAGAAATGGACAGGTTCTTAGAAACATGTAGCCTTCCAAGGCTGAACCATGAAGAACTGGAAAATCTAAACGGACCAATCACCAGTAATGAAATTGAATCAGTCATCGAAAACCTTCCCAAAAGCAAAAGTCCAGGACCAGATGGCTTCACTAGTGAATTCTACCAAACCTTCCAACAGGATCTAATACCAATCCTGCTCAAACTCTTCCAAAAAAATTGAAGAAGAGACAGTACTCCTTAACTCATTTTATGAGGCCAATATTACCCTGATACCAAAACCTGGTAAAGACAACACAAAAAAAGAAAACTACAGACCAATATCTCTGATGAATACTGATGCAAAAATCCTAAACAAAATTTTAGCAAATCGAATACAACAATGCATTAAAAATATTATTCATCACGACCAAGTGGGGTTCATCCTTGGGGCACAAGGATGGTTCAACATCCGCAAATCCATCAATGTGATGTTACATCACATAAACAAAATAAAGGACAAAAATCATATGATTATATCAATTGATGCAGAAAAAGCATTTGACAAGATACAACATCCATTTATGGTTAAAACACTTAATAAAATAGGTATAGAAGGAAAATACCTTAACATAATAAAGGCCATATATGACAAACCCTCAGCTAATCTCATAAATAATTTTGAAAAACTGAAGCACTTTGCTCTACGTTCAGGAACACGACAGGGCTGTCTCCTATCACCTCTGCTTTTCAACATAGTGTTGGAAGTCCTCGCCAGAGCAATCAGGCAAGAGAAAGAAATAAAAGGCATCCAAATTGGAAATGAAGAAGTTAAATTATCACTCTTTGCAGATGACATGATACTATATATAGAAAACCCTAAAGACTCCACCAAAAAGCTATTAGAAACAATCAACGAATACAGTAAAGTTGCTGGCTACAAAATCAACGTACAAAAGTCCATTGCTTTCCTATATACCAACAATGAAATCTCAGAAAAAGATATAGAAAAAACAATTCCTTTTGCAATTGCAGCAAAAAAAATAAAATACCTAGGAATAAACTTCACCGAGGATGTGAAGGACCTATATGCTGAAAACTATAAGACATTTTTGAAATAAATTGAAGAAGACACAAAGAAATAGAAAGACATTCCGTGCTCATGGATTGGAAGAATCAACACAGTTAAAATGGCCATATTACCCTAAGCAATATACAGATTTAATATAATCCCATCAAAATCCCAACGGCATTTTTAAAAAATAGAACAAAAAATCATTAGATTTGTTTGGAATCACAAAAGACCCCGAATAGCCAAAGCAATCTTTAGAAAAAAGAACAATACTGGAGGTATCACACTCCCTGACTTTAGCTTGTACTACAGGGTTACAATAATCAAAACAGCATGATATTGGCAGAAAAACAGACACACAGACCAGTGGAATAGAACTGAGAACCTAGAAATAAACCCAAATATATGTATGAACAGATAATTTTCAACCAAGAAGCCATAAACATACAATGGAGGAAAGACAGCCTCTTCAATAAATGATGCTGGCAGAATTGGATAGCCACATGCAAAAGAATGAAACTGGACTGCTATCTGTCACCTTGTACCAAAATTAATTCAAATTGGATCAAAGACTTAAGCATAAGACCTGACACAATAAACTGCATAGAAGAAAACATAGGTACTAAACTTGCGGACCTTGGGTTCAAGGAACATTTTATGAATTTGACTCCAAAGGCAATGGAAGTAAACGCTAAAATAAATGAATGGAACTAAATGAAACTTAAAAGCTTCTGCACAGAAAAAGAAACCATCTACAAAATAAAGAGGCAACCAACTGAATGGGAGAAACTTTTTGCAAACAATGCCTCCAATAAGGGGCTAATATCCCAAATATACAAGGAACTCATGAAACTCAAGAACAGAAAAACAAACAACCCAATTGATAAATGGGCAGACGACCTGAAGAGACATTTCTCCAAAGAGGACATACAGATGGCAAATAGACATATGAAAAAATGCTCAACATCACTAATCATCAGAGAAATGCAAATAAAAACCACAATGAGATATCACCTCACCCCAGCTATCATCAACCACACAAATAGTAACAAGTGTGGGAGAGGCTGTGGAGAAAATGTTGGTGGGAATACACTGTTGGTGGGAATGCAGAGTGGTGCAGCCATTTTGGAAGGCAGTGTGGAGATTCCTCAAAAAATTACCATATGACCCAGCAATCCCTCTACTGGGTATCTACCCAAAAAATCTGAAAACATTTATCCATAAAGACACGTGTGCTCCAATGTTCATTGCAGCTTTGTTTACGGTGGCCAAGACATGGAAACAACCAAAATGTCCTTCGATAGATGAATGAAGAAGTTGTGGTATATATACACAATGGAATACAATTCGTCAGTAAGAAAAGATAATATAGGAGCATTTGTGACAACATGGATGGATCTTGAGAGTATAATGGTAAGCGAAATAAGTCAGACAGAAAAAGCAGAGAACCCTATGATTTCACTGATATGTGGTATATAAACCAAAAACAACAAGCGAAGAAGTCAAACAAATGAGAAACAAAAACTCATAGACACAGACAATAGTTTAGTGGTTACCTTAGGGTAAGGGGCGTGGGGGGTGGGAGATCAGGGTAAGGGGGATCAAATATATGGTGATGGAAGGAGAGCTGAGTCTGGGTGGTGAACACACAATGGGATTGATAGATGATGTAATACAGAATTGTATACCTGAGATCTATATAATTTTACTAACAATTTTCACCCCAATAAATTTAAAAAAAAAGAAAGAAAACATGGAGGTTCCTCAAAAAATTAAAAACAAAACTATCTTATAACCCAGCAATTCCACTTCTGGTTAGTTAGCTGGAAAAATCCAAAACACTAATTTGAAAAGGTATACGCATCTATATATTCACTGCAGCATTATTTACAATAGCCAAGATATGAAAGCAACTTAAGTGCCCATCAATAGATGAATGGATAAAGAAGAGGTGTGTACACACGCACACACACGCACACACACACACACACACACACACACACACAATGGAACATTACTCAGTCATAAGAAAGAAATCTTACCGTTTGCAACCACACCAATGGACCTAGAGGGTATTATGCTGAGTGAAATAAGTCAGACTGAGAAAGACAAATACAATATGATCTCAGTTATAAGTGGAATTTAAGGAATAAAATAAATGAATAAACAAACCAGAAACAGACTCATAGATACAGAGAACAAACTGATGGTTACCAGATGGGAGGTTGTTGGGAGGCTGGGTGAAAAAGGTGAAGAGATTAAGAAGTACAAATTGGTAGTTAAAAACATTTATGGGTATGTAAAGTACAGCATAGGGAATATGAATAATATTTTAATAACTATGTATGGTACCAGATGGGCACTAGACTTATTGGGGTGATCACCTTATAAATTATATAAATGTCTAACTACTATGGTGCATACCTGAAACTATTATAAAATAATATTGAATGTCAACTGTAATTGAAGAATAACAAAAATTTTTAAGTCAGCCAGGAATTTTTGTCATAAATTTTGAATTATTATATATCTTTTAATATTAAATAAAATGAATACCTTTCAAATATGTTGTATAACATAAAAACAGAATTAAGTTCATATGCCCATTAAATTATTAAAATGTAAGGAAATTCTGTAATTAAGTTTTTCGATGGTTAACATTGAACAAAATATTAAATGTATTTTAGAATAATATGTATTCATTTAACATATACTCATTCAAGAACATTTGAAATTAAAAAGGATGGGAGAAATAAAAAGCATCTGTGCACAAGTATTTATACATTTCCTCTGAAGGCTTTTTGAAAATATTCCTTTAATGCAGTTTTTAAAATCACTTTTAATCATTGTCCATGCAATTTTTATATTTGTTCACTTGTTTTTTCATTCTTTTTATTTATCTTAAAACCCAACATTTTAAATAGGTACACAGTAATCTTCATGAGGGCATACTACCTGTTCCCTCTTGTTGGATATTTGTTTCCAGTTTATTTTTTCTTTTTTAAGTAGTGCAATAGTGAACAGTGCTGCAGATAGCATTTTTTTAAATTTTAGAATTGTTTTGTTTTTGTGATCACAAAAATAATATTATATTTCCATTTGCTCACAGGAAAAGGTGAATTTGATTATTATCTTATGTGGATAATATATGAAAGTGCTTATTGTCTCCCTCTATTTCACATAAGGGAAATAATTTTTCTTAGTTTCTACTATCCAGATTGAAGATCTAATGAAGTCTTTTTCATGTTCTGGAGGAAGGACAAGATAAAGAGAGGAGTAAAATTTAACATAACACATAATAGTAACGGGTTAATTTCTCTGAAATAAACTGATTAAAAAAGAAAGCTATGCATAGAATTTTAGCAGTAAAAGGAAGCAGAGAGTAAGTAGCTAGCGCATCTCTTTTGTTTTCCTGTATGGAGAAACTCAGATACCACTGAACACGTGACTCAAAGCCAAGCAGTTTATTACCCAACATAAGTTCCATATTTGAAGGTAATTTGAGATGCTTCACATCAGTATTACTAACAAATCATCACATTGTTTACTTCTTTAGCTTCCAATTGTTTTGAAACTAGTAAAAAATATGACGTCATGAACAATGAAGGCCAGAGAATTTATTTTGCAGAAGAGACAAGTAATTGTTTCCTCCGACACCTCTGTGCACTTTCGAGGCCTTTAACTATGACAATTTACGACTATGTAGGCCGCGATTTCATTACTGTGCATAAAGTTCCGAGATGTAGCTTTTGCTGGAGTAGCTGCTACCTACAAAAGGTTAGTATATATTATGTCTACCATGTGACTTAGAAAGCATTTGAGTTCCTTCGAAAAAGCCTCAACACTATGCAGTATGTAAAATGAAAACATTGCCTTTGTCTACAAAGAATTGTCTGGAATGAAATATGCCACAGAGAGAATTGTATATTTGTAACACATACCTCCTGCACGGTGAGAATCAAGCACAAAGTGCTAAATGTTTTTCAGGTAATTGAAGGTTAAAAAATCTTTATATTTTTAGAAGTTTTCTATTCTATAACGTCATTGTGGTTTTTATTTACATTTCCCTGCATGTGCTTATTAGCTATTGAACATCTTTTATGAAGTGATCGAGTCTTAAGTCCATTTAAAAGATGAGTCTGTTTATCTTATTAGTAAGTTATAAGAGTTCTTTATGTAGTCTGGATGTAAGTCCTTTGTCAGATGTATGTATTGCCAATATTATCTGCAGGTTTATGGCTTCACTTTTTATTTTCTTGTCTTTGGAAAAACAGATGTCGCAATTTTGATGAAATCGATTTATCAGGTATATTCTTTTATGGTACATGCTTTTTATGACCTGTTCAAGAAACCTTTGCTGCTGCAAAATGACAGAGACTCCTTCTTATGCTTTGTCCGTTTCATTTTGAGTTAATTTTATGTAAATGTGAAGTTTGAGATTCATTTTTTTATTTCCAATTTGATATCCAATTGTTCTAACACCATGTTTTGGAAAAGACTATCCTTTTGCATCACATTGTCTGTTTACTTTTTTGAAAATATATTGCCACTATAAGTATGTATTTATTGCTGAAATGTACTTTCTCCTATTGTTCCATTGATTGATCAATATAGATAGATAGATAGATGACAGATATGTAGATAGATAGATAGATAGATAGATGATAGATAGATAGATAGATAGATGATAGATAGATAGATAGATAGATAGATAGATATCCTTATGCCAATACTGCATTGTCTTGACTGCCTACCTTTAGAATAACTCTTAATATCAATAAATTTTGATTTACTTTTTAAAAATTGTTTGGCTCCACTAAGTGCTTTGCATTTTTACATAAATTGTAGAAGAATCTTCTGTATTACTTTATAATTCCTGCTGAGATGTTAATTTGGATGACATTGAACCTATTTGTAAATTTCAGGAAGAATTGATATCTTACTAATACTGTATCTTTTGTATCTTCTCAATGACCATGGATATTTCTCTTTGTATTTAGGTCTCTAGACCTAATAATTTCCAGTAATGGTTAGTTGTTTTCAGTGCTTAGTCTTGCAAATATTCTACTAGGAATATATTTATGTATTTCATGTTTTCAGATACAATTAAAAATATATTTTAAGTTAAATATTCCGTTGTTGTTGCTCATATATAGAAAAACAATTAATCATTGTATGTTGACCCTCTACCCTTGATTTTGCCAAAAATCACTTTGAATTTTTATAGGTTTTGTAGATTCCCTAAGGTGTTATACAATTATATAATATAAAGTTTTACTTATTTTACCATCTGTATGCTTTTTGTTTATATGCTTATATGTATAAATGTTGTATTTCTTTATTGCTATTTTGTTCCATTTTGGAATTCTAATATAATGTAGAGTAGAAGTAGGAGAGATGATAGACTTGCTTTTGTCCCAATTTGAAGAAAGGTATTCAATCTTTATCATTAAGTATGAGGTTAGTTGTAGTGTTTTTTTTTTTAAGAGGTCCTTTACCTGGTTGAGGAAGATCCCATTTACTCTTAATTTTCTGAGTTTATATCACAAATAAATTTTATATTTTATCAAATATTTTCCCATATCTATTTATTTAATTATATATTTTTTCTCTTCTAATCTGTAAATATGGGAATTGCATCAATTGATGTTTTTAATTGTTAAGCCAATATTTCATTTTTTTTTAAAGATTTTATTGGGGAAGGGGAATAGGACTTTATTGGGGAACAGTGTGTACTTCCAGGCCTTTTTTCCAAGTCAAGTTGTTTTCCTTTCAGTCTTAGTTGTGGAGGGCGCAGCTCAGCTCCAGGTCCAGTTGCTATTTCTAGTTGCAGGGGGCACAGCCCACCATCCCTTGTGGGACTCGAGAAGTCGAACTGACAACCTTGTGGTTGAGAGCCCGTGCTCCAACCAACTGAGCCATCTGGGAGCTCAGCGGCAGCTCAGCTCAAGGTGCCCTGTTCAATCTTAGTTGCAGGGGGCGGAGACCACCATCCCTTGCGGGACTCGAGGAGTTGAACGGGCAACCTTGTGGTTGAGAGCCCACTGGCCCATGTGGGAATTGAACCAGCAGCCTTCGGAGTTAGAAGCATGGAGCTCCAACTGCCTCAGCCACCAGGCCGGCCCCAACCTTTCATTTTTGAGATTAATCCATGTGGACATATGTGTTATTTTTTTTAAATATTGCTGTATTCACTCTGCTAAGATTTTTTTTTGTCTACATTTATAAAATGTAGGTCTGTGATATTCCTTTAAATTGGTATCATGATAATGTTGGTTTCGAGAGTTGAGAAGTGTTCCTTATTCTTTTCTGAAAGAGTTTGTGTATGATTAGTATTATATATTTATATTTAAATAGATTTATATATTTATTAACATATATAAATATATATTTAAATATATTTAAATATGTGATTGTATTTATCAGTGCATCTGTTTCAGCCTGGAGTAATGTGTGTATAAGGCTTTTAGGTTTAAATTCAAAACCTTTAATAGATATAGGACTATTCAAATTTTCTTTTTCTTCTTGAGTAATTTTTATAGTTTGTGTCTTTCAAAGAATTTCTCTAAGTTGAATTAATTATGATAAAGTTAACATTTATTTTTAGTTTTAAGTTTGCATATTATATAGTAATAGAGCCCTTTTCATTTCTGACATTAGCAATTTGTGTTTCTTTCTTTTCATGCTTAGCTTAGGGTATTTTGGTATTGATCTTAGGATATTGATCTTTTTAAAGAATTAGCTTTTGGTTTCATTGTTTTCTCTCTCTCTCTCTCTCTCTCTCTCTGGTCCATTTCCTATTTCACTGATTTTCCCCCACTAATCTTTATTATTTCTTTTCTTCTACAATTTTCCCTAGCTCCTTAAAATGGAAACTTTCATCAAAAAGTTTCCACAACCCCATGCCACACTGTCTCGGGCCAGTCGTCAAATACAAAGGCACAGAACTCAAGGAACTCAACCAGTGCCATTTCCTTTTTCTAACCTGAGAACACATCCAGTTTTTGTTTGCAGATCATTTTAGGAGATTGTCACAGGAGGGTGGAAACCTAGAGATTTCCCTTTGATTTTGCTGTGAAATGTTAGAAAGCTGGCTCTTAATTATTTTTGAGATTTACCTTCTCTGTATACCTCCTCCACCTTTACCTGAACTTCTTTATTTAACCCTGGGTCTTCCTGTTATGCTCAGTTTTGATTCTACTCCCAGTAATTTCTTGTCAGTATAAGAATTTATCATGAAAGGAGTCTTGGATGGGTGATGTTTTAAAGAGTTCTTATGTCTAGATGACTTTAGCACCATTCCGTCTTCCTACAGTCTTCTTGTACTACCAACAAATGAGGGAATGTGAAGTTCCATCCTTTTCAGTTATCTTTCTCAGAGTGGTCCTTTGAGCTTTTACTGAGTGGGATCCCTTTCTTTTTTTTGTGTGTGTGTGATGAATACTTGTTAGTGATGTCTGGACTCCATGGATCTCAGAAATATCTGTTGCTGTCACTTGTTTCACTATACCTACTTGTATTTTGAGATGTGGAGCTATAAGTTTTCCACTTACTTTTGAAAAAGATTTTGACAGTGCTTTGCCTTTGTTTAGTTATCATATGTATTCTGTTTTTTTTTTCTATGAAGGTGTTGAGAAGATTCACAAACTACATCACCACTGTCACCATCTTGACTTAGTAGTCTTCACTTATTTTTTGAATGAGTAATATTTATATTGGGGAAGGAAGGAAGGAAGGAAGGAAGGAAGGAAGGAAGGAAGGAAGGAAGGAAGGAAGGAAGGAAAGGAGGGAGGGAGGGAGGGAGGGAGGGAGGGAGGGAGGGAGGGACAGAGGGAGGGAGGAAGTAAATGGAAGAAAGAAAGAAAAATGGAAAGCTAGTTAACAGAAGTATATTCAGGAAAAACAATGTCTCTCAAACTCCTATTTCCTAAGCCTCCAGAATTATTTTATGAATATGTATGTAATCTATACTGACAAACTGGGCTTTAAATCACAATGGGCATAGAGAATTTCAATGAATTTATATTTGCATTTACATAAAGGTACAAAAATCCTTGGCATATTGGGTAATAAACAGTTTTTGGTGTTTAAGGCATATCTCATGGACATGGCAATTTTAAAAAAATGATCCTCATAAGTACATAAAGAAGGTTGTTATTATCCCCCCTTCGCAGATGAAAAATGAATTTCATAGAGTTCCGTGTCTTGTCCACATTTTATGTGGTTAGTGAGAAGCAGCATCAGGCCTCAATTCAGGGGTTTCAACATCTAAATCCTGGAATTTTTTCATGTCCATGTCCATTCCCAAATATACGGCATTCCTTAAACACGGAAAGTTTTATTCACATATTTAAAAGGTTAAGTTAAAAGGTAGCACAAGACTAAATACAGTGTTATTTACAAGTCAAACATATTTGATTTAATCGGTATTATATTTTTTAATCTTTTGTAGCTAAAAGTTGAGGCCCCTCCTGGCGAAACAATTGGATATGTTTATCAATACTTTCACCCTTTTTTGCCAAAGTTTAAAATAAAAAATGAGAATAAGGAGGATGTAATGAAAATCAGAGGGCCATGTGTGGTTTCCAGATGTCTCAAGGATTTAAATTTTCATGTGAGTATTTCATTATGTTTTAAGATTATCATGTTCAAATTAGTTATTTGGTTGTTTTCTAATACATATAATTGATAAATGTGATTAAAAGAAAATAAAAACATATTATCATGGTGTCACTCTATTTGCCTATTTTTTTTAAATTGAATTTGTAATTCATAGTTTCCTTGCTTAAAACCCCACAGGTTTATACAGCTCATAGGGCATCTTTTTAAGCTAGATTTTACGTATACAGTTATCAAACAATAACTTTGGTATCTAATTTTTCAAGGAATATTTAAAGAGAAAATTAAATGTTATTAGAACATACAATGACATAATCTGGCATTAATTATAAGTAACATATTTATGCTAATTTTTATAAAATTCTGAAACTGGTATGATGCAATTTTGTTAAATTTTTGTGCTTATTAATTTATTTCTCAGATTATGGCCAACATTCAGATAATGACGGGGGAAGATAACTACTAAATACTATATTAAATATAGTTAATAAAACTAAACAATCTGAAGATTCCTAAGCAACAGAAAATATTATCTTGGTTTGATAAGATATTCAATTTGAAAGAAGTACCAATTCTCATTCTTTCCCCAAGGACATGTTTGATTATTTTTTTTAAGTATCTAAAATGTCTAGTCAGTAAAATTGATTTTTTTTTCTACTCAAGAATTATGTCAATTTAGTTCAGTAACACTGACTCTGATTGGAACCCGCATGTACTGGTTAAGTAAAACATACATAAGGAAATTAATTGTAACAATATGTGTAGTTTGGAAAAATTTAATAAAATGAGCACACAGGACTCTAGTCTCCTCTATTTCAAGTTGGAAACCAATGGAACAAGTGTGATCTATGTATAACACTCTGGAAGCCAAAACTACCTTGGCTCATTTTTAATGACACCAAAAACCAAAGTGCTTTTTGTGCATTATATTATATCTCACATTATTATACAATAAATCCTACCTCATTCTAGTATCTTCAGAACTTTCTCTACGGTGTATGAAATACTTCCCATTTCTTCTAAGTTTGAAGCAAAACCATTTTAAAGCTGGCACACTTGGGTAAGCGCCAAGGAAGGGAGGTTATGATTCTGTGAAAAAGTCATCGTGTGCACAAACGTGGACAATCCTTTTCATACTTTTGGCTATGAAGAACGGGAGAGAGAGAACGAAGAAACCAGTTACAGGGCCAAGAATAGGGTGAGGCAAATAAGGCATTTATCTCAGGTACAAGATAGAAGGGAGCACCAAAAAACTTAGTAATTAAGTAAATGATATTGAATGTAATATTTGTAAAATCTAAATGAATGCAAAAAAATTATGAAAAATACCA